>NC_083418.1:53122143-53447143 GCF_020745735.1 Hemiscyllium ocellatum
TGTGTCATGTTTGTTTGTGTGTGTGTGTCATGTTTGTGTGTGTGTGTCATGTTTGTGTGTGTGTGTGTGTCATGTGTGTGTGTGTGTCATGTGTGTGTGTGTGTCATGTTTGTGTGTGTGTCATGTTTGTGTGTGTCATGTTTGTGTGTGTCATGTTTGTGTGTGTGTCATGTTTGTGTGTGTGTGTGTGTCATGTTTGTGTGTGTGTGTGTGTCATGTTTGTGTGTGTGTGTGTGTGTGTCATGTTTGTGTGTGTGTGTGTCATGTTTGTGTGTGTGTGTGTCATGTTTGTGTGTGTGTGTCATGTTTGTGTGTGTGTGTGTCATGTTTGTGTGTGTGTGTCATGTTTGTGTGTGTGTGTCATGTTTGTGTGTGTGTGTGTCATGTTTGTGTGTGTGTGTGTCATGTGTGTGTGTGTGTGTCATGTTTGTGTGTGTGTGTGTGTCATGTTTGTGTGTGTGTGTGTCATGTTTGTGTGTGTGTGTGTGTCATGTTTGTGTGTGTGTGTGTGTGTCATGTTTGTGTGTGTGTGTGTGTCATGTTTGTGTGTGTGTGTGTGTCATGTTTGTGTGTGTGTGTGTGTCATGTTTGTGTGTGTGTGTGTGTCATGTTTGTGTGTGTGTGTGTGTGTCATGTTTGTGTGTGTGTGTGTGTGTGTCATGTTTGTGTGTGTGTGTGTGTGTCATGTTTGTGTGTGTGTGTGTGTGTCATGTTTGTGTGTGTGTGTGTGTGTCATGTTTGTGTGTGTGTCGTGTGTGTCATGTTTGTTTGTGTGTCGTGTGTGTCATGTTTGTTTGTGTGTGTGTGTGTCATGTTTGTTTGTGTGTGTGTGTGTGTCATGTTTGTTTGTGTGTGTGTGTGTCATGTTTGTTTGTGTGTGTGTGTGTCATGTTTGTTTGTGTGTGTGTGTGTCATGTTTGTTTGTGTGTGTGTGTGTCATGTTTGTTTGTGTGTGTGTGTGTCTTGTTTGTGTGTGTGTGTGTCTTGTTTGTGTGTGTGTGTGTCATGTTTGTTTGTGTGTGTGTGTCATGTTTGTTTGTGTGTCATGTTTGTTTGTGTGTGTGTGTGTGTGTGTGTCATGTTTGTGTGTGTGTGTGTCATGTTTGTGTGTGTGTGTCATGTTTGTGTGTGTGTGTGTGTCATGTGTGTGTCATGTTTGTGTGTGTGTGTGTGTCATGTTTGTGTGTGTGTGTGTGTTTGTGTGTGTGTGTGTTTGTTTGTGTGTGTGTGTGTCATGTTTGTGTGTGTGTGTGTGTCATGTTTGTGTGTGTGTGTGTGTTTGTGTGTGTGTGTGTGTTTGTTTGTGTGTGTGTGTGGTCATGTTTGTGTGTGTGTGTGTTTGTGTGTGTGTGTTTTTGTGTGTGTGTGTGTGTTTGTGTGTGTGTGTGTGTGTTTGTGTGTGTGTGTGTTTGTGTGTGTGTGTGTCATGTTTGTGTGTGTGTGTGTCATGTTTGTGTGTGTGTGTGTCATGTTTGTGTGTGTGTGTGTGTCATGTTTGTGTGTGTGTGTGTCATGTTTGTGTGTGTGTGTCATGTTTGTGTGTGTGTGTGTGTCATGTGTGTGTCATGTTTGTGTGTGTGTGTGTGTCATGTTTGTGTGTGTGTGTGTGTTTGTGTGTGTGTGTGTTTGTTTGTGTGTGTGTGTGTGTCATGTTTGTGTGTGTGTGTGTCATGTTTGTGTGTGTGTGTGTGTTTGTGTGTGTGTGTGTGTTTGTGTGTGTGTGTGTGTGTTTGTGTGTGTGTGTCATGTTTGTGTGTGTGTGTCATGTTTGTGTGTGTGTGTGTCATGTTTGTGTGTGTGTGTGTCATGTTTTGTGTGTGTGTGTCATGTTTGTGTTTGTGTGTGTGTGTGTCATGTTTTGTGTGTGTGTGTCATGTTTGTGTGTGTGTGTGTGTGTGTCATGTTTGTGTGTGTGTGTGTGTGTGTCATGTTTGTGTGTGTGTGTGTGTGTCATGTTTGTTTGTTTGTGTGTGTGTGTGTCATGTTTGTTTGTGTGTGTGTGTGTCATGTTTGTTTGTGTGTGTGTGTGTCATGTTTGTTTGTGTGTGTGTGTGTCATGTTTGTTTGTGTGTGTGTGTGTCATGTTTGTTTGTGTGTGTGTGTGTGTCATGTGTGTGTGTGTGTGTGTCATGTTTGTGTGTGTGTGTGTCATGTTTGTGTGTGTGTGTGTCATGTTTGTGTGTGTGTGTCATGTTTGTGTGTGTGTGTCATGTGTGTGTCATGTTTGTGTGTGTGTGTCATGTGTGTGTCATGTTTGTGTGTGTGTGTCATGTTTGTTTGTGTGTGTGTGTGTCATGTTTGTTTGTGTGTGTGTGTGTGTCATGTTTGTTTGTGTGTGTGTGTGTCATGTTTGTTTGTGTGTCATGTTTGTTTGTGTGTCATGTTTGTTTGTGTGTTTGTGTGTGTGTGTGTGTCATGTTTGTGTGTGTGTGTGTGTGTGTCATGTTTGTGTGTGTGTGTGTCATGTTTGTGTGTGTGTGTGTGTCATGTTTGTGTGTGTGTGTGTCATGTTTGTGTGTGTGTGTGTTGTGTGTCATGTTTGTGTGTGTGTGTGTGTGTCATGTTTGTGTGTGTGTGTGTGTGTCATGTTTGTGTGTGTGTGTGTGTGTCATGTTTGTGTGTGTGTGTGTGTGTGTCATGTTTGTGTGTGTGTGTGTCATGTTTGTGTGTGTGTGTGTCATGTTTGTGTGTGTGTGTGTGTCATGTTTGTGTGTGTGTGTGTGTGTCATGTTTGTGTGTGTGTGTGTGTGTCATGTTTGTGTGTGTGTGTGTGTGTGTCATGTTTGTGTGTGTGTGTCATGTTTGTGTGTGTGTGTGTGTCATGTTTGTGTGTGTGTGTGTCATGTTTGTGTGTGTGTGTGTCATGTTTGTTTGTGTGTGTGTGTGTCATGTTTGTGTGTGTGTGTGTGTGTCATGTTTGTGTGTGTGTGTGTGTGTCATGTTTGTGTGTGTGTGTGTGTGTCATGTTTGTGTGTGTGTGTGTGTCATGTTTGTGTGTGTGTGTGTGTGTGTCATGTTTGTGTGTGTGTGTGTGTGTCATGTTTGTGTGTGTGTGTGTGTCATGTTTGTGTGTGTGTGTGTGTCATGTTTGTGTGTGTGTCATGTTTGTGTGTGTGTGTGTCATGTTTGTGTGTGTGTGTGTGTCATGTTTGTGTGTGTGTGTGTGTCATGTTTGTGTGTGTGTGTGTGTCATGTTTGTGTGTGTGTGTGTGTCATGTTTGTGTGTGTGTGTGTGTCATGTTTGTGTGTGTGTGTGTGTCATGTTTGTGTGTGTGTGTGTGTCATGTTTGTGTGTGTGTGTGTGTCATGTTTGTGTGTGTGTCATGTTTGTGTGTGTGTCATGTTTGTGTGTGTGTGTCATGTTTGTGTGTGTGTGTCATGTTTGTGTGTGTGTGTCATGTTTGTGTGTGTGTGTCATGTTTGTGTTTGTGTTTGTGTGTCATGTTTGTGTGTGTCATGTTTGTGTGTGTGTGTGTGTCATGTTTGTGTGTGTGTGTGTGTGTCATGTTTGTGTGTGTGTGTGTGTGTGTCATGTTTGTGTGTGTGTGTGTGTGTCATGTTTGTGTGTGTGTGTGTGTCATGTTTGTGTGTGTGTGTGTGTCATGTTTGTGTGTGTGTGTGTGTCATGTTTGTGTGTGTGTGTGTGTCATGTTTGTGTGTGTGTGTGTCATGTTTTTGTGTGTGTGTGTGTGTGTGTCATGTTTTTGTGTGTGTGTGTGTGTGTCATGTTTTTGTGTGTGTGTGTGTCATGTTTTTTTGTGTGTGTGTGTGTCATGTTTGTGTGTGTGTGTGTGTCATGTGTGTGTGTGTGTCATGTGTGTGTGTGTGTGTGTGTGTGTGTCATGTTTGTGTGTGTGTGTGTCATGTTTGTGTGTGTGTGTGTGTGTCATGTTTGTGTGTGTGTGTGTCATGTTTGTGTGTGTGTGTGTGTGTGTCATGTTTGTGTGTGTGTGTGTGTCATGTTTGTGTGTGTGTGTCATGTGTTTGTGTGTGTGTGTCATGTTTGTGTGTGTGTCATGTTTGTGTTTGTGTTTGTGTGTCATGTTTGTGTGTGTCATGTTTGTGTGTGTGTGTGTCATGTGTGTGTGTGTGGTGTGTGTGTGTGTGTGTGTGTCGTCTGTGTGTGTCATGTTTGTGTGTGTGTGTCGTGTCGTGTGTGTGTGTGTCGTGTCGTGTGTGTGTGTGTGTGTCGTGTCGTGTGTGTGTGTGTCGTGTGTGTGTCATGTTTGTGTGTGTGTCATGTTTGTGTGTGTGTGTCATGTTTGTGTGTGTGTGTCATGTTTGTGTGTGTGTCATGTTTGTGTGTGTGTCATGTTTGTGTTTGTGTGTGTGTGTGTCATGTTTGTGTGTGTGTGTGTCATGTTTGTTTGTGTGTGTGTGTGTGTCGTGTGTGTGTGTGTGTCGTGTGTGTGTGTGTCGTGTGTGTGTGTGTGTCGTGTGTGTGTGTGTGTGTCGTGTGTGTGTGTGTGTCGTGTGTGTGTGTGTGTGTCGTGTGTGTGTGTGTGTCGTGTGTGTCATGTTTGTGTGTGTGTCGTGTCGTGTGTGTGTCGTGTCGTGTGTGTCGTGTCGTGTGTGTGTCGTGTCGTGTGTGTGTGTGTCGTGTGTGTGTGTGTCGTGTTTGCCTGTGTGTGTCGTGTTTGCCTGTGTGTGTGTGTCTCATTGTGTTTGCCTGTGTGTGTGTCTAGTTGTGTTTGCCTGTGTGTGTGTGTGTGTCTCGTGTTTGCCTGTGTGTGTATCTCGTGTTTGCCTGTGTGTGTGTCTCGTGTTTGCCTGTGTGTGTGTGTGTGTGTGTCTCGTTGTGTTTGCCTGTGTGTGTGTGTGTGTGTCTCGTTGTGTTTGCCTGTGTGTGTGTGTCTCGTGTTTGCCTCTGTGTGTGTGTGTGTGTCTCGTTGTGTTTGCCTCTGTGTGTGTGTCTCGTCGTGTTTGCCTGTGTGTGTGTCTCGTGTTTGCCTGTGTGTGTCTCGTTGTGTTTGCCTGTGTGTGTGTGTCTCGTGTTTGCCTGTGTGTGTGTGTGTCTCGTGTTTGCCTGTGTGTGTGTGTGTCTCGTTGTGTTTGCCTGTGTGTGTGTCTCGTTGTGTTTGCCTGTGTGTGTGTGTCGTTGTGTTTGCCTGTGTGTGTGTTTGCCTGTGTGTGTGTGTGTCTCGTTGTGTTTGCCTGTGTGTGTGTGTCTCGTGTTTGCCTCTGTGTGTGTGTGTGTGTGTCTCGTTGTGTTTGCCTCTGTGTGTGTGTGTCTCGTCGTGTTTGCCTGTGTGTGTGTCTCGTGTTTGCCTGTGTGTGTCTCGTTGTGTTTGCCTGTGTGTGTCTCGTTGTGTTTGCCTGTGTGTGTCTCGTTGTGTTTGCCTGTGTGTGTGTGTGTCTCGTTGTGTTTGCCTGTGTGTGTGTGTGTGTCTCGTTGTGTTTGCCTGTGTGTGTGTGTGTCTCGTGTTTGCCTGTGTGTGTGTGTGTGTCTCGTTGTGTTTGCCTGTGTGTGTGTGTGTGTCTCGTTGTGTTTGCCTGTGTGTGTGTGTGTGTCTCGTTGTGTTTGCCTGTGTGTGTGTGTCTCGTTGTGTTTGCCTGTGTGTGTGTGTCGCGTTGTGTTTGCCTGTGTGTGTGTCTCGTTGTGTTTGCCTGTGTGTGTGTGTGTCGTTGTGTTTGCCTGTGTGTGTGTTTGCCTGTGTGTGTGTGTGTGTGTGTGTCTCGCTGTGTAGGTGTGTGTGTCTCGCTGTGTAGGTGTGTGTGTGTGTCTCGCTGTGTTTGCCTGTGTGTGTGTGTGTGTGTGTCTCGTTGTGTTTGCCTGTGTGTGTGTGTCTCGTTGTGTTTGCCTGTGGTTGTGTTTGCCTGTGTGTGTGTGTCTCGTTGTGTTTGCCTGTGTGTGTGTTTGCCTGTGTGTGTCTCGTTGTGTTTGCCTGTGTGTGTGTGTCGTTGTGTTTGCCTGTGTGTGTGTTTGCCTGTGTGTGTGTTTGCCTGTGTGTGTGTTTGCCTGTGGTTGTGTTTGCCTGTGTGTGTGTGTCGTTGTTTGCCTGTGTGTGTGTCGTTTGCCTGTGTGTGTGTGTGTCGTTTGCCTGTGTGTGTGTGTCGTTTGCCTGTGTGTGTGTCGTTGTGTTTGCCTGTGTGTGTGTCTCGTTGTGTTTGCCTGTGTGTGTGTCTCGCTGTGTTTGCCTGTGTGTGTGTGTGTGTCTCGCTGTGTTTGCCTGTGTGTGTGTCTCGTGTTTGCCTGTGTGTGTGTGTGTCTCGTTGTGTTTGCCTGTGGTTGTGTTTGCCTGTGGTTGTGTTTGCCTGTGTGTGTCTCGTTGTGTTTGCCTGTGTGTGTGTCTCGTTGTGTTTGCCTGTGTGTGTGTCTCGTTGTGTTTGCCTGTGTGTGTGTGTCGTTGTGTTTGCCTGTGGTTGTGTTTGCCTGTGGTTGTGTTTGCCTGTGTGTGTGTCTCGTTGTGTTTGCCTGTGTGTGTGTCGTGTTTGCCTGTGTGTGTGTGTCGTTGTGTTTGCCTGTGTGTGTGTCGTTGTTTGCCTGTGTGTGTGTGTCGTTGTTTGCCTTTGTGTGTGTGTCGTTGTTTGCCTTTGTGTGTGTGTCGTTGTTTGCCTGTGTGTGTGTCGTTGTTTGCCTGTGTGTGTGTCGTTGTTTGCCTGTGTGTGTGTCGTTGTTTGCCTGTGTGTGTGTGTCATTGTTTGCCTGTGTGTGTGTGTCGTTGTTTGCCTGTGTGTGTGTGTCGTTTGCCTGTGTGTGTGTGTGTCGTTGTTTGCCTGTGTGTGTGTGTCGTTGTTTGCCTGTGTGTGTGTTTGCCTGTGTGTGTGTCTCGTGTTTGCCTGTGTGTGTGTGTGTGTCTCGCTGTGTTTGCCTGTGTGTGTGTGTCTCGTTGTGTTTGCCTGTGTGTGTGTGTGTCTCGTTGTGTTTGCCTGTGGTTGTGTTTGCCTGTGGTTGTGTTTGCCTGTGTGTTTGCCTGTGTGTGTCTCGTTGTGTTTGCCTGTGTGTGTGTCTCGTTGTGTTTGCCAGTGTGTGTGTCTCGTTGTGTTTGCCTGTGTGTGTGTGTCGTTGTGTTTGCCTGTGGTTGTGTTTGCCTGTGTGTGTGTGTCTCGTTGTGTTTGCCTGTGTGTGTGTTTGCCTGTGTGTGTCTCGTGTTTGCCTGTGTGTGTGTCGTGTTTGCCTGTGTGTGTGTGTGTCGTTGTGTTTGCCTGTGTGTGTGTGTGTCTCGTGTTTGCCTGTGTGTGTGTCTCGTTGTTTGCCTGTGTGTGTGTCTCGTGTTTGCCTCTGTGTGTGTGTCTCGTGTTTGCCTGTGTGTGTGTTTGCCTGTGTGTGTGTGTGGGGGTGTGTGTCTCGCTGTGTAGGTATGTGTCTCGCTGTGTAGGTATGTGTCTCGCTGTGTAGGTGTGTGTGTGTGTCTCGCTGTGCAGGTGTGTGTGTGTGTGTCTCGCTGTGTGGGTGTGTGTCTCGTGTTTGCCTGTGTGTGTGTTTGCCTGTGTGTGTGTTTGCCTCTGTGTGTGTTTGCCTGTGTGTGTGTGTCTCGTTGTTTGCTTGTGTGTGTCTCGTTGTGTTTGCCTGTGTGTGTGTCTCGTTGTGTTTGCCTGTGTGTGTTTGCCTGTGTGTGTGTCTCGTTGTGTTTGCCTGTGTGTGTGTGTCGTTGTGTTTGCCTGTGTGTGTGTGTCGTTGTGTTTGCCTGTGTGTGTGTGTCGTTGTGTTTGCCTGTGTGTGTGTTTGCCTCTGTGTGTGTGTGTGTTTGCCTCTGTGTGTGTGTTTGCCTGTGTGTGTGTTTGCCTGTGTGTGTGTGTGGTTGTGTTTGCCTGTGTGTGTTTGCCTGTGTGTGTGTGTGGTTGTGTTTGCCTGTGTGTGTTTGCCTGTTTGTGTGTGTGGTTGTGTTTGCCTGTGTGTGTTTGCCTGTTTGTGTGTGTGGTTGTGTTTGCCTGTGTGTGTGTTTGCCTGTGTGTGTGTTTGCCTGTGTGTGTGTGTGGTTGTGTTTGCCTGTGTGTGTGTGTTTGTCTCGTTGTGTTTGCCTGTGTGTGTGTGTGTCTCGTGTTTGCCTGTGTGTGTGTGTCTCGCTGTGTAGGTATGTGTCTCACTGTGTAGGTGTGTGTGTGTGTCTCGCTGTGTAGGTGTGTGTCTCTCGCTGTGTAGGTGTGTGTGAGTCTCTCGCTGTGTAGGTGTGTGTGTGTGTGTCTCTCGCTGTGTAGGTGTGTGTGTGTGTCTCTCGCTGTGTAGGTGTGTGTGTGTCTTTCGCTGTGTAGGTGTGTGTGTGTCTCTCGCTGTGTAGGTGTGTGTGTGTCTCTCGCTGTGTAGGTGTGTGTGTGTCTCTCGCTGTGTAGGTGTGTGTGTGTGTGTCTCTCGCTGTGTAGGTGTGTGTGTGTGTGTGTGTCTCGCTGTGTTTGCCTGTGTGTGTGTGTCTCGCTGTGTTTGCCTGTGTGTGTGTGTCTCGTGTTTGCCTGTGTGTTTGCCTGTGTGTGTGTCGTTGTTTGCCTGTGTGTGTCGTTGTGTGTGTGTAGGTGTTTGCCTGTGTGTGTGTTTGCCTGTGTGTGTCCCGTTGTGTTTGCCTGTGTGTGTGTGTCTCGCTGTGTTTGCCTGTGTGTGTGTGTCTCGTGTTTGCCTGTGTGTTTGCCTGTGTGTGTCTCGTGTTTGCCTGTGTGTGTCGTTGTGTGTGTGTGTAGGTGTTTGCCTGTGTGTGTGTTTGCCTGTGTGTGTGTGTCTCGTTGTGTTTGCCTGTGTGTGTGTTTGCCTGTGTGTGTCCCGTTGTGTTTGCCTGTGTGTGTGTCGTGTTTGCCTGTGTGTGTGTGTGTGTCGTTGTGTTTGCCTGTGTGTGTGTCGTTGTTTGCCTGTGTGTGTGTGTCGTTGTTTGCCTTTGTGTGTGTGTCGTTGTTTGCCTTTGTGTGTGTGTCGTTGTTTGCCTGTGTGTGTGTCGTTGTTTGCCTGTGTGTGTGTCGTTGTTTGCCTGTGTGTGTGTGTCATTGTTTGCCTGTGTGTGTGTGTCGTTGTTTGCCTGTGTGTGTGTCGTTTGCCTGTGTGTGTGTGTCGTTGTTTGCCTGTGTGTGTGTGTGTCGTTGTTTGCCTGTGTGTGTGTTTGCCTGTGTGTGTGTCTCGTGTTTGCCTGTGTGTGTGTGTGTGTCTCGCTGTGTTTGCCTGTGTGTGTGTGTCTCGTTGTGTTTGCCTGTGTGTGTGTGTGTCTCGTTGTGTTTGCCTGTGGTTGTGTTTGCCTGTGGTTGTGTTTGCCTGTGTGTTTGCCTGTGTGTGTCTCGTTGTGTTTGCCTGTGTGTGTGTCTCGTGTTTGCCTGTGTGTGTGTCTCGTTGTGTTTGCCTGTGTGTGTGTCGTTGTGTTTGCCTGTGGTTGTGTTTGCCTGTGGTTGTGTTTGCCTGTGTGTGTGTGTCTCGTTGTGTTTGCCTGTGTGTGTGTTTGCCTGTGTGTGTCTCGTGTTTGCCTGTGTGTGTCGTTGTGTTTGCCTGTGTGTGTGTGTGTCTCGTGTTTGCCTGTGTGTGTGTCTCGTTGTTTGCCTGTGTGTGTGTCTCGTGTTTGCCTCTGTGTGTGTGTGTCTCGTGTTTGCCTGTGTGTGTGTTTGCCTGTGTGTGTGTGTGGGGGTGTGTGTCTCGCTGTGTAGGTATGTGTCTCGCTGTGTAGGTATGTGTCTCGCTGTGCAGGTGTGTGTGTGTGTCTCGCTGTGCAGGTGTGCGTGTGTGTGTCTCGCTGTGTGGGTGTGTGTCTCGTGTTTGCCTGTGTGTGTGTTTGCCTGTGTGTGTGTGTCTCGTTGTTTGCTTGTGTGTGTCTCGTTGTGTTTGCCTGTGTGTGTGTGTGTCTCGTTGTGTTTGCCTGTGTGTGTTTGCCTGTGTGTGTGTCTCGTTGTGTTTGCCTGTGTGTGTGTGTCGTTGTGTTTGCCTGTGTGTGTGTGTCGTTGTGTTTGCCTGTGTGTGTGTGTGTGTCGTTGTGTTTGCCTGTGTGTGTGTTTGCCTCTGTGTGTGTGTGTTTGCCTCTGTGTGTGTGTTTGCCTGTGTGTGTGTTTGCCTGTGTGTGTGTGTGTGGTTGTGTTTGCCTGTGTGTGTTTGCCTGTGTGTGTGTGTGGTTGTGTTTGCCTGTGTGTGTTTGCCTGTTTGTGTGTGTGGTTGTGTTTGCCTGTGTGTGTTTGCCTGTTTGTGTGTGTGGTTGTGTTTGCCTGTGTGTGTGTTTGCCTGTGTGTGTGTTTGCCTGTGTGTGTGTGTGGTTGTGTTTGCCTCGTTGTGTTTGCCTGTGTGTGTGTGTGTCTCGTGTTTGCCTGTGTGTGTGTGTCTCGCTGTGTAGGTATGTGTCTCGCTGTGTAGGTGTGTGTGTGTGTCTCGCTGTGTAGGTGTGTGTCTCTCGCTGTGTAGGTGTGTGTGAGTCTCTCGCTGTGTAGGTGTGTGTGTGTGTGTCTCTCGCTGTGTAGGTGTGTGTGTGTGTCTCTCGCTGTGTAGGTGTGTGTGTGTCTTTCGCTGTGTAGGTGTGTGTGTGTCTCTCGCTGTGTAGGTGTGTGTGTGTCTCTCGCTGTGTAGGTGTGTGTGTGTCTCTCGCTGTGTAGGTGTGTGTGTGTGTGTCTCTCGCTGTGTAGGTGTGTGTGTGTGTGTGTCTCGCTGTGTTTGCCTGTGTGTGTGTGTCTCGCTGTGTTTGCCTGTGTGTGTGTCTCGCTGTGTTTGCCTGTGTGTGTGTGTCTCGTGTTTGCCTGTGTGTTTGCCTGTGTGTGTGTCGTTGTTTGCCTGTGTGTGTCGTTGTGTGTGTGTGTAGGTGTTTGCCTGTGTGTGTGTTTGCCTGTGTGTGTGTGTCTCGTGTTTGCGTGTGTGTGTGTCTCGTTGTGTTTGCCTGTGTGTGTGTTTCGTTGTGTTTGCCTGTGTGTGTGTCTCGTTGTGTTTGCCTCTGTGTGTGTGTCTCGTTGTGTTTGCCTGTGTGTGTGTGTGTGTGTCTCGCTGTGTAGGTATGTGTCTCGCTGTGCACCTGTGTGTGTCTCGCTGTGTCGGTGTGTGTGTGTCTCGCTGTGTAGGTGTGTGTGTGTGTCTTTCGCTGTGTAGGTGTGTGTGTCTCGCTGTGTTTGCCTGTGTGTGTGTGTCTCGCTGTGTTTGCCTGTGTGTGTGTCTCGCTGTGTTTGCCTGTGTGTGTGTGTGTGTGTGTTTGCCTGTGTGTGTTTGCCTGTGTGTGTGTGTGTCGTTGTTTGCCTGTGTGTGTCGTTGTTTGCCTGTGTGTGTGTGTGTAGTTGTTTGCCTGTGTGTGTGTTTGCCTGTGTGTGTGTGTGTCTCGTGTTTGCGTGTGTGTGTGTCTCGTTGTGTTTGCCTGTGTGTGTGTCTCGTTGTGTTTGCCTCTGTGTGTGTGTCTCGTTGTGTTTGCCTGTGTGTGTGTGTGTGTCTCGCTGTGTAGGTATGTGTCTCGCTGTGCACCTGTGTGTGTCTCGCTGTGTAGGTGTGTGTGTGTCTCGCTGTGTAGGTGTGTGTGTGTGTGTCTCGCTGTGTAGGTGTGTGTGTGTCTCGCTGTGTAGGTGTGTGTGTGTGTCTCGCTGTGTAGGTGTGTGTGTGTGTCTCGCTGTGTAGGTGTGTGTGTGTGTCTCGCTGTGTAGGTGTGTGTCTCGCTGTGTAGGTGTGTGTGTGTGTCTCGCTGTGTAGGTGTGTGTGTGTCTCGCTGTGTAGGTGTGTGTGTGTCTCTCGCTGTGTAGGTGTGTGTGTGTGTGTCTCGCTGTGTTTGCCTGTGTGTGTGTCTCGCTGTGTTTGCCTGTGTGTGTGTCTCGCTGTGTTTGCCTGTGTGTGTCTCTCGCTGTGTTTGCCTGTGTGTGTCTCTCGCTGTGTTTGCCTGTGTGTGTCTCTCGCTGTGTTTGCCTGTGTGTGTCTCTCGCTGTGTTTGCCTGTGTGTGTCTCTCGCTGTGTTTGCCTGTGTGTCTCTCGCTGTGTTTGCCTGTGTGTGTGTCTCGCTGTGTTTGCCTGTGTGTGTGTCTGCCTGTGTGTGTGTCTGCCTGTGTGTGTGTCTGCCTGGTGTTTGCCTGTGTGTGTGTCTCGTGTTTGCCTGTGTGTGTGTGTCTCGTGTTTGCCTGTGTGTGTGTGTGTCTCGTGTTTGCCTGTGTGTGTGTCTCGCTGTGTTTGCCTGTGTGTGTGTCTCGCTGTGTTTGCCTGTGTGTGTGTCTCGCTGTGTTTGCCTGTGTGTGTGTCTCGCTGTGTTTGCCTGTGTGTGTGTCTCATTGTGTTTGCCTGTGTGTGTTTGCCTGTGTGTGTGTCTCATTGTGTTTGCCTGTGTGTGTGTGTGTCTCGTTGTGTTTGCCTGTGTGTGTGTTTGCCTGTGTGTGTGTGTGTCTCGTTGTGTTTGCCTGTGTGTGTGTGTCTCGTTGTGTTTGCCTGTGTGTGTGTCGTTTGCCTGTGTGTGTCGTTTGCCTGTGTGTGTCGTTTGCCTGTGTGTGTCGTTTGCCTGTGTGTGTGTGTGTCTCGTGCATGCCTGTGTGTGTGTGTCTCATTGTGTTTGCCTGTGTGTGTGTGTCGTTGTGTTTGCCTGTGTGTGTTTGCCTCTGTGTGTGTGTCTCGTTGTGTTTGCCTGTGTGTGTGTTTGCCTGTGTGTGTGTTTGCCTGTGTGTGTGTGTCGTTGTTTGCCTGTGTGTGTGTTTGCCTGTGTGTGTGTGTGTCGTTGTGTTTGCCTGTGTGTGTGTGTCGTTGTGTTTGCCTGTGTGTGTGTTTGCCTGTGTGTGTGTTTGCCTGTGTGTGTGTCTCGTGTTTGCCTGTGTGTGTGTGTCTCGCTGTGTTTGCCTGTGTGTGTGTGTGTCTCGTGTTTGCCTGTGTGTGTGTTTGCCTGTGTGTGTGTTTGCCTGTGTGTGTGTTTGCCTGTGTGTGTGTTTGCCTGTGTGTGTGTGTGTGTCTCTTTGTGTTTGCCTGTGTGTGTGTGTCGTTTGCCTGTGTGTGTCGTTTGCCTGTGTGTGTCGTTTGCCTGTGTGTGTCGTTTGCCTGTGTGTGTCGTTTGCCTGTGTGTGTCGTTTGCCTGTGTGTGTCGTTTGCCTGTGTGTGTGTGTGTCTCGTGCATGCCTGTGTGTGTGTCTCATTGTGTTTGCCTGTGTGTGTCGTTGTGTTTGCCTGTGTGTGTGTGTCTCGTGCATGCCTGTGTGTGTGTGTCTCATTGTGTTTGCCTGTGTGTGTGTCGTTGTGTTTGCCTGTGTGTGTTTGCCTCTGTGTGTGTGTCTCGTTGTGTTTGCCTGTGTGTGTGTCTCGTTGTGTTTGCCTGTGTGTGTGTTTGCCTGTGTGTGTGTCTCGCTGTTTGCCTGTGTGTGTGTGTCTCATTGTGTTTGCCTGTCTGTGTTTGCCTGTGTGTGTGTGTCTCGTTGTGTTTGCCTGTGTGTGTGTCTCGTGTTTGCCTGTGTGTGTGTGTCTCATTGTGTTTGCCTGTGTGTGTGTCGTTGTGTTTGCCTGTGTGTGTTTGCCTCTGTGTGTGTGTCTCGTTGTGTTTGCCTGTGTGTGTGTTTGCCTGTGTGTGTGTGTCGTTGTTTGCCTGTGTGTGTTTGCCTGTGTGTGTGTGTGTCGTTGTTTGCCTGTGTGTGTGTTTGCCTGTGTGTGTGTGTCGTTGTGTTTGCCTGTGTGTGTGTTTGCCTGTGTGTGTGTTTGCCTGTGTGTGTCTCGTGTTTGCCTGTGTGTGTGTCTCGCTGTGTTTGCCTGTGTGTGTGTGTCTCGTGTTTGCCTGTGTGTGTGTTTGCCTGTGTGTGTGTTTGCCTGTGTGTGTGTGTGTCTCGTTGTGTTTGCCTGTGTGTGTGTGTCGTTTGCCTGTGTGTGTCGTTTGCCTGTGTGTGTCGTTTGCCTGTGTGTGTCGTTTGCCTGTGTGTGTGTGTGTCTCGTGCATGCCTGTGTGTGTGTGTCTCATTGTGTTTGCCTGTGTGTGTCGTTGTGTTTGCCTGTGTGTGTGTGTGTCTCGTGCATGCCTGTGTGTGTGTGTCTCATTGTGTTTGCCTGTGTGTGTGTCGTTGTGTTTGCCTGTGTGTGTTTGCCTCTGTGTGTGTGTCTCGTTGTGTTTGCCTGTGTGTGTGTCTCGTTGTGTTTGCCTGTGTGTGTGTTTGCCTGTGTGTGTGTCTCGCTGTTTGCCTGTGTGTGTGTGTCTCATTGTGTTTGCCTGTCTGTGTTTGCCTGTGTGTGTGTGTGTCTCGTTGTGTTTGCCTGTGTGTGTGTCTCGTGTTTGCCTGTGTGTGTGTGTCTCGTTGTGTTTGCCTGTGTGTGTGTGTCGTTGTTTGCCTGTGTGTTTGCCTGTGTGTGTGTGTTTGCCTGTGTGTGTGTGTCTCGTTGTGTTTGCCTGTGTGTGTGTGTCGTTGTTTGCCTGTGTGTTTGCCTGTGTGTGTGTGTTTGCCTGTGTGTGTGTGTCGTTGTTTGCCTGTGTGTGTCGTTGTTTGCCTGTGTGTGTGTCGTTGTTTGCCTGTGTGTGTGTTTGCCTGTGTGTGTGTTTGCCTGTGTGTGTGTTTGCCTGTGTGTCTCGTTGTGTTTGCCTGTGTGTGTGTGTGTCTCGCTGTGTAGGTATGTGTCTCGCTGTGTACCTGTGTGTGTCTCGCTGTGTAGGTGTGTGTGTGTGTCTCGCTGTGTAGGTGTGTGTGTGTGTCTCGCTGTGTAGGTGTGTGTGTGTGTCTCGCTGTGTAGGTGTGTGTGTGTGTGTCTCGCTGTGTAGGTGTGTGTGTGTGTGTCTCGCTGTGTAGGTGTGTGTGTGTGTGTCTCGCTGTGTAGGTGTGTGTGTGTGTGTCTCGCTGTGTAGGTGTGTGTGTGTGTGTCTCGCTGTGTAGGTGTGTGTGTGTGTGTCTCGCTGTGTAGGTGTGTGTGTGTCTCGCTGTGTAGGTGTGTGTGTGTCTCGCTGTGTAGGTGTGTGTGTGTGTCTTGCTGTGTAGGTGTGTGTGTGTGTGTGTCTCGCTGTGTAGGTGTGTGTGTGTCTCGCTGTGTAGGTGTGTGTGTGTGTCTCGCTGTGTAGGTGTGTGTGTGTGTGTGTCTCGCTGTGTAGGTGTGTGTGTGTCTCGCTGTGTAGGTGTGTGTGTGTGTGTGTCTCGCTGTGTAGGTGTGTGTGTGTCTCGCTGTGTATGCCTGTGTGTCTCTCGCTGTGTTTGCCTGTGTGTGTGTGTGTCTCGTTGTGTTTGCCTGTGTGTGTTTGCCTGTGTGTGTGTGTGTCTCGTTGTGTTTGCCTGTGTGTGTGTGTGTGTGTCTCGTTGTGTTTGCCTGTGTGTGTGTGTGTCTCGTTGTGTTTGCCTGTGTGTGTGTTTGCCTGTGTGTGTGTGTCTCGTTGTGTTTGCCTGTGTGTGTGTTTGCCTCTGTGTGTGTGTCTCGTTGTGTTTGCCTGTGTGTGTGTCTCGTTGTGTTTGCCTGTGTGTGTGTTTGCCTGTGTGTGTGTGTGTGTCTCGTTGTGTTTGCCTGTGTGTGTGTGTGTCTCGTTGTGTTTGCCTGTGTGTGTGTGTGTCTCGTTGTGTTTGCCTTTGTGTGTGTGTGTCTCGTTGTGTTTGCCTGTGTGTGTGTGTGTCGTTGTTTGCCTGTGTGTGTGTGTGTGTCTCACTGTGTAGGTATGTGTCTCGCTGTGTACCTGTGTGTGTCTCGCTGTGTAGGTGTGTGTGTGTGTCTCGCTGTGTAGGTGTGTGCGTGTGTCTCGCTGTGTAGGTGTGTGTGTGTGTCTCGCTGTGTAGGTGTGTGTGTGTGTCTCGCTGTGTAGGTGTGTGTGTGTGTGTCTCGCTGTGTAGGTGTGTGTGTGTGTGTCTCGCTGTGTAGGTGTGTGTGTGTGTCTCGCTGTGTAGGTGTGTGTGTGTGTCTCGCTGTGTAGGTGTGTGTGTGTCTCGCTGTGTAGGTGTGTGTGTGTATGTCTCGCTGTGTAGGTGTGTGTGTATGTCTCGCTGTGTAGGTGTGTGTGTGTCTCACTGTGTAGGTGTGTGTGCGTCTCGCTGTGTAGGTGTGTGTGTGTGTCTCGCTGTGTAGGTGTGTGTGTGTATGTCTCGCTGTGTAGGTGTGTGTGTGTCTCACTGTGTAGGTGTATGTGCGTCTCACTGTGTAGGTGTATGTGCGTCTCACTGTGTAGGTGTGTGTGCGTCTCGCTGTGTAGGTGTGTGTGTGCGTCTCGCTGTGTAGGTGTGTGTGTGTGTGTGTCTCGTGTTTGCCTGTGTGTGTTTGCCTGTTTGCCTGTGTTTGCCTGTGTGTGTTTGCCTGTGTGTGTGTGTCTCGTTGTGTTTGCCTGTGTGTGTGTCTCGTTGTGTTTGCCTGTGTGTGTGTCTCGTTGTGTTTGCCTGTGTGTGTGTGTCTCGTGTTTGCCTGTGTGTGTGTGTGTCTCTCGTTGTGTTTGCCTGTGTGTGTGTGTGTGTCCCGTTGTGTTTGCCTGTGTGTGTTTGCCTGTGTGTGTGTGTGTCCCGTTGTGTTTGCCTGTGTGTGTTTGCCTGTGTGTGTGTGTGTCGTTGTGTTTGCCTGTGTGTGTGTGTCGTTGTGTTTGCCTGTGTGTGTTTGCCTGTGTGTGTGTGTGTCTCGTGTTTGCCTGTGTGTGTGTCTCGTTGTGTTTGTGTGTGTGTGTGTGTGTCTCGTTGTGTTTGCCTGTGTGTGTTTGCCTGTGTGTGTGTGTCGTCGTGTTTGCCTGTGTGTGTGTGTGTGTCGTTGTGTTTGCCTCTGTGTGTGTGTTTGCCTGTGTGTGTGTGTTTGCCTCTGTGTGTGTGTTTGCCTGTGTGTGTGTCGTTGTTTGCCTGTGTGTGTGTGTCGTTGTTTGCCTGTGTGTGTCTCGTTGTGTTTGCCTGTGTGTGTGTGTCTCGCTGTGTAGGTGTGTGTGTGTGTCTCGCTGTGTATGCCTGTGTGTCTCTCGCTGTGTTTGCCTGTGTGTGTGTGTGTCTCGTTGTGTTTGCCTGTGTGTGTTTGCCTGTGTGTGTGTGTGTGTCTCGTTGTGTTTGCCTGTGTGTGTGTGTGTCTCGTTGTGTTTGCCTGTGTGTGTGTTTGCCTGTGTGTGTGTGTGTGTCTCGTTGTGTTTGCCTGTGTGTGTGTTTGCCTCTGTGTGTGTGTCTCGTTGTGTTTGCCTGTGTGTGTGTCTCGTTGTGTTTGCCTGTGTGTGTGTTTGCCTGTGTGTGTGTGTGTCTCGTTGTTTGCCTGTGTGTGTGTTTGCCTGTGTTTGCCTGTGTGTGTGTGTGTCTCGTTGTGTTTGCCTGTGTGTGTGTGTCTCGTTGTGTTTGCCTGTGTGTGTGTGTGTCTCGTGTTTGCCTGTGTGTGTGTGTGTCGTTGTTTGCCTGTGTGTGTGTGTGTGTCTCACTGTGTAGGTATGTGTCTCGCTGTGTACCTGTGTGTGTCTCGCTGTGTAGGTGTGTGTGTGTGCCTCGCTGTGTAGATGTGTGTGTGTGTCTCGCTGTGTAGGTGTGTGTGTGTGTCTCGCTGTGTAGGTGTGTGTGTGTGTCTCGCTGTGTAGGTGTGTGTGTATATGTCTCGCTGTGTAGGTGTGTGTGTGTCTCGCTGTGTAGGTGTGTGTGCGTCTCGCTGTGTAGGTGTGTGTGTGCGTCTCGCTGTGTAGGTGTGTGTGCGTCTCGCTGTGTAGGTGTGTGTGTGCGTCTCGCTGTGTAGGTGTGTGTGTGCGTCTCGCTGTGTAGGTGTGTGTGTGTGTGTCTCGTGTTTGCCTGTGTGTGTGTTTGCCTGTGTTTGCCTGTGTGTGTGTTTGCCTGTGTGTGTGTGTCTCGTTGTGTTTGCCTGTGTGTGTGTCTCGTTGTGTGTGTCTCGTGTTTGCCTGTGTGTGTGTCTCGTGTTTGCCTGTGTGTGTGTGTCTCGTGTTTGCCTGTGTGTGTGTGTCTCGTGTTTGCCTGTGTGTGTCTCGCTGTGTTTGCCTGTGTGTGTGTCTCGCTGTGTTTGCTTGTGTGTGTCTCATTGTGTTTGCCTGTGTGTGTTTGCCTGTGTGTGTGTCTCATTGTGTTTGCCTGTGTGTGTGTTTGCCTGTGTGTGTGTGTCTCGTTGTGTTTGCCTGTGTGTGTGTCTCGTTGTGTTTGCCTGTGTGTGTGTCGTTTGCCTGTGTGTCGTTTGCCTGTGTGTGTCGTTTGCCTGTGTGTGTCGTTTGCCTGTGTGTGTGTGTGTCTCGTGCATGCCTGTGTGTGTGTGTCTCATTGTGTTTGCCTGTGTGTGTGTGTCGTTGTGTTTGCCTGTGTGTTTGCCTCTGTGTGTGTGTCTCGTTGTGTTTGCCTGTGTGTGTGTTTGCCTGTGTGTGTGTGTGTCGTTGTGTTTGCCTGTGTGTGTGTTTGCCTGTGTGTGTGTCGTTGTGTTTGCCTGTGTGTGTGTGTCGTTGTGTTTGCCTGTGTGTGTGTTTGCCTGTGTGTGTGTTTGCCTGTGTGTGTCTCGTGTTTGCCTGTGTGTGTGTCTCGTGTTTGCCTGTGTGTGTGTTTGCCTGTGTGTGTGTTTGCCTGTGTGTGTGTTTGCCTGTGTGTGTGTGTGTCTCGTTGTGTTTGCCTGTGTGTGTGTCGTTTGCCTGTGTGTGTCGTTTGCCTGTGTGTGTCGTTTGCCTGTGTGTGTGTGTGTGTCGTGCATGCCTGTGTGTGTGTCTCATTGTGTTTGCCTGTGTGTGTCGTTGTGTTTGCCTGTGTGTGTGTGTCTCGTGCATGCCTGTGTGTGTGTGTCTCATTGTGTTTGCCTGTGTGTGTCGTTGTGTTTGCCTGTGTGTGTTTGCCTCTGTGTGTGTGTCTCGTTGTGTTTGCCTGTGTGTGTGTCTCGTTGTGTTTGCCTGTGTGTGTGTTTGCCTGTGTGTGTGTGTCTCGCTGTTTGCCTGTGTGTGTGTGTCTCATTGTGTTTGCCTGTCTGTGTTTGCCTGTGTGTGTGTCTCGTTGTGTTTGCCTGTGTGTGTGTCTCGTGTTTGCCTGTGTGTGTGTGTCTCGTTGTGTTTGCCTGTGTGTGTGTGTCGTTGTTTGCCTGTGTGTGTTTGCCTGTGTGTGTGTGTGTTTGCCTGTGTGTGTGTCGTTGTTTGCCTGTGTGTGTCGTTGTTTGCCTGTGTGTGTGTCGTTGTTTGCCTGTGTGTGTGTCGTTGTTTGCCTGTGTGTGTGTTTGCCTGTGTGTGTGTTTGCCTGTGTGTCTCGTTGTGTTTGCCTGTGTGTGTGTGTGTGTCTCGCTGTGTAGGTATGTGTCTCGCTGTGTACCTGTGTGTGTCTCGCTGTGTAGGTGTGTGTGTGTCTCGCTGTGTAGGTGTGTGTGTGTCTCGCTGTGTAGGTGTGTGTGTGTGTCTCGCTGTGTAGGTGTGTGTGTGTGTCTCGCTGTGTAGGTGTGTGTGTGTGTGTGTCTCGCTGTGTAGGTGTGTGTGTGTGTCTCGCTGTGTAGGTGTGTGTGTGTGTGTCTCGCTGTGTAGGTGTGTGTGTGTGTGTCTCGCTGTGTAGGTGTGTGTGTGTGTGTCTCGCTGTGTAGGTGTGTGTGTGTGTGTCTCGCTATGTAGGTGTGTGTGTGTGTGTCTCGCTGTGTAGGTGTGTGTGTGTGTGTCTTGCTGTGTAGGTGTGTGTGTGTGTGTGTCTCGCTGTGTAGGTGTGTGTGTGTCTCGCTGTGTAGGTGTGTGTGTGTGTGTCTCGCTGTGTAGGTGTGTGTGTGTGTGTGTCTCGCTGTGTAGGTGTGTGTGTGTGTGTGTCTCGCTGTGTAGGTGTGTGTGTGTCTCGCTGTGTATGCCTGTGTGTCTCTCGCTGTGTTTGCCTGTGTGTGTGTCTCGTTGTGTTTGCCTGTGTGTGTGTGTCTCGTTGTGTTTGCCTGTGTGTGTGTGTGTGTCTCGTTGTGTTTGCCTGTGTGTGTGTGTGTCTCGTTGTGTTTGCCTGTGTGTGTGTTTGCCTGTGTGTGTGTGTGTCTCGTTGTGTTTGCCTGTGTGTGTTTGCCTCTGTGTGTGTGTCTCGTTGTGTTTGCCTGTGTGTGTGTCTCGTTGTGTTTGCCTGTGTGTGTGTTTGCCTGTGTGTGTGTGTGTGTCTCGTTGTGTTTGCCTGTGTGTGTGTTTGCCTGTGTTTGCCTGTGTGTGTGTGTGTGTCTCGTTGTGTTTGCCTGTGTGTGTGTGTCTCGTTGTGTTTGCCTTTGTGTGTGTGTGTCTCGTTGTGTTTGCCTGTGTGTGTGTGTGTCGTTGTTTGCCTGTGTGTGTGTGTGTCTCACTGTGTAGGTATGTGTCTCGCTGTGTACCTGTGTGTGTCTCGCTGTGTAGGTGTGTGCGTGTGTCTCGCTGTGTAGGTGTGTGTGTGTGTGTCTCGCTGTGTAGGTGTGTGTGTGTGTGTCTCGCTGTGTAGGTGTGTGTGTGTGTGTCTCGCTGTGTAGGTGTGTGTGTGTGTCTCGCTGTGTAGGTGTGTGTGTGTGTCTCGCTGTGTAGGTGTGTGTGTGTCTCGCTGTGTAGGTGTGTGTGTGTATGTCTCGCTGTGTAGGTGTGTGTGTGTATGTCTCGCTGTGTAGGTGTGTGTGTGTCTCACTGTGTAGGTGTGTGTGCGTCTCGCTGTGTAGGTGTGTGTGTGTGTCTCGCTGTGTAGGTGTGTGTGTGTCTCGCTGTGTAGGTGTGTGTGTGTATGTCTCGCTGTGTAGGTGTGTGTGTGTCTCGCTGTGTAGGTGTGTGTGTGCGTCTCGCTGTGTAGGTGTGTGTGCGTCTCGCTGTGTAGGTGTGTGTGTGCGTCTCGCTGTGTAGGTGTGTGTGTGCGTCTCGCTGTGTAGGTGTGTGTGTGTGTGTCTCGTGTTTGCCTGTGTGTGTGTTTGCCTGTGTTTGCCTGTGTGTGTGTTTGCCTGTGTGTGTGTGTCTCGTTGTGTTTGCCTGTGTGTGTGTCTCGTTGTGTGTGTCTCGTGTTTGCCTGTGTGTGTGTCTCGTGTTTGCCTGTGTGTGTGTGTCTCGTGTTTGCCTGTGTGTGTGTGTCTCGTGTTTGCCTGTGTGTGTCTCGCTGTGTTTGCCTGTGTGTGTGTCTCGCTGTGTTTGCTTGTGTGTGTCTCATTGTGTTTGCCTGTGTGTGTTTGCCTGTGTGTGTGTCTCATTGTGTTTGCCTGTGTGTGTGTTTGCCTGTGTGTGTGTGTCTCGTTGTGTTTGCCTGTGTGTGTGTCTCGTTGTGTTTGCCTGTGTGTGTGTCGTTTGCCTGTGTGTCGTTTGCCTGTGTGTGTCGTTTGCCTGTGTGTGTCGTTTGCCTGTGTGTGTGTGTGTCTCGTGCATGCCTGTGTGTGTGTGTCTCATTGTGTTTGCCTGTGTGTGTGTGTCGTTGTGTTTGCCTGTGTGTTTGCCTCTGTGTGTGTGTCTCGTTGTGTTTGCCTGTGTGTGTGTTTGCCTGTGTGTGTGTGTGTCGTTGTGTTTGCCTGTGTGTGTGTTTGCCTGTGTGTGTGTCGTTGTGTTTGCCTGTGTGTGTGTGTCGTTGTGTTTGCCTGTGTGTGTGTTTGCCTGTGTGTGTGTTTGCCTGTGTGTGTCTCGTGTTTGCCTGTGTGTGTGTCTCGTGTTTGCCTGTGTGTGTGTTTGCCTGTGTGTGTGTTTGCCTGTGTGTGTGTTTGCCTGTGTGTGTGTGTGTCTCGTTGTGTTTGCCTGTGTGTGTGTCGTTTGCCTGTGTGTGTCGTTTGCCTGTGTGTGTCGTTTGCCTGTGTGTGTGTGTGTGTCGTGCATGCCTGTGTGTGTGTCTCATTGTGTTTGCCTGTGTGTGTCGTTGTGTTTGCCTGTGTGTGTGTGTCTCGTGCATGCCTGTGTGTGTGTGTCTCATTGTGTTTGCCTGTGTGTGTCGTTGTGTTTGCCTGTGTGTGTTTGCCTCTGTGTGTGTGTCTCGTTGTGTTTGCCTGTGTGTGTGTCTCGTTGTGTTTGCCTGTGTGTGTGTTTGCCTGTGTGTGTGTGTCTCGCTGTTTGCCTGTGTGTGTGTGTCTCATTGTGTTTGCCTGTCTGTGTTTGCCTGTGTGTGTGTCTCGTTGTGTTTGCCTGTGTGTGTGTCTCGTGTTTGCCTGTGTGTGTGTGTCTCGTTGTGTTTGCCTGTGTGTGTGTGTCGTTGTTTGCCTGTGTGTGTTTGCCTGTGTGTGTGTGTGTTTGCCTGTGTGTGTGTCGTTGTTTGCCTGTGTGTGTCGTTGTTTGCCTGTGTGTGTGTCGTTGTTTGCCTGTGTGTGTGTCGTTGTTTGCCTGTGTGTGTGTTTGCCTGTGTGTGTGTTTGCCTGTGTGTCTCGTTGTGTTTGCCTGTGTGTGTGTGTGTGTCTCGCTGTGTAGGTATGTGTCTCGCTGTGTACCTGTGTGTGTCTCGCTGTGTAGGTGTGTGTGTGTCTCGCTGTGTAGGTGTGTGTGTGTCTCGCTGTGTAGGTGTGTGTGTGTGTCTCGCTGTGTAGGTGTGTGTGTGTGTCTCGCTGTGTAGGTGTGTGTGTGTGTGTGTCTCGCTGTGTAGGTGTGTGTGTGTGTCTCGCTGTGTAGGTGTGTGTGTGTGTGTCTCGCTGTGTAGGTGTGTGTGTGTGTGTCTCGCTGTGTAGGTGTGTGTGTGTGTGTCTCGCTGTGTAGGTGTGTGTGTGTGTGTCTCGCTATGTAGGTGTGTGTGTGTGTGTCTCGCTGTGTAGGTGTGTGTGTGTGTCTTGCTGTGTAGGTGTGTGTGTGTGTGTGTCTCGCTGTGTAGGTGTGTGTGTGTCTCGCTGTGTAGGTGTGTGTGTGTGTGTCTCGCTGTGTAGGTGTGTGTGTGTGTGTGTCTCGCTGTGTAGGTGTGTGTGTGTGTGTGTCTCGCTGTGTAGGTGTGTGTGTGTCTCGCTGTGTATGCCTGTGTGTCTCTCGCTGTGTTTGCCTGTGTGTGTGTCTCGTTGTGTTTGCCTGTGTGTGTTTGCCTGTGTGTGTGTGTCTCGTTGTGTTTGCCTGTGTGTGTGTGTGTGTCTCGTTGTGTTTGCCTGTGTGTGTGTGTGTCTCGTTGTGTTTGCCTGTGTGTGTGTTTGCCTGTGTGTGTGTGTGTCTCGTTGTGTTTGCCTGTGTGTGTTTGCCTCTGTGTGTGTGTCTCGTTGTGTTTGCCTGTGTGTGTGTCTCGTTGTGTTTGCCTGTGTGTGTGTTTGCCTGTGTGTGTGTGTGTGTCTCGTTGTGTTTGCCTGTGTGTGTGTTTGCCTGTGTTTGCCTGTGTGTGTGTGTGTGTCTCGTTGTGTTTGCCTGTGTGTGTGTGTCTCGTTGTGTTTGCCTTTGTGTGTGTGTGTCTCGTTGTGTTTGCCTGTGTGTGTGTGTGTCGTTGTTTGCCTGTGTGTGTGTGTGTCTCACTGTGTAGGTATGTGTCTCGCTGTGTACCTGTGTGTGTCTCGCTGTGTAGGTGTGTGCGTGTGTCTCGCTGTGTAGGTGTGTGTGTGTGTGTCTCGCTGTGTAGGTGTGTGTGTGTGTGTCTCGCTGTGTAGGTGTGTGTGTGTGTGTCTCGCTGTGTAGGTGTGTGTGTGTGTCTCGCTGTGTAGGTGTGTGTGTGTGTCTCGCTGTGTAGGTGTGTGTGTGTCTCGCTGTGTAGGTGTGTGTGTGTATGTCTCGCTGTGTAGGTGTGTGTGTGTATGTCTCGCTGTGTAGGTGTGTGTGTGTCTCACTGTGTAGGTGTGTGTGCGTCTCGCTGTGTAGGTGTGTGTGTGTGTCTCGCTGTGTAGGTGTGTGTGTGTCTCGCTGTGTAGGTGTGTGTGTGTATGTCTCGCTGTGTAGGTGTGTGTGTGTCTCACTGTGTAGGTGTATGTGCGTCTCACTGTGTAGGTGTATGTGCGTCGCACTGTGTAGGTGTGTGTGCGTCTCGCTGTGTAGGTGTGTGTGTGCGTGTCGCTGTGTAGGTGTGTGTGTGCGTCTCGCTGTGTAGGTGTGTGTGTGTGTGTGTCTCGTGTTTGCCTGTGTGTGTGTTTGCCTGTGTGTGTGTGTGTGTCTCGTTGTGTTTGCCTGTGTGTGTGTTTGCCTGTGTTTGCCTGTGTGTGTGTGTGTGTCTCGTTGTGTTTGCCTGTGTGTGTGTGTGTCTCGTTGTGTTTGCCTTTGTGTGTGTGTGTCTCGTTGTGTTTGCCTGTGTGTGTGT
The DNA here is from genome assembly GCF_020745735.1 of Hemiscyllium ocellatum. Classification (NCBI taxonomy): domain Eukaryota; kingdom Metazoa; phylum Chordata; class Chondrichthyes; order Orectolobiformes; family Hemiscylliidae; genus Hemiscyllium; species Hemiscyllium ocellatum. The sequence continues at coordinate 53,145,952 of NC_083418.1, forward strand.
GTGTCGTTGTTTGCCTGTGTGTGTGTGTGTCTCACTGTGTAGGTATGTGTCTCGCTGTGTACCTGTGTGTGTCTCGCTGTGTAGGTGTGTGCGTGTGTCTCGCTGTGTAGGTGTGTGTGTGTGTCTCGCTGTGTAGGTGTGTGTGTGTGTCTCGCTGTGTAGGTGTGTGTGTGTGTGTCTCGCTGTGTAGGTGTGTGTGTGTGTGTCTCGCTGTGTAGGTGTGTGTGTGTGTCTCGCTGTGTAGGTGTGTGTGTGTGTCTCGCTGTGTAGGTGTGTGTGTGTCTCGCTGTGTAGGTGTGTGTGTGTATGTCTCGCTGTGTAGGTGTGTGTGTGTATGTCTCGCTGTGTAGGTGTGTGTGTGTCTCACTGTGTAGGTGTGTGTGCGTCTCGCTGTGTAGGTGTGTGTGTGTGTCTCGCTGTGTAGGTGTGTGTGTGTCTCGCTGTGTAGGTGTGTGTGTGTATGTCTCGCTGTGTAGGTGTGTGTGTGTCTCACTGTGTAGGTGTATGTGCGTCTCACTGTGTAGGTGTATGTGCGTCTCACTGTGTAGGTGTGTGTGCGTCTCGCTGTGTAGGTGTGTGTGTGCGTGTCGCTGTGTAGGTGTGTGTGTGCGTCTCGCTGTGTAGGTGTGTGTGTGTGTGTGTCTCGTGTTTGCCTGTGTGTGTTTGCCTGTGTTTGCCTGTGTGTGTTTGCCTGTGTGTGTGTGTCTCGTTGTGTTTGCCTGTGTGTGTGTCTCGTTGTGTTTGCCTGTGTGTGTGTCTCGTTGTGTTTGCCTGTGTGTGTCTCGTTGTGTTTGCCTGTGTGTGTGTGTGTCTCTCGTTGTGTTTGCCTGTGTGTGTGTGTGTGTCCCGTTGTGTTTGCCTGTGTGTGTTTGCCTGTGTGTGTGTGTGTCGTTGTGTTTGCCTGTGTGTGTGTCGTTGTGTTTGCCTGTGTGTGTGTTTGCCTGTGTTTGCCTGTGTGTGTTTGCCTGTGTGTGTGTGTGTCTCGTTGTGTTTGCCTGTGTGTGTGTCTCGTTGTGTTTGTGTGTGTGTGTGTGTCTCGTTGTGTTTGCCTGTGTGTGTTTGCCTGTGTGTGTGTGTCGTTGTGTTTGCCTGTGTGTGTGTGTCGTTGTGTTTGCCTGTGTGTGTGTGTGTCGTTGTGTTTGCCTCTGTGTGTGTGTTTGCCTGTGTGTGTGTGTTTGCCTCTGTGTGTCGTTGTTTGCCTGTGTGTGTGTGTCGTTGTTTGCCTGTGTGTGTCTCGTTGTGTTTGCCTGTGTGTGTGTGTCTCGCTGTGTAGGTGTGTGTGTGTGTCTCGCTGTGTATGCCTGTGTGTCTCTCGCTGTGTTTGCCTGTGTGTGTGTGTGTCTCGTTGTGTTTGCCTGTGTGTGTTTGCCTGTGTGTGTGTGTGTGTCTCGTTGTGTTTGCCTGTGTGTGTGTGTGTCTCGTTGTGTTTGCCTGTGTGTGTGTGTCTCGTTGTGTTTGCCTGTGTGTGTGTTTGCCTGTGTGTGTGTGTGTCTCGTTGTGTTTGCCTGTGTGTGTGTTTGCCTCTGTGTGTGTGTCTCGTTGTGTTTGCCTGTGTGTGTGTCTCGTTGTGTTTGCCTGTGTGTGTTTGCCTGTGTGTGTGTGTCTCGTTGTGTTTGCCTGTGTGTGTGTTTGCCTGTGTTTGCCTGTGTGTGTGTGTGTGTCTCGTTGTGTTTGCCTGTGTGTGTGTGTGTCTCGTTGTGTTTGCCTGTGTGTGTGTGTGTCTCGTTGTGTTTGCCTGTGTGTGTGTGTGTCTCGTTGTGTTTGCCTGTGTGTGTGTGTGTCGTTGTTTGCCTGTGTGTGTGTGTGTGTCTCGCTGTGTACCTGTGTGTGTCTCGCTGTGTAGGTGTGTGTGTGTGCCTCGCTGTGTAGATGTGTGCGTGTGTCTCGCTGTGTAGGTGTGTGTGTGTGTCTCGCTGTGTAGGTGTGTGTGTGTGTCTCGCTGTGTAGGTGTGTGTGTGTATGTCTCGCTGTGTAGGTGTGTGTGTATATGTCTCGCTGTGTAGGTGTGTGTGTGTCTCGCTGTGTAGGTGTGTGTGTGTCTCGCTGTGTAGGTGTGTGTGCGTCTCGCTGTGTAGGTGTGTGTGTGCGTCTCGCTGTGTAGGTGTGTGTGTGTGTCTCGCTGTGTAGGTGTGTGTGTGTGTGTGTGTCTCGTGTTTGCCTGTGTGTGTGTTTGCCTGTGTTTGCCTGTGTGTGTTTGCCTGTGTGTGTGTGTGTCTCGTTGTGTTTGCCTGTGTGTGTGTCTCTCGTTGTGTTTGCCTGTGTGTGTCCGTGTGTGTCCCGTTGTGTTTGCCTGTGTGTGTTTGCCTGTGTGTGTGTCGTTGTGTTTGCCTGTGTGTGTGTGTCGTTGTGTTTGCCTGTGTGTGTGTGTGTCGTTGTGTTTGCCTGTGTGTGTGTTTGCCTGTGTTTGCCTGTGTGTGTTTGCCTGTGTGTGTGTGTCTCGTTGTGTTTGCCTGTGTGTGTGTCTCGTTGTGTTTGCCTGTGTGTGTGTGTCTCTCGTTGTGTTTGCCTGTGTGTGTGTGTGTGTCTCGTTGTGTTTGCCTGTGTGTGTTTGCCTGTGTGTGTGTGTCGTTGTGTTTGCCTGTGTGTGTGTGTGTTGTTGTGTTTGCCTGTGTGTGTGTTTGCCTGTGTGTGTGTGTCGTTGTTTGCCTGTGTGTGTGTTTGTCTGTGTGTGTGAGTCTCGCTGTGTAGGTGTGTGTGTGAGTCTCGCTGTGTAGGTGTGTGTGTGTCTCTCGCTGTGTAGGTGTGTGTGTGTCTCGCTGTGTAGGTGTGTGTGTGTCTCGCTGTGTATGCCTGTGTGTGTGTCTCGCTGTGTATGCCTGTGTGTGTGTCTCGCTGTGTATGCCTGTGTGTGTGTCTCGTTGTGTTTGCCTGTGTGTGTGTGTGTGTCACGTGTTTGCCTGTGTGTGTGTCTCGTGTTTGCCTGTGTGTGTGTGTGTCTCGTTGTTTGCCTGTGTGTGTTTGCCTGTGTGTGTGTGTCGTTGTGTGTGTCGTTGTGTGTGTGTGTTTGCCTGTGTGTGTGTGTTTGCCTGTGTGTGTGTTTGCCTGTGTGTGTGTTTGCCTGTGTGTGTGTTTGCCTGTGTGTGTGTTTGCCTGTGTGTGTGTGTCTCGCTGTGTAGGTGTGTGTGTGTCTCGCTGTGTAGGTGTGTGTGTGTCTCGCTGTGTAGGTGTGTGTGTGTCTCGCTGTGTAGGTGTGTGTGTGTCTCGCTGTGTAGGTGTGTGTGTGTGTCTCGCTGTGTAGGTGTGTGTGTGGCTCGCTGTGTAGGCCTGTGTGTGTGTCTCGCTGTGTATGCCTGTGTGTGTGTCTCGCTGTGTATGCCTGTGTGTGTGTCTCGCTGTGTATGCCTGTGTGTGTGTCTCGCTGTGTATGCCTGTGTGTGTGTCTCGTTGTGTTTGCCTGTGTGTGTGTGTCTCGTGTTTGCCTGTGTGTGTGTCTCGTTGTGTTTGCCTGTGTGTGTGTGTGTCACGTGTTTGCCTGTGTGTGTGTCTCGTTGTGTTTGCCTGTGTGTGTGTCTCGTTGTGTTTGCCTGTGTGTGTTTGCCTGTGTGTGTGTGTGTCGTTGTGTGTGTGTGTGTGTCGTTGTGTGTGTGTGTTTGCCTGTGTGTGTGTGTTTGCCTGTGTGTGTGTGTTTGCCTGTGTGTGTGTTTGCCTGTGTGTGTGTCTCGCTGTGTAGGTGTGTGTGTGTCTCGCTGTGTAGGTGTGTGTGTGTCTCGCTGTGTAGGTGTGTGTGTGTCTCGCTGTGTAGGTGTGTGTGTGTGTCTCGCTGTGTAGGTGTGTGTGTGTCTTGCTGTGTATGCCTGTGTGTGTGTCTCGCTGTGTATGCCTGTGTGTGTGTCTCGTTGTGTTTGCCTGTGTGTGTGTCTCGTTGTGTTTGCCTGTGTGTGTTTGCCTGTGTGTGTGTCGTGTGTGTGTGTTTGCCTGTGTGTGTGTGTGTTTGCCTGTGTGTGTGTGTGTTTGCCTGTGTGTGTGTGTGTTTGCCTGTGTGTGTGTTTGCCTGTGTGTGTGTGTTTGCCTGTGTGTGTGTGTCTCGCTGTGTATGTGTGTGTGTGTGTCTCGCTGTGTATGTGTGTGTGTGTGTCTCGCTGTGTAGGTGTGTGTGTGTGTCTCGCTGTGTAGGTGTGTGTGTGTCTCGCTGTGTAGGTGTGTGTGTGTCTCGCTGTGTAGGTGTGTGTGTGTCTCGCTGTGTAGGTGTGTGTGTGTGTGTCTCGCTGTGTAGGTGTGTGTGTGTGTCTCGCTGTGTAGGTGTGTAGGTGTGTGTGTGTGTCTCGCTGTGTAGGTGTGTGTGTGTCTCGCTGTGTAGGTGTGTGTGTGTGTCTCGCTGTGTAGGTGTGTGTGTGTGTCTCGCTGTGGAGGTGTGTGTGTGTGTCTCGCTGTGTAGGTGTGTGTTTGTGTGTGTCTCGCTGTGTAGGTGTGTGTGTGTGTCTCGCTGTGTAGGTGTGTGTGTGTCTCGCTGTGTAGGTGTGTGTGTGTGTGTGTAGGTGTGTGTGTGTGTGTGTCTCGCTGTGTAGGTGTGTGTGTGTCTCGCTGTGTAGGTGTGTGTGTGTCTCGCTGTGTAGGTGTGTGTGTGTCTCGCTGTGTAGGTGTGTGTGTGTCTCGCTGTGTAGGTGTGTGTGTCTCGCTGTGTAGGTGTGTGTGTGTGTGTCTCGCTGTGTAGGTGTGTGTGTGTGTCTCGCTGTGTAGGTGTGTGTGTGTGTCTCGCTGTGTAGGTGTGTGTGTGTGTGTCTTGCTGTGTAGGTGTGTGTGTGTGTGTCTCGCTGTGTAGGTGTGTGTGTGTGTCTCGCTGTGTAGGTGTGTGTGTGTGTCTCGTGTTTGCCTGTGTGTGTGTCTCGTGTTTGCCTGTGTGTGTGTCTCGTGTTTGCCTGTGTGTGTGTTTGCCTGTGTGTGTGTGTGTCTCGTTGTGTTTGCCTGTGTGTGTGTGTCTCGTTGTGTTTGCCTGTGTGTGTCTCGTTGTGTTTGCCTGTGTGTGTGTGTGTGTCTCGTTTGTCTGTGTGTGTGTGTCTCGTTTGTCTGTGTGTGTGTGTGTGTCTCGTTGTTTGCCTGTGTGTGTTTGTGTCTCGTTGTGTTTGCCTGTGTGTGTGTGTGTCTCGTTGTGTGTATGTCTCTGTCTCGCTGTGTGTACTACTGCGTCTGTGTATCTTGCTGTGTGTACGTCTGTCTGTATCTCGCTGTGTGTGCGTCTGTGTGCGTGTCTCGCTGTGTGTGCGTCTGTGTGCGTGTCTCGCTGTGTGTACGTCTGTGTGTGTCTGTGTCTCGCTGTGTGTATGTGTCTCTGTCTGTGTCTCGCTGTGTGTGTGTCTCTGTCTGTGTCTCGCTGTGTGTATGTCTGTGTGTGTCTGTGTCTCGCTGTGTGTATGTGTGTTTCTGTGTCTCGCTGTGTGTACGTCTGTGTCTGTATGTCTGTATCTCGCTGTGTGTACGTCTGTGTGTATGTCTGTGTGTGTGTCTGTATCTCGCTGTGTGTGTTTGTATCTCGCTGTGTGTCTGTCTGTGGCTGTGTGTACGTCTGTGTCTGGCTGTGTGTACGTCTGTGTGTGTGTCGTGTGTACGTCTGTGTCTGTCTGTATCTCGCTGTGTGCACGTCTGTCTCGCTGTGTGCACGTCTGTCTCGCTGTGTGTGTGTCTGTGTCTGGCTGTGTGTGTGTCTGTGTCTGGCTGTCTGTATTTCGCTGTGTGTACGTCTGTGTGTGTGTGTCGCTGTGTGTACGTCTGTGTGTCTGGCTGTGTGTACGTCTGTGTGTGTGTCGTGTGTACGTCTGTGTCTGTCTGTATCTCGCTGTGCACGTCTGTCTCGCTGTGTGCACGTCTGTCTCGCTGTGTGTGTGTCTGTGTCTGGCTGTGTGTGTGTCTGTGTCTGGCTGTGTGTGTGTCTGTGTCTGGCTGTGTGTGTGTCTGTGTCTGGCTGTCTGTATTTCGCTGTGTGTACGTCTGTGTGTGTGTCTCGCTGTGTGTACGTCTGTGTGTGTGTCTCGCTGTGTGTACGTCTGTGTGTGTGTCTCGCTGTGTGTACGTCTGTGTGTGTCTCACTGTGTATGTCTGTGTCTCGCTGTGTGTACGTGTCTCTGTCTGTGTCTCACTGTTTGTATGTCTGTGTGTGTCTGTGTCTCGCTGTGTGTATGTGTTTCTGTGTCTCGCTGTGTGTACGTCTGTGTCTGTCTGTATCTTGCTGTGTGTACGCCTGTGTCTGGCTGTGTGTACGCCTGTGTCTGGCTGTGCGTACGCCTGTGTCTGGCTGTGCGTATCTCGCTGTGTGTACGTCTGTGTCTGTATCTCGCAGTGTGTACGTCTGTGTCTCGTGTGTACGTCTGTGTTGTCTGTATCTCGCTGTGTGTACGTCTGTGTATGTGTCTGTCTCGCTGTGTGTGTGTCTGTGTCTGTCTGTATCTCGCTGTGTGTCTGTCTGGCTGTGTGTACGTCTGTGTCTGGCTGTGTGTACGTCTGTGTGTGTCGTGTGTACTTCTGTGTCTGTCTGTATCTGACTGTGTGCACGTCTGTCTCGCTGTGTGTCTGTATGTATGTGTCTGTCTCGCTGTGTGTGTGTCTGTGTCTCGCTGTGTGTGTGTGTGTGTCTCGCTGTGTGTACGTCTGTGTCTGGCTGTGTGTACCTCGCTGTGTGTACGTCTATGTGTGTGTCTCGCTGTGTGTACATCTGTGTGTGTCTCACTGTGTGTACGTCTGTGCGTGTGTCTGTCTCGCGCTGTGTGTACGTGTCTCTGTGTCTCGCTGTGTGTATGTCTGTGTGTCTGTCTCGCTGTGTGTACATGTCTCTGTGTGTCACTGTGTGTGTGTCTGTGTGTGTCTGTGTCTCGCTGTGTGTATGTGTTTCTGTGTCTCGCTGTGTGTACGTCTGTGTCTGTCTGTATCTCGCTGTGTGTATGTCTGTGTCTCGTGTGTACATCTGTGTTGTCTGTATCTCGCTGTGTGTACGTCTGTGTTGTCTGTATCTCACAGTGTGTACTCTGTGTGTGTCTGTATCGCTCTGTGTGTACGTCTGTGTATGTGTTTGTCTCGCTGTGTGTGTGTGTCTGTCTGTATCTCGCTGTGTGTCTGTCTGTCTGGCTGTGTGTACGTCTGTGTCTGTCTGTATCTCGCTGTGTGTACGTCTGTGTGTCTGTATCCCGCTGTGTGCACGTCTGTTTCGCTGTGTGTACGTCTGTGTGTATGTGTCTGTCTCGCTGTGTGTGTGTCTGAACCCCGCTGTGTGTGTCTGGCTGTGTGTACCTCGCTGTGTGTACGTCTATGTCTGTCTGTATCTCTCTGTGTGTATGTCTGTGTCTGTCTGTCTGTGTCTCGTGTGTACGTCTGTGTGTCTGTCTGTATCTTCGCTGTGTGTACGTCTGTGTGTCTCGCTGTGTGTACGTCTGTATGTATGTGTCTGTCTCGCTGTGTGTGTGTCTGTACCTCGCTGTGTGTACGTCTATGTCTGTCTATCTCGCTGTGTGTACGTCTGTATCTCGCTGTGTGTCTGTCTGTCTGTAACTGTGTACGTCTGTGTGTCTGTATCTCGCTGTGTGTACGTCTGTGTGTGTCTCGCTGTGTGTACGTCTGTGTGTGTGTGTCTGTGTCTGGCTGTGTGTGTGTCTGTGTCTGGCTGTGTGTATCTCGCTGTGTGTACGTCTGTGTCTGTATCTCGCTGTGTGTACGTCCGTGTCTGTATCTCGCTGTGTGTACGTCTGTGTATGTGTCTGTCTCGCTGTGTGTGTGTCTGTCTGTAACTCTGTGTACGTCTGTGTGTCTGTCTGTATCTCGCTGTGTGTACGTCTGTGTGTGTCTCACTGTGTGTACGTCTGTGTGTATGTGTCTGTGTCTGGCTGTGTGTGTGTCCGTGTCTGGCTGTGTGTATCTCGCTGTGTGTACGTCTGTGTCTGTATCTCGCTGTGTGTACGTCCGTGTCTGTATCTCGCTGTGTGTACGTCCGTGTCTGTATCTCGCTGTGTGTACGTCTGTGTATGTGTCTGTCTCGCTGTGTGTGTGTCTGTGTGTCTGTCTGTATCTCGCTGTGTGTCTGCCTGGCTGTGTGTACGTCTGTGTCTGGCTGTGTGTACGTCTGTGTCTGGCTGTGTGCACGTCTGTGTCTGTGTGTGTGTCGTGTGTACGTCTGTGTCTGTCTGTATATCACTGTGTGTACGTCTGTGTGTCTGTATCTCGCTGTGTGTACGTCTGTGTGTATGTGTCTGTCTCGCTGTGTGTGTGTCTGAACCCCGCTGTGTGTGTGTACGTCTGTGTCTGCCTGTACGTCTGTGTCTGGCTGTGTGTACGTCTGTGTCTGTCTGTGTCTCGTGTGTACGTCTGTGTCTGTCTGTATCTCTGTGTGTACATCTGTGTCTGTATCTCGCTGTGTGTACGTCTGTATCTCGCTGTGTGTACGTCTGTATCTCGCTGTGTGTCTGTCTGTATCTCTCTGTGTGTACGTCTGTGTGTCTGTATCTCGCTGTGTGTACGTCTGTGTGTCTCGCTGTGTGTACGTCTGTGTGTGTGTCTGTGTCTGGCTGTGTGTGTGTCTGTGTCTGGCTGTGTGTATCTCGCTGTGTACACGTCCGTGTCTGTATCTCGCTGTGTACACGTCTGTGTCTGTCTATGTCTCGTGTGTACATCTGTGTTGTCTGTGTGTGTCTGTATCTCGCTGTGTGTACGTCTGTGTATGTGTCTGTCTCGCTGTGTGTGTGTCTGTGTGTCTGTCTGTATCTCGCTGTGTGTCTGTCTGGCTGTGTGTGTGTGTCTGGCTGTGTGTACATCTGTGTGTGTGTGTCTGGCTGTGTGTACATCTGTGTGTGTGTCGTGTGTACGTCTGTGTCTGTGTCTCACTGTGTGTACGTCTGTGTGTCTGTATCTCGCTGTGTGTATGTGTCTGTCTCGCTGTGTGTGTGTCTGAACCCCGCTGTGTGTGTCTGTCTCGCTGTGTGTACGTCTGTGTCTGCCTGTACGTCTGTGTCTGGCTGTGTGTACGTCTGTGTCTGTCTGTGTCTCGTGTGTACGTCTGTGTCTGTCTGTGTCTCGTGTGTACGTCTGTGTACGTCTGTGTGTCTGTCTGTATCTCGCTGTGTGTACGTCTGTGTGTCTGTGTCTCGCTGTGTGTGTGTCTGTGTCTCGCTGTGTGTGTGTCTGTGTCTCGCTGTGTGTGTGTCTGTCTGGCTGTGTGTACGTCTGTGTGTGTGTCTCGCTGTGTGTACGTGTGTGTGTCTCGCTGTGTGTACGTGTGTGTGTCTGTCTCGCACTGTGTACGTGTCTCTGTGTCTCGCTGTGTGTATGTCTGTGTGTCTGTGTCTCGCTGTGTGTATGTCTGTGTCTCGCTGTGTGTACGTGTGTGTATGTCTCGCTGTGTGTACGTGTGTGTATGTCTCGCTGTGTGTACGTGTGTGTATGTCTCGCTGTGTGTACGTGTGTGTATGTCTCGCTGTGTGTACGTCTGTGTGTGTGTCTCGCAGTGTGTACGTCTGTGTGTGTTTCGTGTACGTCTGTGTGTATCTCGTGTACGTCTGTGTGTGTCTCGCTGTGTGTACGTCTGTGTGTGTGTCTGTGTCTGGCTGTGTGTGTGTCTGTGTCTGGCTGTGTGTATCTCGCTGTGTACACGTCCGTGTCTGTATCTCGCTGTGTACACGTCTGTGTCTGTATCTCGCTGTGTGTACGTCTGTGTCTGTCTATGTCTCGTGTGTACATCTGTGTTGTCTGTGTGTGTCTGTATCTCGCTGTGTGTACGTCTGTGTATGTGTCTGTCTCGCTGTGTGTGTGTCTGTGTGTCTGTCTGTATCTCGCTGTGTGTCTGTCTGTCTGGCTGTGTGTGTGTCTGGCTGTGTGTACGTCTGTGTGTGTGTGTCTGGCTGTGTGTACGTCTGTGTGTGTGTCTGGCTGTGTGTACATCTGTGTGTGTGTCTGGCTGTGTGTACGTCTGTGTGTGTGTCGTGTGTACGTCTGTGTCTGTCTGTGTCTCACTGTGTGTATGTGTCTGTCTCGCTGTGTGTGTGTCTGAACCCCGCTGTGTGTGTCTGTCTCGCTGTGTGTACGTCTGTGTCTGCCTGTACGCCTGTGTCTGGCTGTGTGTACGTCTGTGTCTGTCTGTCTGTGTCTCGTGTGTACGCCTGTGTCTGTCTGTATCTCTGTGTGTACGTCTGTGTGTCTGTCTGTATCTTGCTGTGTGTCTCGCTGTGTGTACGTCTGTGTGTGTCTCGCTGTGTGTGTGTCTGTGTCTCGCTGTGTGTGTGTCTGTGTCTCGCTGTGTGTGTGTCTGTCTGGCTGTGTGTACGTCTGTGTGTGTGTCTCGCTGTGTGTACGTGTGTGTGTCTCGCTGTGTGTACGTGTGTGTGTGTGTGTGTCTCGCGCTGTGTGTACGTGTCTCTGTGTCTCGCTGTGTGTATGTCTGTGTGTCTGTCTCGCTGTGTGTATGTCTGTGTGTCTGTGTCTCGCTGTGTGTGTGTCTGTGTCTCGCTGTGTGTATGTCTGTGTGTCTGTCTAGCTGTGTGTACGTGTGTGTATGTCTCGCTGTGTGTACGTGTGTGTATGTCTCGCAGTGTGTACGTCTGTGTGTGTGTCTCGCAGTGTGTACGTCTGTGTGTGTGTCTCGTGTACGTTTGTGTGTGTCTCGCTGTGTGTACATGTGTGTGTGTCTCGCTGTGTGTGTGTCTCGCTGTGTGTACGTCGGTGTGTGTGTGTCGGTGTGTGTGTGTCTCGCTGTGTGTACGTCGGTGTGTGTGTGTGTCTCGCTGTGTACGTCGGTGTGTGTGTGTCTCGCTGTGTACACGTCAGTGTGTGTGTGTCTCGCTGTGTGTATGTCTGTGTGTGTGTGTCTCGCTGTGTGTATGTCTGTGTGTGTGTCTCGCTGTGTGTATGTCTGTGTGTGTGTGTGTCTCGCTGTGTGTATGTCTGTGTGTGCGTCTCGCTGTGTGTAAGTCTGTGTGTGTGTGTCTCGCTGTAAGTCTGTGTGTATGTCTGTGTGTGTGTCTGTCTGTGTCTCGCTGTGTGTGTGTCTGTCTCGCTGTGTGTATGTCTGTCTGTGTGTGTCTGTGTCTCACTGTGTGTATGTCTGTGTGTGTGTGTCTCGCTGTGTGTATGTCTGTGTGTATGTCTGTGTGTGTGTCTGTCTCGCTGTGTGTGTGTGTCTGTCTGTCTCGCTGTGTGTGTGTGTCTGTCTGTCTCGCTGTGTGTGTGTGTGTCTGTCTCGCTGTGTGTGTGTGCGCCTGTGTCTCGCTGTGTGTGTGTGTGTCTGTCTCGCTGTGTGTGTGTGTGTGTCTGTCTCGCTGTGTGTGTGTGTGTGTCTGTCTCGCTGTGTGTGTGTGTGCCTGTGTCTCGCTGTGTGTGTGTGCCTGTGTCTCGCTGTGTGTGTGTGTGTGTGCCTGTGTCTCGCTGTGTGTGTGTGCCTGTGTCTCGCTGTGTGTGTGCCTGTGTCTCGCTGTGTGTGTGTCTGTGTCTCGCTGTGTGTATGTCTGTGTGTGTGTGTCTGTGTCTCGCTGTGTGTGTGTGTCTGTGTCTCGCTGTGTGTGTGTGTCTGTGTCTCGCTGTGTGTGTGTCTGTGTCTCGCTGTGTGTGTGTGTCTGTGTCTCGCTGTGTGTGTGTGTCTGTGTCTCGCTGTGTGTGTGTGCCTGTGTCTCGCTGTGTGTGTGTGCCTGTGTCTCGCTGTGTGTGTGTCTGTGTCTCGCTGTGTGTGTGTGTCTGTGTCTCGCTGTGTGTGTGTGTCTGTGTCTGTCTGTGTGTGTCTGTGTCTCGCTGTGTGTATGTCTGTGTGTCTGTGTCTCGCTGTGTGTGTGTCTGTGTGTGTCTGTGTCTCGCTGTGTGTAAGTCTGTGTGTGTGTCTGTGTCTCGCTGTGTGTGTCAGTCTCGCTGTGTGTAAAGTCTGTCTGTGCCTTGCTGTGTGTAAGTCTGTCTGTGTGTGTCTGTGCCTCTCTGTGTGTAAGTCTGTTTGTGTGTGTCTGTGCCTCTGTGTGTGTGTGTGTCTGTGCCTCTCTGTGTGTAAGTCTGTTTGTGTGTGTCTGTGCCTCTGTGTGTGTGTGTGTCTGTGCCTCAGTGTGTAAGTCTGTGTGTGTGTGTGTCTGTGCCTCACTGTGTGTAAGTCTGTCTGTGTGTGTGTGTCTGTGCCTCACTGTGTGTAAGTCTGTCTGTGTGTGTGTGTGTGTGCGCCTCGCTGTGTGTAAGTCTGTCTGTCTGTGTGTGTGTGTCTGTGCCTCGCTGTGTGTAAGTCTGTGTGTGTGTGTGTGTGTGTCTGTGTCTCGCTGTTTGTGTGTGTGTCTGTGTCTTGCTGTTTGTGTGTGTGTCTGTGTCTCGCTGTGTGTATGTCTGTGTGTGTGTGTCTCGCTGTGTGTATGTCTGTGTGTGTGTCTGTCTGTGCCTCACTGTGTGTAAGTCTGTGTGTGTGTGTCTGTGCCTCGCTGTGTGTAAGTCTGTGTGTGTGTGTGTGTGTGTGTGTCTCGCTGTGTATGTCTGTGTGTGTGTGTCTGTGTCTCGATGTGTGTATGTATGTGTGTGTGTGTGTGTCTCGCTGTGTATGTCTGTGTCTCGCTGTGTGTATGTCTGTGTGTGTGTCTCGCTGTGTTTAAAGTCTGTGTGTGTGTGTCTGTGCCTCGATGTGTGTAAGTCTGTGTGTGTGTGTGTCTGTGCCTCGCTGTGTGTATGTCTGTGTGTGTGTGTGTCTCGCTGTGTTTAAAGTCTGTCTGTGTGTGTGTCTGTGCCTCGCTGTGTGTAAGTCTCTGTGTGTGTCTGTGCTTCGTTGTGTGTGTGCCTCACTGTGTGTAAGTTTGTCTGTGTGTGTGTGTCTGTGTCTGTGCCTCACTGTGTGTAAGTCTGTCTGTGTGTGTGTGTGTCTGTGCCTCACTGTGTGTAAGTCTGTCTGTGTGTGTCTGTGCCTTGCTGTGTGTAAGTCTGTCTGTCTGTGTGTGTGTGTCTGTGTCTCGCTGTTTGTGTGTGTGTCTGTGTGTGTGTGTGTGTGTGTGTGTGTCTCGCTGTGTGTATGTCTGTGTGTGTGTGTGTGTGTGTGTCTCGCTGTGTGTGTATGTCTATGTGTGTGTGTGTCTGTGCCTCACTGTGTGTAAGTCTGTCTGTCTATGTGTGTGTGTGTCTGTGCCTCGCTGTGTATGTCTGTGTGTGTGTGTGTGTGTGTGTCTCGTGGTGTATGTCTGTGTCTCACTGTGTGTATGTCTGTGTGTGTGTGTCTCGCTGTGTGTAAGTCTGTCTGTGTGTGTGTCTGTGCCTCGCTGTGTGTGCCTGTGTCTCGCTGTATGTCTGTGTGTGTGTGTGTGTGTCTCGCTGTGTGTAAGTCTGTGTGTAAGTCTGTGTGTGTGTCTCGCTGTGTGTATGTCTGTGCGTATGTCTGTGTCTCGCTGTGTGTGTCTGTGTCTCGCTGTATGTAAGTTTGTGTGTGTATGTGTCTCGCTGTGTGTAAGTATGTGTGTGTATGTCTGTGTCTCGCTGTGTGTATGTCTGTGTGTGTCTCGCTGTGTGCAAGTCTGTCTGTGTCTCGCTGTAAGTCTGTGTCTGTGTCTCGCTGTGTGTGTGTCTGTGTCTCGCTGTGTGTGTGTCTGTGTCTGGCTATGTGTGTGTGTCTGTGTCTCGCTGTGTGTGTCTGGCTGTGTCTCGCTGTGTGTGTCTGGCTGTGTGTAAGTCTGGCTGTGTGTGTCGCTGTAAGTCTGTGTCTGTGTCTCTGTGTGTGTGTGTCTGTGACTCGCTGTGTGTGTGTGTCTGTGACTCGCTGTGTGTGTGTGTCTGTCTGTGTCTCGCTGTGTGTGTGTCTGTCTGTGTCTCGCTGCATGTGTGTATCTTTGTCTCGCTGTGTGTGTCTGTCTGTGTCTCGCTGCATGCGTGTATCTTTGTCTCGCTGTGTGTGTGTGTCTGTGTCTCGTGTGTGTGTGTGTGTCTGTGAGTGTCTGTCTGTGTCTCGCTGTGTGTGTGTGTCTGTGTCTCGCTGTCTGTGTGTGTCTGTGTCTCGCTGTGTGTATGTCTGTCTGTGTGTGTCTGTGCCTCGCTGTGTGTGTGTGTGTCAGTCTCGCTGTGTGTAAAGTCTGTCTGTGTGTGTGTCTGTGCCTCGCTGTGTGTAAAGTCTGTGTGTGTGTGTGTCTGTGCCTCACTGTGTGTAAGTCTGTCTGTGTGTGTGTCTGTGCCTCACTGTGTGTAAGGCTGTCTGTGTGTGTGTCTGTGCCTCGCTGTGTGTAAATCTGTGTGTGTGTGTCTGTGCCTCGCTGTGTGTAAATCTGTGTGTGTGTGTGTGTCTGTGTCTCGCTGTGTGTAAGTCTGTCTGTCTGTGTGTGTGTGTCTGTGCCTCGCTGTGTGTAAGTCTGTCTGTGTGTGTGTCTGTGCCTCGCTGTGTGTGTCTGTGTGTGTCTCGCTGTGTGTGTGTCTGTGTCTCGCTGTGTGTATCTCGCTGTGTGTACGTCCGTGTCTGTATCTCGCTGTGTGTATGTCCGTGTCTGTATCTCGCTGTGTGTATGTCCGTGTCTGTCTGTGTCTCGTGTGTACGTCTGTGTTGTCTGTGTGTGTCTGTATATCGCTTTGTTTACGTCTGTGTATGTGTCTGTCTTGCTGTGTGTGTGTCTGTGTGTCTGTCTGTATCTCGCTGTGTGTCTGTCTGTCTGGCTGTGTGTACGTCTGTGTGTGTGTCTGGCTGTGTGTACGTCTGTGTGTGTGTCGTGTGTACGTCTGTGTCTCACTGTGTGTACGTCTGTGTGTCTGTATCTCGCTGTGTGTATGTGTCTGTCTCGCTGTGTGTGTGTCTGAACCCCGCTGTGTGTGTCTGTCTCGCTGTGTGTACGTCTGTGTCTGCCTGTACGCCTGTGTCTGGCTGTGTGTACGTCTGTGTCTGTCTGTCTGTGTCTCGTGTGTACGCCTGTGTCTGTCTGTATCTCTGTGTGTACGTCTGTGTGTCTGTCTGTATCTTGCTGTGTGTCTCGCTGTGTGTACGTCTGTGTGTGTGTCTCGCTGTGTGTGTGTCTGTGTCTCGCTGTGTGTGTGTCTCGCTGTGTGTGTGTCTGTGTCTCGCTGTGTGTGTGTCTGGCTGTGTGTACGTCTGTGTGTGTGTCTCGCTGTGTGTACGTGTGTGTATGTCTCGCAGTGTGTACGTCTGTGTGTGTGTCTCGCAGTGTGTACGTCTGTGTGTGTGTCTCGCAGTGTGTACGTCTGTGTGTGTGTCTCGTGTACGTCTGTGTGTGTCTCGCTGTGTGTGTGTGTCTCGCTGTGTGTTCGTGTGTGTGTCTCGCTGTGTGTTCGTGTGTGTGTGTCTCGCTGTGTGTACGTGTGTGTGTGTCTCGCTGTGTGTACGTCGGTGTGTGTGTGTCTCGCTGTGTGTACGTCGGTGTGTGTGTCTCGCTGTGTGTACGTCGGTGTGTGTGTCTCGCTGTGTGTACGTCTGTGTGTGTGTCTCGCTGTGTGTACGTGTGTGTGTGTCTCGCTGTGTGTACGTCTGTGTGTGTGTGTCTCGCTGTGTGTACGTGTGTGTGTGTGTCTCGCTGTGTGTACGTGTGTGTGTGTGTCTCGCTGTGTGTACGTGTGTGTCTCGCTGTGTGTACGTGTGTGTGTCTCGCTGTGTGTACGTCTGTGTGTGTGTCTCGCTGTGTGTACGTCTGTGTGTGTGTGTCTCCCTGTGTGTAAGTCTGTGTGTGTGTGTCTCGCTGTAAGTCTGTGTGTGTGTCTGTCTGTATCTCGCTCTGTGTGTGTGTCTGTCTCGCTGTGTGTATGTCGGTCTGTCTGTGTCTGTGTCTCACTGTGTGTGTGTGTGTGTCTCGCTGTGTGTACGTCTGTGTGTGTCTCGCTGTGTGTACGTGTGTGTGTGTCTCGCTGTGTGTACGTCTGTGTGTGTGTGTGTCTCGCTGTGTGTACGTCTGTGTGTGTGTGTCTCGCTGTGTGTACATCTGTGTGTGTGTCTCGCTGTGTGTACGTGTGTGTCTCGCTGTGTGTACGTGTGTGTGTCTCGCTGTGTGTCTCGCTGTGTGTACATCTGTGTGTGTGTCTCGCTGTGTGTACGTGTGTGTCTCGCTGTGTGTACGTGTGTGTGTCTCGCTGTGTGTACGTCTGTGTGTGTGTCTCGCTGTGTGTACGTCTGTGTGTGTGTCTCGCTGTGTGTACGTCTGTGTGTGTGTCTCGCTGTGTGTACGTGTGTGTGTGTCTCGCTGTGTGTACGTCTGTGTGTGTGTGTGTGTCTCGCTGTGTGTACGTGTGTGTGTGTGTGTGTCTCGCTGTGTGTATGTCTGTGTGTGTGTGTCTCCCTGTGTGTAAGTCTGTGTGTGTGTGTCTCGCTGTAAGTCTGTGTGTGTGTCTGTGTCTGTCTCGCTGTGTGTGTGTGTCTGTCTCGCTGTGTGTATGTCTGTCTGTGTGTGTCTGTGTCTCACTGTGTGTGTGTCTGTGTGTGTCTGTGTCTCACTGTGTGTGTGTGTCTCGCTGTGTGTATGTCTTTGTGTGTGTGTCTCGCTGTGTGTATGTCTTTGTGTGTGTGTGTCTCGCTGTGTGTATGTCTTTGTGTGTGTGTGTCTCGCTGTGTGTACGTCTGTGTGTGTGTCTCGCTGTGTGTACGTCTGTGTGTGTGTCTCGCTGTGTGTACGTGTGTGTGTGTCTCGCTGTGTGTACGTGTGTGTGTGTGTGTCTCGCTGTGTGTATGTCTGTGTGTGTGTGTCTCCCTGTGTGTAAGTCTGTGTGTGTGTCTCGCTGTAAGTCTGTGTGTGTGTCTGTCTGTGTCTCGCTGTGTGTGTGTCTGTCTCGCTGTGTGTATGTCTGTCTGTGTGTGTCTGTGTCTCACTGTGTGTGTGTGTCTTGCTGTGTGTATGTCTTTGTGTGTGTGTGTGTCTCGCTGTGTGTATGTCTGTGTGTGTGTGTGTCTCGCTGTGTGTATGTCTGTGTGTGTGTGTGTCTCGCTGTGTGTATGTCTGTGTGTGTGTGTCTCGCTGTGTGTATGTCTGTGTGTGTGTGTCTCGCTGTGTGTATGTCTGTGTGTGTGTGTCTCGCTGTGTGTATGTCTCGCTGTGTGTATGTCTGTGTGTGTGTGTGTCTCGCTATGTGTGTGTGTGTGTCTCGCTATGTGTGTGTGTGTGTGTCTCGCTATGTGTGTGTGTGTGTCTGTCTCGCTGTGTGTGTGTGTGTGTGTCTCGCTGTGTGTGTGTGTGTCTGTGTCTCGCTGTGTGTGTGTCTGTGTGTGTGTGTGTCTGTGTGTGTGTGTGTCTGTGTCTCGCTGTGTGTATGTCTGTGTGTGTGTCTGTGTCTCGCTGTGTGTATGTCTGTGTGTGTATGTCTGTCTGTGTGTGTCTGTGTGTGTCTGTGTGTGTCTGTGTCTGTCTGTGTGTGTCTGTGTTTCACTGTGTGTATGTCTGTCTGTGTGTGTCTGTGTCTCGCTGTGTGTATGTCTGTCTGTGTGTGTCTGTGTCTCGCTGTGTGTGTGTGTGTGTCTCGCTGTGTGTAAGTCTGTGTGTGTGTCTGTGTCTCGCTGTGTGTGTGTCAGTCTCGCTGTGTGTAAAGTCTGTCTGTGTGTGTGTCTGTGCCTTGCTGTGTGTAAGTCTGTCTGTGTGTGTCTGTGCCTCGCTGTGTGTAAGTCTGTCTGTCTGTGTGTGTGTGTCTGTGCCTCGCTGTGTGTAAGTGTGTGTGTGTGTGTGTGTCTGTGCCTCGCTGTGTGTATGTCTCTGTGTGTATGTCTCTGTGTGTCTCGCTGTGTGTGTCTCGCTGTGTGTGTGTCTGTGTCTCGCTGTGTGTGTGTCTGTGTCTCGCTGTGTGTGTGTCTGTGTCTGGCTGTGTGTGTGTCTGTGTCTCGCTGTGTCTCTGTGTGTCTCGCTGTGTGTCTGTGTCTCACTGTGTGTTTGTGTGTGTGTGTGTGGCTGTGTGTGTGTCTCGCTGTGGGTAAGTCTGTGAGTGTGTGTGTGTGTCTGTGTCTCGCTGTGTGTGTGTATCTGTGTCTCGCTGTGCGTAAGTCTGTGAGTGTGTGTGTCTGTGTCATGCTGTTTGTGAGTCTGTCTGTGCCTCACTTTGTGTATGTCTGTGTGTGTCTCGCTGTGTGTGTCTGTGTCTCGCTGTGTGTGTGTCTGTGTCTCGCTCTGTGTGTGTGTGTGTGTCAGTCTCGCTGTGTGTGTGTCTGTGTCTCGCTCTGTGTGTGTGTGTGTGTGTCAGTCTCGCTGTGTGTAAGTCTGTCTGTGTGTGTCTGTGCCTCGCTGTGTATAAGTCTGTCTGTGTCTCGCTGTGCGTATGTCTGTGTGTGTGTGTCTGTGCCTTGCTATGTGTAAGTCTGTCTGTGTCTCGCTGTGTATGTGTGTGTGTCTGTGTCTCGCTGTGTGTGTATGACCTGTGTGTCTGTCTGTCTCGCAGTGTGTATGTCTCGCTATGTATATCTATGTGTGTGTCTGTCTCGCTGTATGTATGCCTGTGTGTAGGTGTGTGTCTTGCTGTGTGTGTGTGTCTCGCTGTGTGTATGTATCTGTGTCTCGCTGTGGTTAAGTCTGTCTGTGAGTGTGTGTGTGTGTCTGTTCTCGCTGTGTGTGTGTGTCTCGCTGTGTGTGTGTATCTGTGTCTCTGTGTGTGTGTCTGTGTCTCGCTGTGTGTATGTCTGTGCCTCACTGTGTGTAAGTCTGTCTGTCTATGTGTGTGTGTGTCTGTGCCTCGCTGTGTGTAAGTCTGTCTGTGTGTGTGTCTGTGCCTCACTGTGTGTAAGTCTGTCTGTGTGTGTCTCGCTGTGTATGTCTGTGTGTGTGTGTGTGTGTGTGTGTGTGTGTGTCGCTGTGTATGTCTGTGTGTGTGTGTGTCGCTGTGTATGTCTGTGTGTGTGTGTGTCGCTGTGTATGTCTGTGTGTGTGTGTGTGTCGCTGTGTATGTCTGTGTGTGTGTCTGTGTCTCGCTGTGTGTATGTGTGTGTGTGTCTGTGTCTCGCTGTGTGTATGTCTGTGTGTGTGTGTCTCGCTGTGTGTAAGTCTGTCTGTGTGTGTGTGTGTGTCTCGCTGTGTGTATGTCTGTCTGTGTGTGTGTGTCTGTGCCTCGCTGTGTGTAAGTCTGTCTGTCTGTGTGTGTGTGTGTCGCTGTTTGTAAGTCTGTCTGTCTGTGTGTCTGTGTCTCGCTGTGTTTAAGTCTGTCTGTGTGTGTGTGTCTGTGCCTCGCTGTGTGTACGTGTGTGTCTCGCTGTGTGTACGTCTGTGTGTGTGTCTCGCTGTGTGTACGTCTGTGTGTGTCTCGCTGTGTGTACGTGTGTCTGTGTCTCGCTTTGTGTATGTCTGTGTGTGTGTGTCTCGCTGTGTGTATGTCTGTGTGTGTGTGTCTCCCTGTGTGTAAGTCTGTGTGTGTGTCTCGCTGTAAGTCTGTGTGTGTGTATGTCTGTGTGTGTGTCTGTCTCGCTGTGTGTATGTCTGTCTGTGTGTCTGTGTCTCACTGTGTGTATGTCTGTGTGTGTGTGTGTGTCTCGCTGTGTGTATGTCTGTGTGTGTGTGTCTCGCTGTGTGTATGTCTGTGTGTGTGTGTGTCTCGCTGTGTGTATGTCTGTGTGTGTGTGTCTTGCTGTGTGTGTGTGTGTCTGTCTCGCTGTGTGTGTGTGTCTGTCTCGCTGTGTGTGTGTGTGCCTGTGTCTCGCTGTGTGTGTGTGTGTCTGTGTCTCGCTGTGTGTATGTCTGTGTGTGTGTGTGTCTGTGTCTCGCTGTGTGTATGTGTGTGTGTGTCTGTGTCTCGCTGTGTGTGTGTCTGTGTCTCGCTGTGTGTATGTCTGTCTGTGTGTGTCTGTGTTTCACTGTGTGTATGTCTGTCTGTGTGTGTCTGTGTCTCGCTGTGTGTATGTCTGTCTGTGTGTGTCTGTGTCTCGCTGTGTGTATGTCTGTCTGTGTGTGTCTGTGTCTCGCTGTGTGTATGTCTGTGTGTCTGTGTCTCGCAGTGTGTATGTCTGTGTGTCTGTGTCTCGCTGTGTGTAAGTCTGTGTGTGTGTCTGTGTCTCGCTGTGTGTGTGTCAGTCTCGCTGTGTGTAAAGTCTGTCTGTGTGTGTGTCTGTGCCTTGCTGTGTGTAAGTCTGTGTGTGTGTGTGTGTGTGTGTGTGTGTCTGTGCCTTGCTGTGTGTAAGTCTGTCTGTGTGTGTGTGTCTGTGTCTGTGTCTCGCTGTGTGTATGTCTGTGTGTGTGTGTCTGTGTCTCGCTGTGTGTATGTCTGTGTGTGTGTGTCTGTGTCTCGCTGTGTGTCCGTGTCTCGCTGTGTGTATGTCTGTCTGTGTGTGTCTGTGTCTCGCTGTGTGTGTGTGTCAGTCTCGCTGTGTGTAAAGTCTGTCTGTGTGTGTGTCTGTGCCTCGCTGTGTGTAAATCTGTGTGTGTGTGTGTCTGTGCCTCGCTGTGTGTAAGTCTGTCTGTGTGTGTGTGTGTCTGTGCCTTGCTGTGTGTAAGTCTGTCTGTGTGTGTGTGTGTGTGTGTCTGTGCCTTGCTGTGTGTAAGTCTGTCTGTCTGTGTGTGTGTCTGTGCCTCGCTGTGTGTAAGTCTGTCTGTCTGTGTGTGTGTGTCTGTGCCTCGCTGTGTGTAAGTCTGTCTGTCTGTGTGTGTGTGTCTGTGCCTCGCTATGTGTAAGTCTGTCTGTGTGTGTGTGTCTGTGCCTCACTGTGTGTAAGTCTGTGTGTGTGTGTGTGTGTGTCTGTGCCTCGCTGTGTGTAAGTCTGTGTGTGTGTGTGTGTGTCTGTGTCTCGCTGTGTGTATGTCTGTGTGTGTGTGTGTGTGTGTGTGTGTCTCGCTGTGTGTATGTCTGTGTGTGTGTGTGTGTGTGTGTGTGTGTCTCGCTGTGTGTAAGTCTGTCTGTCTGTGTGTGTGTCTGTGCCTCGCTGTGTGTAAATCTGTGTGTGTGTGTGTGTCTGTGCCTCGCTGTGTGTAAATCTGTGTGTGTCTGTGCCTCGCTGTGTGTAAGTCTCTGTGTGTGTCTGTCTCGCTGTCTCTGTGTGTGTGTGTCTGTGTGTGTGTGTGTGTCTCGCTGTGTGTAAGCCTGTCTGTGTGTGTGTGTGTCTGTGCCTCGCTGTGTGTAAGTCTGTGTGTGTGTGTCTGTCTCGCTGTCTGTGTGTCTGTGTGTGTGTGTGTCTCGCTGTGTGTAAGTCTGTGTGTGTGTGTGTGTGTGTCTCGCTGTGTGTAAGTCTGTGTGTGTGTGTGTGTCTCGCTGTGTGTAAGTCTGTGTGTGTGTGTGTCTGTGCCTCACTGTGTGTAAGTCTGTGTGTGTGTGTCTGTGCCTCGCTGTGTGTAAATCTGTGTGTGTGTCTGTACCTCGCTGTGTGTAAGTCTCTGTGTGTGTGTGTCTGTGCCTCGCTGTGTGTAAGTCTCTGTGTGTGTGTGTCTGTGTGTGTGTGTCTCGCTGTGTGTAAGTCTGTCTGTCTGTGTGTGTGTCTGTGCCTCGCTGTGTGTAAGTCTGTGTGTGTGTGTCTGTCTCTCTGTGTCTGTGTGTGTGTCTCGCTGTGTGTAAGTCTGTGTGTGTGTGTCTGTGTCTCGCTGTGTGTATGTAATTGTGTGTGTCTGTGTCTCGCTGTGTGTGTGTGTCTGTGTCTCGCTGTGTGTATGTAATTGTGTGTGTCTGTGTCTCGCTGTGTGTGTGTCTGTGTCTCGCTGTATGTTTGTGTGTGTGTCTGTGTCTCGCTGTGTGTGTGTATGTTTGTGTGTGTGTCTGTGTCTCGCTGTGTGTATGTTTGTGTCTGTGTCTCGCTGTGTGTATGTTTGTGTCTGTGTCTCGCTGTGTGTGTGTGGCTGTGTGTCTGTGTCTCGCTCTGTGTATGTTTGTCTGTGTCTATGTCTCGCTGTGTGTGTGTGGCTGTGTATGTGTGTCTGTCTCGCTGTGTGTGTGTCTGTGTGTGTGTCTGTGTCTCGCTGTGTGTAGGTCTGTCTGTGTTTGTGTGTCTGTGTCTCGCTGTGTGTCTCGCTGTGTGTTTGTGTGTGTGTCTGTGACTGGCTGTGTGTATGTGTGTGTGTGTCTGGCTGTGTGTGTGTCAGTGTGTGTGTCTGTATCTCGCAGTGTATATGTCTGTGCCTGTGTCTCGCTGTGTGTGGGTCTGTGTCTTGCTGTGTATATGTCTGTATGTCTGTGTCTCATGCGTGTCTGTGTCTTGTGCGTGTGTCTGTGTCTTGCTGTGTGTGTGTGTCTGTGTCACGCTGTGTGTGTGTCTGTGTCTCGCTGTGTGTGTGTCTGTGTCTCGCTCTGTGTATGTCTGTGTGGCTGTGTCTCGCTGTGTGTATGTCTGTGTGTGTGTCTGTGTCTCGCTGTGTGTGTGTGTCTGTGTCTCGCTGTGTGTGTGTGTCTGTGTCTCGCTGTGTGTGTGTCTGTGTCTCGCTGTGTGTGTGTGGCTGTGTCTCGCTGTGTGTGTGTCTGTGTCTCGCTCTGTGTATGTCTGTGTGGCTGTGTCTCGCTGTGTGTATGTCTGTGTGTGTGTCTGTGTCTCGCTGTGTGTGTGTGTCTGTGTCTCGCTGTGTGTGTGTGTCTGTGTCTCGCTGTGTGTGTGTGGCTGTGTCTCGCTGTGTGTGTGTGGCTGTGTCTCGCTGTGTGTATGTTTGTCTGTGTCTGTGTCTCGCTGTGTGTATGTCTGTGTGGCTGTGTCTCTGTGTGTGTGTATGTCTGTGTGGCTGTGTCTCGCTGTGTGTATGTCTGTGTGTGTGTCTGTGTCTCGCTGTGTGTATGTTTGTCTGTGGATGTGTCTCGCTGTGTGTGTGTGGCTGTGTCTCGCTGTGTGTATGTTTGTCTGTGGCTGTGTCTCGCTGTGTGTGTGTGGCTGTGTCTCGCTGTGTGTATGTTTGTCTGTGTCTCACTGTGTGTATGTCTGTGTGTGTGTGTCTATGTCTCGCTGTGTGTAGGTCTGTCTGTGTTAGTGTGTCTGTGTCTCGCTGTGTGTTTGTGTGTGTGTCTGTGACTGGCTGTGTGTGTGTCTGTGTCTCGCTGTGTGTGTGTCAGTCTCGCTGTGTGTAAAGTCTGTCTGTGTGTGTGTCTGTGCCTCGCTGTGAGCGTGTGTGTCTGTGTGTGTGTGTGTGTGTGTGTGTGTGTCTGTGCCTCACTGTGTGTAAGTCTGTCTGTGTGTGTGTGTCTGTGCCTCGCTGTGTGTAAGTCTGTCTGTCTGTGTGTGTGTGTGTCTGTGCCTCGCTGTGTGTATGTCTGTGTGTGTGTCTGTGTCTCGCTGTGTGTGTGTCTGTGTCTCGCTGTGTCTGTGTCTCTGTGTGTGTCTCGCTGTGTGTCTGTGTCTCGCTCTGTGTATGTCTGTGTGGCTGTGTCTCGCTGTGTGTATGTCTGTGTGTGTGTCTGTGTCTCGCTGTGTGTGTGTGTCTGTGTCTCGCTGTGTGTATGTTTGTCTGTGGCTGTGTCTCGCTGTGTGTGTGTGGCTGTGTCTCGCTGTGTGTGTGTGTCTGTGTCTCGCTGTGTGTATGTTTGTCTGTGTCTGTGTCTCGCTGTGTGTGTGTCTGTGTCTCTGTGTGTGTGTGTCTGTGACTGGCTGTGTGTATGTCTGTGTGTGTGTGTCTGTGTCTCGCTGTGTGTGTGTGTGTCTGTGCCTCGCTGTGTGTGTGTGTCAGTCTCGCTGTGTGTAACGTCTGTCTGTGTGTGTGTCTGTGCCTCACTGTGTGTAAGTCTGTGTGTGTGTGTGTGTGTGTGTGTGTGTCTGTGCCTCACTGTGTGTAAGTCTGTCTGTGTGTGTGTGTCTGTGCCTCGCTGTGTGTAAGTCTGTCTGTGTGTGTGTCTGTGCCTCGCTGTGTGTAAGTCTGTCTGTCTGTGTGTGTCTGTGCCTCGCTGTGTGTAAGTCTGTCTGTGTGTGTGTGTGTCTGTGCCTCGCTGTGTGTAAATCTGTGTGTGTGTGTGTCTGTGCCTCGCTGTGTGTAAGTCTGTCTGTCTGTGTGTGTCTGTCTGTGCCTCGCTGTGTGTAAGTCTGTGTGTGTGTGTGTCTGTCTCGCTGTCTCTGTGTGTGTGTGTGTCTGTGTGTGTGTGTGTGTCTGTCTCGCTGTCTCTGTGTGCGTGTGTGTGTCTGTGTGTGTGTGTCTGTCTCGCTGTCTCTGTGTGTGTGTGTGTGTCTGTCTCGCTGTCTCTGTGTGTGTGTGTGTGTCTGTCTCGCTGTCTCTGTGTGTGTGTCTGTGTGTGTGTGTCTGTCTCGCTGTCTCTGTGTGTGTGTGTCTCGCTGTGTGTAAGTCTGTCTGTGTGTGTGTGTCTGTCTCGCTGTCTCTGTGTGTGTGTGTCTGTGTGTGTGTGTGTGTCTGTCTCGCTGTCTGTGTGTGTGTCTGTCTCGCTGTCTCTGTGTGTGTCTGTGTGTGTGTCTGTCTCGCTGTCTCTGTGTGTGTGTCTGTGTGTGTGTGTCTGTCTCGCTGTCTCTGTGTGTGTGTCTGTGTGTGTGTGTCTCGCTGTGTGTAAGTCTGTGTGTGTGTGTGTTTCTCGCTGTGTGTAAGTCTGTGTGTGTGTGTGTGTGTCTGTGCCTCGCTGTGTGTAAATCTGTGTGTGTGTCTGTGCCTCGCTGTGTGTAAGTCTGTCTGTCAGTGCCTCGCTGTGTGTAAGTCTGTCTGTGTGTGTCTGTCTGTGCCTCGCTGTGTGTAAGTCTGTCTGTGTGTGTGTGTCTGTCTCGCTGTCTCTGTGTGTGTGTGTGTGTGTGTGTGTGTGTGTCTCACTGTGTGTAAGTCTGTCTGTCTGTGTGTGTGTGTCTGTGCCTCGCTGTGTGTAAGTCTGTCTGTGTGTGTGTGTCTGTCTCGCTGTCTCTGTGTGTGTGTGTCTGTCTCGCTGTCTCTGTGTGTGTGTGTCTGTCTCGCTGTCTCTGTGTGTGTGTGTGTCTGTGTGTGTGTGTGTGTGTGTCTCGCTGTGTGTAAGTCTGTGTGTGTGTCTCGCTGTGTGTAAGTCTGTGTGTCTGTGTGTAAGTCTGTGTGTGTGTGTCTGTGTCTCGCTGTGTGTGTGTCTGTGTGTGTCTGTGTCTCTGTGTGTGTGTGTCTGTGCCTCGCTGTGTGTAAAGTCTGTGTGTGTCTGTGCCTCACTGTGTGTAAGTCTGTGTGTGTGTGTGTCTGTGCCTCACTGTGTAAGTCTGTCTGTGAGTGTGTGTGTCTGTGCCTCGCTGTGTGTAAATCTGTGTGTGTGTGTGTCTGTGCCTCGCTGTGTGTAAATCTGTGTGTGTGTGTGTGTGTGTGTGTGTCTGTGCCTCGCTGTGTGTAAGTCTGTGTGTGTGTGTCTGTGCCTCGCTGTGTGTAAATCTGTGTGTGTGTGTCTGTGCCTCGCTGTGTGTAAGTCTGTCTGTCAGTGTGTGTGTCTGTGCCTCGCTGTGTGTAAGTCTGTCTGTGTGTGTGTGTCTGTCTGTGCCTCGCTGTGTGTAAGTCTGTCTGTGTGTGTGTGTGTCTGTCTCGCTGTCTCTGTCTGTGTGTGTGTGTGTGTGTGTCTCACTGTGTGTAAGTCTGTCTGTCTGTGTGTGTGTGTCTGTGCCTCGCTGTGTGTAAGTCTGTCTGTCTGTGTGTGTGTGTCTGTCTCGCTGTCTCTGTGTGTGTGTCTCACTGTGTGTAAGTCTGTGTGTGTGTGTCTCGCTGTGTGTAAGTCTGTGTGTCTGTGTGTATGTCTGTCTGTGTGTCTGTGCCTCGCTGTGTGTAAAGTCTGTGTGTGTCTGTGCCTCACTGTGTGTAAGTCTGTGTGTGTGTGTCTGTGCCTCACTGTGTAAGTCTGTCTGTGAGTGTGTGTCTGTGCCTCGCTGTGTGTAAATCTGTGTGTGTGTGTGTCTGTGCCTCGCTGTGTGTAAATCTGTGTGTGTGTGTGTGTGTGTCTGTGCCCCGCTGTGTGTAAATCTGTGTGTGTGTGTGTGTCTGTGCCTCGCTGTAAGTCTGTCTGTGTGTGTGTGTCTGTGCCTCGCTGTGTGTGTGTGTGTCTGTGCCTCGCTGTGTGTATGTCTGTCTGTGTGTGTCTGTGCCTCGCTGTGTGTGTGTGTCTGTGTCTCGCTGTGTGTGTGTCTGTGTCTCGCTGTGTGTGTGTGTCTGTGTCGCTGTGTGTGTCTGTGTGTGTGTCTCGCTGTGTGTATGTCTGTGTGTGTGTGTCTCGCTGTGTGTCTGTGTCTCGCTGTGTGTATGTCTGTGTGTCTGTGTCTCGCTGTGTGTATGTCTGTGTGTCTGTGTCTCGCTGTGTGTATGTCTGTCTGTGTGTGTGTGTGTGTGTGTGTCTGTGCCTCGCTGTGTGTAAGTCTGTCTGTGTGTGTGTCTCGCTGTGTGTGTGTGTCTGTGTCTCGCTGTGTGTATGTTTGTCTGTGGCTGTGTCTCGCTGTGTGTGTGTGTGTCTGTGTCTCGCTGTGTGTAAGTCTGTCTGTGTCTCACTGTGTGTATGTCTGTGTGTGTGTGTCTATGTCTCGCTGTGTGTAGGTCTGTCTGTGTTAGTGTGTCTGTGTCTCGCTGAGTGTTTGTGTGTGTGTCTGTGACTGACTGGGTGTGTGTCTGTGTCTCTGTGTGTGTGTGTCTGTGTCTCGCTGTGTGTGTGTGTCAGTCTCGCTGTGTGTAAAGTCTGTCTGTGTGTGTGTCTGTGCCGCACTGTGTGTAAGTCTGTCTGTGTGTGTGTCTCGCTGTGTGTGTGTGTCTGTGTCTCGCTGTGTGTGTGTGTCTGTGTCTCGCTGTGTGTATGTTTGTCTGTGGCTGTGTCTCGCTGTGTGTGTGTGTCTGTGTGTGTGTGTGTCTGTGTCTCGCTGTGTGTGTGTGTCTGTGTGTGTGTGTGTGTCTGTGTCTCGCTGTGTGTATGTCTGTGTGTGTGTGTGTCTGTGCCTCGCTGTGTGTAAGTCTGTTTGTGTGTGTCTGTGCCTCGCTGTGTGTAAGTCTGTCTGTGTGTGTGTGTGTCTGTGCCTCGCTGTGTGTAAGTCTGTTTGTGTGTGTCTGTGCCTCGCTGTGTGTAAGTCTGTCTGTGTGTGTGTGTCTGTGTCTCGCTGTGTGTGTGTGTGTCTGTGTCTCGCTGTGTGTGTGTGTGTCTGTGTCTCGCTGTGTGTATGTCTGTGTGTGTGTGTCTGTGTCTCGCTGTGTGTGTGTCTGTGTCTCGCTGTGTCTGTGTCTGTGTCTCGCTGTGTCTGTGTCTCTGTGTGTGTGTGTATGTCTCGCTGTAAGTCTGTGTCTGTGTCTCTGTGTGTGTGTGTCTGTGTCTCTGTGTGTGTGTGTCTGTGTCTCGCTGTGTGTGTGTGTCTGTGTCTCGCTGTGTGTGTGTGTGTCTGTGTCTCGCTGTGTGTGTGTGTGTCTGTGTCTCGCTGTGTGTATGTCTGTGTGTGTGTGCCTCGCTGTGTGTAAGTCTGTCTGTCTGTGTGTGTGTGTCTGTGCCTCGCTGTGTGTAAGTCTGTCTGTGTGTGTGTGTCTCTCGCTGTGTATGTCTGTGTGTGTGTGTCTCTCGCTGTGTATGTCTGTGTGTGTGTGTGTCTCGCTGTGTATGTCTGTGTGTGTGTGTGTCTCGCTGTGTATGTCTGTGTGTGTGTCTCGCTGTGTATGTCTGTGTGTGTGTGTCTGTGTCTCGCTGTGTGTGTGTCTGTGTCTCGCTGTGTGTAAGTCTGTCTGTGTGTGTGTCTCGCTGTGTGTATGTTTGTCTGTGGCTGTGTCTCGCTGTGTGTGTGTCTGTGTCTCGCTGTGTCTGTGTCTGTGTCTCGCTGTGTCTGTGTCTCTGTGTGTGTGTGTATGTCTCGCTGTAAGTCTGTGTCTGTGTCTCTGTGTGTGTGTGTCTGTGTCTCTGTGTGTGTGTGTGTCTGTGTCTCTCTGTGTGTGTGTGTCTGTGTCTCTCTGTGTGTGTGTCTGTGTCTCGCTGTGTGTGTGTGTCTGTGTCTCGCTGTGTGTGTGTGTCTGTGTCTCGCTGTGTGTGTGTGTGTCTGTGTCTCGCTGTGTGTGTGTGTGTCTGTGTCTCGCTGTGTGTGTGTGTGTCTGTGTCTCGCTGTGTGTGTGTGTGTCTGTGTCTCGCTGTGTGTATGTCTGTGTGTGTGTGCCTCGCTGTGTGTAAGTCTGTCTGTCTGTGTGTGTGTGTCTGTGCCTCGCTGTGTGTAAGTCTGTGTGTGTGTGTCTCTCACTGTGTATGTCTGTGTGTGTGTGTGTCTCGCTGTGTATGTCTGTGTGTGTGTGTCTCGCTGTGTATGTCTGTGTGTGTGTGTCTGTGTCTCGCTGTGTGCATGTCTGTGTGTGTGTGTGTGTCTGTGTCTCGCTGTGTGCATGTCTGTGTGTGTGTGTGTCTCGCTGTGTGTAAGTCTGTCTGTCTGTGTGTGTGTCTGTGTCTCGCTGTGTTTAAGTCTGTCTCTGTGTGTGTCTGTGCCTCGCTGTGTGTGTGTGTGTCTGTGTCTCGCTGTGTGTATGTCTGTGTGTGTGTGTCTCTCGCTGTGTGTACGTCTGTGTGTGTGTGTGTCTCGCTGTGTGTATGTGTGTGTGTCTCGCTGTGTGTGTGTGTCTCGCTGTGTAAGTCTGTCTGTGTGTGTCTGTGTCTCGCTGTGCGTATGTCTGTGTCTCGCTGTATGTAAGTTTGTGTGTCTGTGTCTCGCTGTGTGTAAGTCTGTCTGTCTCGCTGTGTGTAAGTCTGTCTGTGTCTCGCTGTGTGTATGTCTGTGTGTCTCGCTGTGTGCAAGTCAGTCTGTGTCTGTGTCTCGCTGTGTGTGTGTCTGTGACTCGCTGTGTGTCTGTGTCTCGCTGTGTGTAAGTCTGTCTGTGTGTGTCTCGCTGTAAGTCTGTGTCTGTGTCTCTGTGTGTGTGTGTGTGTCTGTGTCTCTGTGTGTGTGTGTGTCTGTGTCTCGCTGTGTGTGTGTGTCTGTGACTCGCCGTGTGTGTGTCTGTCTGTGTCTCGCTGTGTGTGTGTGTGTCTGTGTCTCGCTGTCTGTGTCTGTGTCTCGCTGTGTGTATGTCTGTCTGTGTGTGTCTGTGTCTCGCTGTGTGTGTGTCTGTGTCTCGCTGTGTGTGTGTCTGTGTCTCTGTGTGTGTCTGTGTCTCTGTGTGTGTGTCTGTGTCTCGCTGTGTGTGTGTGTCAGTCTTGCTGTGTGTAAAGTCTGTCTGTGTGTGTGTCTGTGCCTCGCTGTGAGTGTGTGTGTCTGTCTGTGTCTCGCTGTGTGTGTGTCTGTGTCTCGCTGTCTGTGTGTGTCTGTGTCTCGCTGTGTGTATGTCTGTCTGTGTGTGTCTGTGTCTCTGTGTGTGTGTGTCTGTGTCTCGCTGTGTGTGTGTGTCAGTCTCGCTGTGTGTAAAGTCTGTCTGTGTGTGTGTCTGTGCCTCGCTGTGAGTGTGTGTGTGTGTGTGTGTGTGTGTGTGTCTGTGCCTCACTGTGTGTAAATCTGTGTGTGTGTGTGTCTGTGCCTCGCTGTGTGTAAATCTGTGTGTGTGTGTGTCTGTGCCTCGCTGTGTGTAAATCTGTGTGTGTGTGTCTGTGCCTCGCTGTGTGTAAGTCTGTGTGTGTGTGTGTGTGTGTGTGTCTGTGCCTCGCTGTGTGTCTGTGCCTCGCTGTGTGTATGTCTGTCTGTGTGTGTGTGTCTGTGCCTCGCTGTGTGTGTGTGTCTGTGTCTCGCTGTGTGTGTGTCTGTGTCTCGCTGTGTGTGTGTGTCTCGCTGTGTGTAAGTCTGTGTGTGTGTGTGTCTTGCTGTGTGTCTGTGTCTCGCTGTGTGTGTGTCTGTGTCTCGCTGTGTGTAAGTCTGTCTGTGTGTGTGTCTCGCTGTGTGTATGTTTGTCTGTGGCTGTGTCTCGCTGTGTGTGTGTGTCTGTGTCTCGCTGTGTGTAAGTCTGTCTGTGTCTCACTGTGTGTATGTGTCTATGTCTCGCTGTGTGTAGGTCTGTCTGTGTTAGTGTGTCTGTGTCTCGCTGTGTGTTTGTGTGTGTGTCTGTGACTGGCTGTGTGTGTGTCTGTGCCTCGCTGTGAGTGTGTGTGTGTGTGTCTGTGCCTCTGTGTGTAAGTCTGTCTGTGTGTGTGTGTCTGTGCCTCGCTGTGTGTAAGTCTGTCTGTGTGTGTGTGTGTGTCTGTGCCTCGCTGTGTGTAAGTCTGTCTGTGTGTGTGTGTGTGTGTGTGTCTGTGCCTCGCTGTGTGTATGTCTGTGTGTGTGTGTGTGTCTGTGCCTCGCTGTGTGTATGTCTGTGCCTCGCTGTGTGTAAGTCTGTCTGTGTGTGTGTCTGTGTCTCGCTGTGTCTGTGTCTGTGTCTCGCTGTGTCTGTGTCTGTGTCTCGCTGTGTCTGTGTCTGTGTCTCGCTGTGTCTGTGTCTCTGTGTGTGTCTCGCTGTGTGTCTGTGTCTCGCTCTGTATGTCTGTGTGGCTGTGTCTCGCTGTGTGTATGTCTGTGTGTGTGTCTGTGTCTCGCTGTGTGTGTGTGTGTGTGTCTGTGTCTCGCTGTGTGTATGTTTGTCTGTGGCTGTGTCTCGCTGTGTGTGTGTGGCTGTGTCTCGCTGTGTGTGTGTGGCTGTGTCTCGCTGTGTGTATGTTTGTCTGTGTCTGTGTCTCGCTGTGTGTGTGTCTGTGTGTGTGTGTGTCTGTGTATGTGTCTCGCTGTGTGTCTGTGTCTCGCTGTGTGTATATCTGTGTGGCTGTGTCTCTGTGTGTGTGTATGTCTGTGTGGCTGTGTCTCGCTGTGTGTATGTCTGTGTGTGTGTATCTGTGTCTCGCTGTGTGTATGTTTGTCTGTGGCTGTGTCTCGCTGTGTGTGTGTGGCTGTGTCTCGCTGTGTGTATGTTTGTCTGTGGCTGTGTCTCGCTGTGTGTGTGTGGCTGTGTCTCGCTGTGTGTATGTTTGTCTGTGTCTGTGTCTCGCTGTGTGTGTGTGTCTGTGTCTCACTGTGTGTATGTCTGTGTGTGTGTGTCTGTGTCTCGCTGTGTGTATGTCTGTCTGTGTGTGTCTGTGTCTCGCTGTGTGTTTGTGTGTGTGTCTGTGACTGGCTGTGTGTGTGTCTGTGTCTCTGTGTGTGTGTGTCTGTGTCTCGCTGTGTGTGTGTGTCAGTCTCGCTGTGTGTAAAGTCTGTCTGTGTGTGTGTCTGTGCCTCGCTGTGAGTGTGTGTGTCTGTGTGTGTGTGTGTGTGTGTCTGTGCTTCACTGTGTGTAAGTCTGTCTGTGTGTGTGTGTGTGTCTGTGCCTCGCTGTGTGTATGTGTGTGTGTGTCTGTGCCTCGCTGTGTGTAAGTCTGTCTGTGTGTGTCTGTGTCTCGCTGTGTCTGTGTCTGTGTCTCGCTGTGTCTGTGTCTCTGTGTGTGTCTCGCTGTGTGTCTGTGTCTCGCTCTGTGTATGTCTGTGTGGCTGTGTCTTGCTGTGTGTATGTCTGTGTGTGTGTCTGTGTCTTGCTGTGTGTGTGTGTCTGTGTCTCGCTGTGTGTGTGTCTGTGTCTCGCTGTGTGTATGTTTGTCTGTGGCTGTGTCTCGCTGTGTGTGTGTGTGTCTGTGTCTCGCTGTGTGTGTGTGTCTGTGTCTCGCTGTGTGTATGTTTGTCTGTGTCTGTGTCTCGCTGTGTGTGTGTCTGTGTCTGTGTGTGTGTGTCTGTGTGTGTCTCGCTGTGTGTCTGTGTCTCGCTGTGTGTATGTCTGTGTGGCTGTGTCTCTGTGTGTGTGTATGTCTGTGTGGCTGTGTCTCGCTGTGTGTGTCTGTGTGTGTGTCTGTGTCTCGCTGTGTGTATGTTTGTCTATGGCTGTGTCTCGCTGTGTGTGTGTGGCTGTGTCTCGCTGTGTGTAAGTCTGTCTGTGTGTGTGTGTGTCTGTGCCTCGCTGTGTGTAAATCTGTGTGTGTCTGTGCCTCGCTGTGTGTAAATCTGTGTGTGTGTGTGTGTCTGTGCCTCGCTGTGTGTAAGTCTGTCTGTCAGTGTGTGTGTCTGTCTGTGCCTCGCTGTGTGTAAGTCTGTGTGTGTGTGTGTCTGTCTCGCTGTCTCTGTGTGTGTGTGTGTGTCTCACTGTGTGTAAGTCTGTCTGTGTGTGTGTGTCTGTGTGTGTGTGTCTGTGTGTGTGTGTGTCTGTCTCGCTGTCTCTGTGTGTGTGTGTGTCTGTGTGTGTGTCTGTCTCGCTGTCTCTGTGTGTCTGTGTGTGTGTGTGTGTGTCTGTCTCGCTGTCTCTGTGTGTGTGTCTGTGTGTGTGTGTCTGTCTCGCTGTGTGTAAGTCTGTGTGTGTGTGTCTGTCTCGCTGTCTGTGTGTGTGTGTGTGTGTCTCACTGTGTGTAAGTCTGTCTGTGTGTGTGTGTCTGTGTGTGTGTGTCTGTCTCGCTGTCTCTGTGTGTGTGTGTCTGTGTGTGTGTGTGTCTGTCTCGCTGTCTCTGTGTGTGTGTGTGTCTGTGTGTGTGTCTGTCTCGCTGTCTCTGTGTGTCTGTGTGTGTGTGTGTGTCTGTCTCGCTGTCTCTGTGTGTGTGTCTGTGTGTGTGTGTCTGTCTCGCTGTGTGTAAGTCTGTGTGTGTGTCTGTCTCGCTGTGTGTAAGTCTGTGTGTGTGTGTGTGTCTGTGTCTCGCTGTGTGTAAGTCTGTGTGTGTGTGTAAGTCTGTGTGTGTGTGTGTGTCTGTGCCTCGCTGTGTGTAAGTCTGTGTGTGTGTGTGTGTCTGTGCCTCGCTGTGTGTAAATCTGTGTGTGTGTGTCTGTGCCTCGCTGTGTGTAAGTCTGTCTGTCAGTGTGTGTGTCTGTGCCTCGCTGTGTGTAAGTCTGTCTGTGTGTGTGTGTCTGTCTGTGCCTCGCTGTGTGTAAGTCTGTCTGTGTGTGTGTGTCTGTCTCGCTGTCTCTGTCTGTGTGTGTGTGTGTCTCAGTGTGTAAGTCTGTCTGTCTGTGTGTGTGTGTCTGTGCCTCGCTGTGTGTAAGTCTGTCTGTCTGTGTGTGTGTGTCTGTCTCGCTGTCTCTGTGTGTGTGTCTGTCTCGCTGTCTCTGTGTGTGTGTCTGTGTGTGTGTGTCTCGCTGTGTGTAAGTCTGTGTGTGTGTGTCTCGCTGTGTGTAAGTCTGTGTGTCTGTGTGTATGTCTGTGTGTGTGTGTCTGTGTCTCGCTGTGTGTGTGTCTGTGTGTGTCTGTGTCTCTGTGTGTGTGTGTCTGTGCCTCGCTGTGTGTAAAGTCTGTGTGTGTCTGTGCCTCACTGTGTGTAAGTCTGTGTGTGTGTGTGTCTGTGCCTCACTGTGTGTAAGTCTGTGTGTGTGTGTGTCTGTGCCTCGCTGTGTGTAAATCTGTGTGTGTGTGTGTGTGTCTGTGCCTCGCTGTGTGTATGTCTGTCTGTGTGTGTGTCTGTGCCTCGCTGTGTGTATGTCTGTCTGTGTGTCTGTGCCTCGCTGTGTGTCTGTGTCTCGCTGTGTGTGTGTCTGTGTCTCGCTGTGTGTGTGTGTCTGTGTCGCTGTGTGTGTGTGTCTGTGTCTCTGTGTGTGTCTGTGTGTGTGTGTCTCGCTGTGTGTATGTCTGTGTGTGTGTGTCTCGCTGTGTGTCTGTGTCTCGCTGTGTGTATGTCTGTGTGTCTGTGTCTCGCTGTGTGTATGTCTGTCTGTGTGTGTGTGTCTGTGCCTCGCTGTGTGTAAGTCTGTCTGTGTGTGTGTCTCGCTGTGTGTGTGTGTCTGTGTCTCGCTGTGTGTATGTTTGTCTGTGGCTGTGTCTCGCTGTGTGTGTGTGTAAGTCTGTCTGTGTCTCACTGTGTGTATGTCTGTGTGTGTGTGTCTGTGTCTCACTGTGTGTATGTCTGTGTGTGTGTGTCTGTGTCTCACTGTGTGTATGTCTGTGTGTGTGTGTCTATGTCTCGCTGTGTGTAGGTCTGTCTGTGTTAGTGTGTCTGTGTCTCGCTGTGTGTTTGTGTGTGTGTCTGTGGCTGGGTGTGTGTCTGTGTGTGTGTCTGTGGCTGGGTGTGTGTCTGTGTGTGTGTCTGTGGCTGGGTGTGTGTCTGTGTCTCGCTGTGTGTGTGTCTGTGTCTCGCTGTGTGTGTGTGTCAGTCTCACTGTGTAAAGTCTGTCTGTGTGTGTGTCTGTGCCTCGCTGTGAGTGTGTGTGTCTGTGTGTGTGTGTGTGTGTGTGTGTGTCTGTGCTTCACTGTGTGTAAGTCTGTCTGTGTGTGTGTGTCTGTGCCTCGCTGTGTGTAAGTCTGTCTGTGTGTGTGTGTGTCTGTGCCTCGCTGTGTGTAAGTCTGTCTGTGTGTGTGTCTGTGTCTCGCTGTGTCTGTGTCTCGCTGTGTCTGTGTCTCTGTGTGTGTCTCGCTGTGTGTCTGTGTCTCGCTCTGTGTATGTCTGTGTGGCTGTGTCTCGCTGTGTGTATGTCTGTGTGTGTGTCTGTGTCTCGCTGTGTGTGTCTGTGTCTCGCTGTGTGTATGTTTGTCTGTGTCTGTGTCTCGCTGTGTGTGTGTGTCTGTGTCTCGCTGTGTGTGTGTGTCTGTGTCTCGCTGTGTGTATGTTTGTCTGTGTCTGTGTCTCGCTGTGTGTGTGTGTGTGTCTGTGTGTGTCTCGCTGTGTGTCTGTGTCTCGCTGTGTGTATGTCTGTGTGGCTGTGTCTCGCTGTGTGTGTCTGTGTGTGTGTCTGTGTCTCGCTGTGTGTATGTTTGTCTATGGCTGTGTCTCGCTGTGTGTGTGGCTGTGTCTCGCTGTGTGTAAGTGTCTGTGTGTGTGTGTCTGTGCCTCGCTGTGTGTAAATCTGTGTGTGTCTGTGCCTCGCTGTGTGTAAATCTGTGTGTGTGTGTCTGTGCCTCGCTGTGTGTAAGTCTGTCTGTCAGTGTGTGTGTCTGTGCCTCGCTGTGTGTAAGTCTGTGTGTGTGTCTGTCTCGCTGTCTCTGTGTGTGTGTGTGTCTCACTGTGTGTAAGTCTGTCTGTCTGTGTGTGTGTCTGTGTGTGTGTGTCTGTCTCGCTGTCTCTGTGTGTGTGTGTCTGTGTGTGTGTCTGTCTCGCTGTCTCTGTGTGTGTGTGTCTGTGTGTGTCTGTCTCGCTGTCTCTGTGTGTCTGTGTGTGTGTGTCTGTCTCGCTGTCTCTGTGTGTGTGTCTGTGTGTGTGTGTCTGTCTCGCTGTGTGTAAGTCTGTGTGTGTGTCTGTCTCGCTGTGTGTAAGTCTGTGTGTGTGTGTGTGTGTGTCTGTGCCTCGCTGTGTGTAAGTCTGTGTGTGTGTGTGTCTGTGCCTCGCTGTGTGTAAGTCTGTGTGTGTGTGTGTGTGTCTGTGCCTCGCTGTGTGTAAATCTGTGTGTGTGTGTGTGTCTGTGCCTCGCTGTGTGTAAGTCTGTCTGTGTGTGTGTGTGTCTGTCTCGCTGTCTCTGTCTGTGTGTGTGTGTGTGTGTGTCTCACTGTGTGTAAGTCTGTCTGTCTGTGTGTGTGTGTCTGTGCCTCGCTGTGTGTAAGTCTGTCTGTCTGTGTGTGTATGTCTGTCTCGCTGTGTCTGTGTGTGTGTGTCTGTCTCGCTGTTTCTGTGTGTGTGTGTCTGTCTCGCTGTCTCTGTGTGTGTGTCTGTGTGTGTGTGTGTCTCGCTGTGTGTAAGTCTGTGTGTGTGTGTCTCGCTGTGTGTAAGTCTGTGTGTCTGTGTGTATGTCTGTGTGTGTGTGTCTGTGTGTCTGTGTCTCTGTGTGTGTGTGTCTGTGCCTCGCTGTGTGTAAAGTCTGTGTGTGTCTGTGCCTCACTGTGTGTAAGTCTGTGTGTGTGTGTCTGTGCCTCACTGTGTGTAAGTCTGTCTGTGAGTGTGTGTGTCTGTGCCTCGCTGTGTGTAAATCTGTGTGTGTGTGTGTCTGTGCCTCGCTGTGTGTAAATCTGTGTGTGTGTGTGTGTGTGTGTGTGTGTCTGTGCCTCGCTGTGTGTATGTCTGTCTGTGTGTGTGTGTCTGTGCCTCGCTGTGTGTATGTCTGTCTGTGTGTCTGTGCCTCGCTGTGTGTCTGTGTCTCGCTGTGTGTGTGTCTGTGTCTCGCTGTGTGTGTGTGTCTGTGTCGCTGTGTGTGTGTGTCTGTGTCTCTGTGTGTGTCTGTGTGTGTGTGTCTCGCTGTGTGTATGTCTGTGTGTGTGTGTCTCGCTGTGTGTCTGTGTCTCGCTGTGTGTATGTCTGTGTGTCTGTGTCTCGCTGTGTGTATGTCTGTCTGTGTGTGTGTCTCGCTGTGTGTGTGTGTCTGTGTCTCGCTGTGTGTATGTTTGTCTGTGGCTGTGTCTCGCTGTGTGTGTGTGTCTGTGTCTCGCTGTGTGTAAGTCTGTCTGTGTCTCACTGTGTGTATGTCTGTGTGTGTGTGTCTGTGTCTCACTGTGTGTATGTCTGTGTGTGTGTGTCTATGTCTCGCTGTGTGTAGGTCTGTCTGTGTTAGTGTGTCTGTGTCTCGCTGTGTGTTTGTGTGTGTGTCTGTGGCTGGGTGTGTGTCTGTGTCTGTGTGTGTGTGTGTCTGTGTCTC
Organism: Hemiscyllium ocellatum; assembly: GCF_020745735.1. Lineage (NCBI taxonomy): Eukaryota > Metazoa > Chordata > Chondrichthyes > Orectolobiformes > Hemiscylliidae > Hemiscyllium > Hemiscyllium ocellatum. Next base: position 53,182,037 of record NC_083418.1, read on the forward strand.
GCTGTGTGTGTGTGTCAGTCTGACTGTGTGTAAAGTCTGTCTGTGTGTGTGTCTGTGCCTCGCTGTGAGTGTGTGTGTCTGTGTGTGTGTCTGTGCCTCACTGTGTGTAAGTCTGTCTGTGTGTGTGTCTCGCTGTGTGTGTGTGTGTGTGTCTCGCTGTGTGTGTGTGTCTCGCTGTGTGTGTGTGTCTGTGTCTCGCTGTGTGTATGTTTGTCTGTGGCTGTGTCTCGCTGTGTGTGTGTGTCTGTGTGTGTGTGTCTGTGTCTCGCTGTGTGTAAGTCTGTCTGTGTCTCACTGTGTGTGTGTCTGTGTGTGTGTCTATGTCTCGCTGTGTGTAGGTCTGTCTGTGTTAGTGTGTCTGTGTCTCGCTGTGTGTTTGTGTGTGTGTCTGTGACTGGCTGTGTGTGTGTCTGTGTCTCTGGCTGTGTGTGTGTCTGTGTCTCGCTGTGTGTGTGTCAGTCTCGCTGTGTGTAAAGTCTGTCTGTGTGTGTGTCTGTGCCTCGCTGTGAGTGTGTGTGTCTGTGCCTCACTGTGTGTAAGTCTGTGTGTGTGTGTGTGTGTGTCTGTGCCTCACTGTGTGTAAGTCTGTCTGTGTGTGTGTGTGTGTGTCTGTGCCTCACTGTGTGTAAGTCTGTCTCGCTGTGTGTGTCTGTGTCTCGCTGTGTGTGTCTGTGTCTCGCTGTGTCTGTGTCTGTGTCTCGCTGTGTCTGTGTCTCTGTGTGTGTGTATGTCTCGCTGTGTGTAAGTCTGTGTGTGTCTCGCTGTGTGTCTGTGTCTCGCTCTGTGTATGTCTGTGTGGCTGTGTCTCGCTGTGTGTATGTCTGTGTGTGTGTCTGTGTCTCGCTGTGTGTGTGTGTCTGTGTCTCGCTGTGTGTATGTTTGTCTGTGGCTGTGTCTCGCTGTGTGTGTGTGGCTGTGTCTCGCTGTGTGTGTGTGTCTGTGTCTCGCTCTGTGTATGTTTGTCTGTGTCTGTGTCTCTGTGTGTGTGTGTGTCTGTGTGTGTGTGTCTCGCTGTGTGTCTGTGTCTCGCTGTGTGTATGTCTGTGTGGCTGTGTCTCGCTGTGTGTATGTCTGTGTGTGTGTCTGTGTCTCGCTGTGTGTATGTTTGTCTGTGGCTGTGTCTCGCTGTGTGTGTGTGGCTGTGTCTCGCTGTGTGTATGTTTGTCTGTGTCTCGCTGTGTGTGTGTCTGTGTGTGTGTGTCTGTGTCTCGCTGTGTGTAAGTCTGTCTGTGTTAGTGTGTCTGTGTCTCGCTGTGTGTTTGTGTGTGTCTGTGACTGGCTGTGTGTATGTCTGTGTGTGTGTGTCTGTGTCTCGCTGTGTGTGTGTGTGTGTGTGTCTGTGACTGTTGTGTGTATGTCTGTGTGTGTGTCTGTGTCTCGCTGTGTGTGTGTGTCTGTGTCTCGCTGTGTGTGTGTGTGTGTCTGTGTCTCGCTGTGTGTGTGTGTCAGTCTCGCTGTGTGTAAAGTCTGTGTGTGTGTGTGTCTGTGCCTCGCTGTGAGTGTGTGTCTGTGCCTCACTGTGTGTAAGTCTGTGTGTGTGTGTGTGTGTGTGTCTGTGCCTCGCTGTGTGTAAATCTGTGTGTGTGTGTGTGTGTGTCTGTCTCGCTGTCTCTGTGTGTGTGTGTGTGTGTGTGTGTGTGTCTCACTGTGTGTAAGTCTGTCTGTCTGTGTGTGTGTGTGTCTGTGCCTCGCTGTGTGTAAGTCTGTCTGTCAGTGTGTGTGTGTCTGTGCCTCGCTGTGTGTAAGTCTGTCTGTGTGTGTGTGTCTGTCTCGCTGTCTCTGTGTGTGTGTGTGTGTGTGTGTGTGTCTCACTGTGTGTAAGTCTGTGTGTGTGTGTGTCTCACTGTGTGTAAGTCTGTGTGTGTGTGTGTCTGTGCCTCGCTGTGTGTAAGTCTGTCTGTGTGTGTGTGTCTGTCTCGCTGTCTCTGTGTGTGTGTGTGTGTCTGTCTCGCTGTCTGTGTGTGTGTGTGTGTCTGTCTCGCTGTCTCTGTGTGTGTGTGTCTGTCTCGCTGTCTGTGTGTGTGTGTGTGTGTCTGTGTGTGTGTCTGTCTGTCTCGCTGTCTGTGCGTGTGTGTCTGTGTGTGTGTGTGTGTCTCGCTGTATGTCTGTGTGTGTGTGTGTCTCGCTGTGTGTAAGTGTGTGTGTGTGTGTCTCGCTGTGTGTAAGTGTGTGTGTGTGTGTCTCGCTGTGTGTGTGTCTCGCTGTGTGTGTGTCTCGCTGTGTGTGTGTGTGTGTCTCGCTGTGTGTGTGTCTCGCTGTGTGTGTGTGTGTGTGTCTCGCTGTGTGTGTGTGTGTGTCTCGCTGTGTGTAAGTCTGTGTGTGTGTGTGTCTCGCTGTGTGTAAGTCTGTGTGTGTGTCTCGCTGTGTGTAAGTCTGTGTGTGTGTGTGTCTCGCTGTGTGTGTGTGTGTCTCGCTGTGTGTGTGTGTGTGTCTCGCTGTGTGTAAGTCTGTGTGTGTGTGTGTCTCGCTGTGTAAGTCTGTGTGTGTCTCGCTGTGTAAGTCTGTGTGTGTCTCGCTGTGTGTAAGTCTGTGTGTGTCTGTGTCTCGCTGTGTGTGTGTCTGTGTCTCGCTGTGTGTATGTTTGTCTGTGTCTCGCTGTGTGTGGCTGTGTGTCTGTGTCTCGCTGTGTGTGTGTGTCTGTGTGTGGCTGTGTGTGTGTCTGTGTCTCGCTGTGTGTGTGTGTGTGTGTGTGTCTGTGTCACGCTGTGTGTAGGTCTGTCTGTGTTTGTGTGTCTGTGTCTGGCTGTGTGTTTGTGTGTGTGTCTGTGACTGGCTGTGTGTGTGTGTGTCTCGCTCTGTGTGTCTGGCTGTGTGTGTGTCAGTGTGTGTGTCTGTATCTCGCAGTGTGTGTGCCTGTGTCTCGCTGTGTGTGGGTCTGTGTCTTGCTGTGTATATGTCTGTATGTCTGTGTCTCATGCGTGTCTGTGTCTTGTGAGTGTGTCTGTGTCTCGCTGTGTGTGTGTCTGTACCTCATGCGTGTGTCTGTGTCTCGCTGTGCGTGTGTCTGTGTCTCGCTGTGTGTGTGTCTTGTCTCGCTGTGTGTGTCTCACTGTGTGTCTGTGTGTGTTTGTGTGTGTGTGTCTGTCTCGCTGTGTGTGTGTGTGTCTCGCTGTGGGTAAGTCTGTGAGTGTGTGTGTGTCTGTGTCTCGCTGTGTGTGTGTATCTGTGTCTCGCTGTGCGTAAGTCTGAGAGTGTGTGTCTGTGTCATGCTGTGTGTGTGTCTTGTCTCGCTGTGTGTGTGTGTCTCACTGTGTGTTTGTGTGTGTTTGTGTGTGTGTGTGTCTCGCTGTGGGTAAGTCTGTGAGTGTGTGTGTGTCTGTGTCTCGCTGTGTGTGTGTGTATCTGTGTCTCGCTGTGCGTAAGTCTGAGAGTGTGTGTGTCTGTGTCATGCTGTGTGTGTGTCTGTCTGTGCCTCACTTTGTGTATGTCTGTGTGTGTCTGTTTCGCTGTGTGTATGTCTCTGTGTGTATGTCTGTGTGTGTGTGTGTCAGTCTCGCTGTGTGTAAGTCTGTGTGTGTGTCTGTGCCTCGCTGTGTGTAAGTCTGTCTGTGTCTCGCTGTGCGTATGTCTGTGTGTAAGTCTGTCTCTGTCTCGCTGTGTGTATGTCTGTGTGTGTGTGTCTACGTCTCGCTGTGTGTGTGTCTGTGCCTTGCTATGTGTAAGTCTGTCTGTGTCTCGCTGTGTATGTGTGTGGTCTACGTCTCACTGTGTGTATGTGTGTCTGTCTCGCTGTGTGTGTATGACTGTGTGTCTGTATGTCTCGCTGTGTATGTCTTTGTGTGTCTGTCTCGCTGTATGTATGTCTGTGTGTAGGTCTCTGTCTTGCTGTGTGTGTGTGTCTTGCTGTGTGTGTGTGTCTTGCTGTGTGTGTGTGTCTGTCTCGCTGTCTCTGTGTGTGTCTGGCTGTGTATACGTCTCTGTGTGTCTGGCTGTGTATACGTCTCTGTGTGTCTGTCTCGCTGTGTGTGTGTCTGTCTCGCTGTGTGTGTGTGTGTCTGTCTCACTGTGTGTGTGTCTGTCTCGCTGTGTGTGTGTGTGTGTGTGTCTGTCTCGCTGTGTGTATGTCTCTGTGTGTGTCTGGCTGTGTGTATGTCTCTGTCTGTGTCTTGCAGTGTATGTCTTGTGTGTGTGTCTGTGTCTCGCTGTGTACAAGTCTGTGTGTGTCTGTGTCTCGCTGTGTACAAGTCTGTCTGTGTTTGTGTGTCTGTGTCTCGCTGTGTGTCTGTGACTGGCTGTGTGTATGTGTGTGTGTGTGTGTCTCGCTCTGTGTGTGTCTGGCTGTGTGTGTGTCAGTGTGTGTATGTGTGTGTGTGTCGCTGTGTGTGGGTCTGTGTCTTGCTGTGTAAATGTCTGTATGGCTGTGTCTCGTGTGTGTCTGTCTCGCTGTGTGTGTGTCTGTACCTCGTGTGTGTGTGTGTGTGTCTGTGTCTCACTGTGTGTCTGTGTGTGTGTGTCTGTCTGTCTCGCTGTGTGTGTGTCTCGCTGTGTGTGTGTATCTGTGTCTCGCTGTGGGTAAGTCTGTCTGTGAGTGTGTGTGTGTGTGTGTGTGTCTGTGTCTCGCTGTGCGTAAGTCTGTGAGTGTGTGTCTGTGTCATGCTGTGTGTGAGTCTGTCTGTGCCTCACTTTGTGTATGTCTGTGTGTGTCTGTTTCGCTGTGTGTGTGTCTGTGTGTGTCTTGCTCTGTGTTTGTCTGTGTCTCGCTGTGTGTGTCTGTGTCGCGCTCTGTGTGTGTGTCTGTGTCTCGCTCTGTGTGTGTGTCTGTGTCTCGCTGTGTGTAAGTCTGTGTGTGTGTGTCAGTCTCGCTGTGTGTAAGTCTGTCTGTGTGTGTGTCTCTATGTCTCGCTCTGTGTGTGTGTGTGTCTCTATGTCTCGCTCTGTGTGTGTGTGTGTCTATGTCTCGCTCTGTGTGTAAGTCTGTGTGTGTGTCTGTGTCTCGCTGTGTGTAAGTCTGTCTGTGTGTTTGTCTCTGTGTCTCGCTGTGTGTAAGTCTGTGTGTGTGTGTCTGTGTCTATGTGTGTGTGTCTGTCTCGCTGTGTGTGTAAGTCTGTCTATGTGTGTGTCTCTCTGTGTCTAGCTCTGTGTGTAAGTCTGTCTGTGTATGTGTGTCTGTATCTCGCTGTGTATGCCTGTGTGTCTGTGTCTTGCTGTGTGTCTGTGTGTGTGTCTGTGTCTCGCTGTGTGTGTGTATGTCTCTGTGTGTCTCGCTGTGTGTATGTCTGTCTGTCTTGCTGTGTGTGTGTCTGTGTCTCGCTGTGTGTGTGTATCTGTGTCTCGCTGTGCGTAAGTCTGTGAGTGTGTGTCTGTGTCATGCTGTGTGTGAGTCTGTCTGTGTGTGTGTGTCTGTGCCTCACTTTGTGTATGTCTGTTTCGCTGTGTGTGTCTTGCTCTGTGTGTCTGTGTCTCGCTGTGTCTGTGTGTGTGTGTGTGTGTGTCAGTCTCGCTGTGTGTAAGTCTGTGTGTGTGTGTGTGTGTGTCAGTCTCGCTGTGTGTAAGTCTGTGTGTGTGTGTCTGTGCCTCGCTGTGTATAAGTCTGTCTGTGTGTGTGTCTATGCCTCGCTGTGTGTAAGTCTGTCTGTGTCTCGCTGTGTGTATGTCTGTGTGTGTGTGTCTATGTCTCGCTCTGTGTGTGTGTCTGTGTCTCGCTGTGTGTAAGTCTGTGTGTGTGTGTGTCTGTGTCTCACTGTGTGTATGTGTGTGTGTGTGTCTGTGTCTCGCTGTGTGTATGTGTGTGTGTGTGTCTGTGTCTCGCTGTGTGTATGTCTGTGTCTGTGTCTCGCTGTGTGTGTGTCTGTGTGTGCGTCTGTGTCTCGCTGTGTGTGTAAGTCTGTATGTGTGTGTCTCTCTGTGTCTAGCTCTGTGTGTAAGTCTGTCTGTGTATGTGTGTCTGTATCTCGCTGTGTATGTCTGTGTGTGTGTGTGTGTCTGTGTCTCGCTGTGTGTGTGTATGTCTCTGTGTGTCTCGCTGTGTGTATGTCTGTCTGTGTCTTGCTGTGTGTGTGTTTGTGTCTCGCTGTGTGTATGTCTGTGTGTCTGTGTCTCGCTGTGTGTGTATGTCTGTGTGTCTGTGTCTCGCTGTGTGTGTATGACTGTGTGTGTCTGTCTCGCAGTGTGTATGTCTCGCTATGTATGTCTATGTGTGTGTCTGTCACGCTGTATGTATGTCTGTGTGTAGGTGTGTGTCTTGCTGTGTGTGTGTGCGTCTGTGTGTGTGTATGTCTCTGTGTGTCTGGCTGTGTATATGTCTCTGTGTGTCTGTGTCTGCTGTGTATGTGTGTCTGTCTCGCTTGTGTATGTCTCTGTGTGTGTCTGGCTGTGTATATGTCTCTGTGTGTCTGTGTCTCGCTGTGTGTGTGTGTGTGTGTCTCTGTGATTGTCTCGCTGTGTGTATGTCTCTGTGTGTGTCTGGCTGTGGATATGTCTCTGTGTCTGTGTCTCGCTGTGTGTATGTCTTTGAGGGCGGCACGGTGGCACAGTGGTTAGCACTGCTGCCTCACAGCGCCTGTAGATCCGGGTTCAATTCCCGACTCAGGCGACTGACTGTGTGGAGTTTGCACGTTCTCCCCATGTCTGCGTGGGTTTCCTCCGGGTCCTCCGGTTTCCTCCCACAGTCACAAAGATGTGCGGGTCAGGTGAATTGGCCAAGCTAAATTGCCCGTAGTGTTAGGTAAGGGGTAAATGTAGGGGTATGGGTGGGTTGCGCTTCAGCGGGTCGGTGTGGACTTGTTGGGCCGAAGGGCCTGTTTCCACACTGTAAATCTAATCTAATCTCTGTGTGTCTGGCTGTGTGTATGTCTCTGTGTGTGTGTCTGTCTCGCTGTGTGTATGTCTCTGTGTGTGTGTCTGTCTCGCTGTGTGTATGTCTCTGTGTGTATGTCTCTGTGTGTGTCTGGCTGTGTGTATGTCTCTGTGTGTGTCTGGCTGTGTATATGTCTCTGTGTGTCTGTCTCGCTGTGTGTGTGTGTCTGTCTCGCTGTGTGTGTGTGTCTGTCTCGCTGTGTGTATGTCTCTGTGTATGTCTCTGTGTGTGTTTGGCTGTATATATGTCTCTGTGTCTGTGTCTCGCTGTGTGTGTGTGTATGTCTCTGTGATTGTCTCGCTGTGTGTGTGTGTCTGTCTCTGTGTGTGTATGTCTCTGTGATTGTCTCGCTGTGTGTATGTCTCTGTGTGAGTCTGGCTGTGGATATGTCTCTGTCTGTGTCTCGCTGTGTGTGTGTGTGTGTCTGTGACTGGCTGTGTGTATGTGTGTGTGTGTGTCTCGCTCTGTGTGTGTCTGGCTGTGTGTGTGTCAGTGTGTGTGTATGTGTGTGTGTGTGTCGCTGTGTGTGGGTCTGTGTCTTGCTGTGTAAATGTCTGTATGTCTGTGTCTCATGCGTGTCTGTGTCTTGTGCGTGTGTCTGTGTCTCGCTGTGTGTGTGTCTGTACCTCGTGCGTGTGTCTGTGTCTGGCTGTGTGTGTCTGTGTCTGGCTGTGTGTCTGTGTCTCACTGTGTGTCTGTCTCGCTGTGTGTGTGTGTCTCGCTGTGTGTATGTATCTGTGTCTCGCTGTGGGTAAGTCTGTCTGTGTGTGTGTGTGTGTCTGTGAGTGTGTGTGTCTGTTCTCGCTGTGTGTGTGTCTGTGTCTCGCTGTGTGTGTGTATCTGTGTCTCGCTGTGCGTAAGTCTGTGAGTGTGTGTCTGTGTCATGCTGTGTGTGAGTCTGTCTGTGCCTCACTTTGTGTGTGTCTGTTTCGCTGTGTGTGTGTCTGTGTGTGTCTTGCTCTGTGTGTGTCTGTGTCTCGCTGTGTGTGTGTGTCTGTGTCTCGCTGTGTGTGTGTGTGTCTGTGTGTCTGTGTCGCGCTCTGTGTGTGTCCGTGTGTGTGTCTGTGTCTCGCTGTGTGTGTGTCTGTGTCTTGCTGTGTGTAGGTCTGTGTGTGTGTGTGTGTCAGTCAGTCTCGCTGTGTGTAAGTCTGTCTGTGTGTGTCTGTGTGTCAGTCTCGCTGTGTGTAAGTCTGTCTGTCTGTGTGTGTGTGTGTCTATGTCTCGCTCTGTGTGTAAGTCTGTCTGTGTGTGTGTCTGTGTCTCGCTGTGTGTAAGTCTGTCTGTGTCTCGCTGTGCGTAAGTCTGTCTGTGTGTTTGACTCTGTGTCTCGCTGTGTGTAAGTCTGTTTGTGTGTGTCTGTGTCTCGCTGTGTGTGTGTCTGTGTCTCGCTGTGTGTGTGTCTGTGTCTGTGTGTGTGTCTGTGTCTCGCTGTGTGTAAGTCTGTGTGTGTGTCTGTGTCTCGCTGTGTGTATGTCTGTGTGTGTGTCTGTGTCTCGCTGTGTGTATGTCTGTGTCTCGCTGTGTGTAAGTCTGTGTGTGTGTGTGTCTGTGTGTCGCTGTGTGTAAGTCTGTGTGTGTGTCTGTGTGTCGCTGTGTGTAAGTCTGTGTGTGTGTGTCTGTCTCGCGCTGTGTGTAAGTCTGTGTGTGTGTGTCTGTCTCGCGCTGTGTGTAAGTCTGTCTGTGTGTGTCTGTGTCTCGCTGTGTGTAAGTCTGTCTGTGTGTGTCTGTGTCTCGCTGTGTGTATGTCTGTGTCTCGCTGTGTGTGTATGTGTCTGTGTCTCGCTGTGTGTGTGTGTGTCTGTGTCTCGCTGTGTGTGTATGTGTCTGTCTCGCTGTGTGTGTATGTGTCTGTGTCTCGCTGTGTGTGTACGTCTATGTGTGTGTCTCTCTGTGTCTAGCTCTGTGTGTAAGTCTGTCTGTGTATGCCTGTGTGTGTCTGTGTCTTGCTGCGTGTCTGTGTGTGTGTGTCTGTGTCTTGCTGTGTGTCTAGGTGTGTGTCTGTGACTGGCTGTGTGTCTCGCTGTGTGTGTGTATGTCTCTGTGTGTCTCGCTGTGTGTATGTCTGTCTGTGTCTTGCTGTGTGTGTGTCTGTGTCTCGCTGTGTGTCTGTGTGTGTGTCTGTGACTGGCTGTGTGTGTGTCTGTGTGTTTGTATGTCTGTGTGTCTCGCTGTGTGTATGTCTGTCTGTGTCTTGCTGTGTGTGTGTTTGTGTCTCGCTGTGTGTGTATGACTGTGTCTGTCTGTCTCGCAGTGTGTATGTCTCACTATGTATGTCTATGTGTGTGTCTGTCACGCAGAATCTATGTCTGTGTGTAGGTGTGTGTCTTGCTGTGTGTGTGTGTGTCTGTCTCGCTGTGTGTATGTCTCTGTGATCATCTCGCTGTGTGTATGTCTGTGTGTCTGGCTGTGTATATGTCTCTGTGTGTCTGTGTCTGCTGTGTATGTGTGTCTGTCTCGCTGTGTGTATGTCTCTGTGTGTGTCTGGCTGTGTATATGTCTCTGTGTGTCTGTGTCTCGCTGTGTGTGTGTGTATGTCTCTGTGATTGTCTCGCTGTGTGTATGTCTCTGTGTGTGTCTGGCTGTGGATATGTCTCTGTGTCTGTGTCTCGCTGTGTGTATGTCTTTGAGGGCGGCACGGTGGCACAGTGGTTAGCACTGCTGCCTCTCAGCGCCTGTAGATCCGGGTTCAATTCCCGACTCAGGCGACTGACTGTGTGGAGTTTGCACGTTCTCCCCATGTCTGCGTGGGTTTCCTCCGGGTCCTCCGGTTTCCTCCCACAGTCACAAAGATGTGCGGGTCAGGTGAATTGGCCAAGCTAAATTGCCCGTAGTGTTAGGTAGGGGTATGGGTGGGTTGCGCTTCAGCGGGTCGGTGTGGACTTGTTGGGCCGAAGGGCCTGTTTCCACACTGTAAATCTAATCTAATCTCTGTGTGTCTGGCTGTGTGTATGTCTCTGTGTGTGTGTATGTCTCTGTGTGTCTGGCTGTGTGTATGTCTCTGTGTGTGTCTGGCTGTGTGTATGTCTCTGTGTGTGTCTGGCTGTATATATGTCTCTGTGTGTCTGTCTCGCTGTGTGTGTGTGTGTCTGTCTCGCTGTGTGTGTGTGTCTGTCTCGCTGTGTGTATGTCTCTGTGTATGTCCCTGTGTGTGTCTGGCTGTATATATGTCTCTGTGTCTGTGTCTCGCTGTGTGTGTGTGTCTGTCTCTGTGTGTGTATGTCTCTGTGATTGTCTCGCTGTGTGTATGTCTCTGTGTGAGTCTGGCTGTGGATATGTCTCTGTCTGTCTCGCTGTGTGTGCGTGTGTGTCTGTGACTGGCTGTGTGTATGTGTGTGTGTGTCTCGCTCTGTGTGTGTCAGTGTGTGTGTCAGTGTGTGTATGTGTGTGTGTGTGTGTGTGTGTCGCTGTGTGTGGGTCTGTGTCTTGCTGTGTAAATGTCTGTATGTCTGTGTCTCATGCGTGTCTGTGTCTTGTGCGTGTGTCTGTGTCTCGCTGTGTGTGTGTCTGTACCTCGTGCGTGTGTCTGTGTCTGGCTGTGTGTGTCTGTGTCTGGCTGTGTGTCTGTGTCTCACTGTGTGTCTGTCTCGCTGTGTGTGTGTCTCGCTGTGTGTATGTATCTGTGTCTCGCTGTGGGTAAGTCTGTCTGTGTGTGTGTGTCTGTGTGTGTGTCTGTTCTCGCTGTGTGTGTGTCTGTTCTCGCTGTGTGTGTGTCTGTTCTCGCTGTGTGTGTGTCTGTGTCTCGCTGTGTGTGTGTATCTGTGTCTCGCTGTGCGTAAGTCTGTGAGTGTGTGTCTGTGTCATGCTGTGTGAGTCTGTCTGTGTGTGTGTCTGTGCCTCACTTTGTGTATGTCTGTGTGTGTCTGTTTCGCTGTGTGTGTGTGTCTGTGTGTGTCTTGCTCTGTGTGTGTCTGTGTCTCGCTCTGTGTGTGTCTGTGTCTCGCTGTGTGTGTGTCTGTGTCTCGCTGTATGTGTGTGTCTGTGTCTCGCTGTGTGTGTGTGTGTGTGTGTGTCTGTGTGTCTGTGTCGCGCTCTGTGTGTGTCCGTGTGTGTGTCTGTGTCTCGCTGTGTGTGTCTGTGTCTCGCTGTGTGTAGGTCTGTGTGTGTGTGTGTGTCAGTCAGTCTCGCTGTGTGTAAGTCTGTCTGTGTGTCAGTCTCGCTGTGTGTAAGTCTGTCTGTCTGTGTGTGTGTGTGTCTATGTCTCGCTCTGTGTGTAAGTCTGTCTGTGTGTGTGTCTGTGTCTCGCTGTGTGTAAGTCTGTCTGTGTGTTTGACTCTGTGTCTGGCTGTGTGTAAGTCTGTGTGTGTGTCTGTGTCTCGCTGTGTGTGTGTCTGTGTCTCGCTGTGTGTGTGTCTGTGTGTGTGTGTCTGTGTCTCGCTGTGTGTGTGTCTGTGTCTCGCTGTGTGTATGTCTGTGTGTGTGTGTCTCGCTGTGTGTGTATGTGTCTGTGTCTCGCTGTGTGTGTCTGTGTCTCGCTGTGTGTATGTCTGTGTCTCGCTGTGTGTAAGTCTGTGTGTGTCTGTGTCTCGCTGTGTAAGTGTGTGTGTGTCTGTGTGTCGCTGTGTGTAAGTCTGTGTGTGTGTGTGTCTGTGTGTCGCTGTGTGTAAGTCTGTCTGTGTGTGTCTGTGTCTCGCTGTGTGTAAGTGTGTCTGTGTCTCTGTGTGTGTCTGTCTCGCTGTGTGTAAGTCTGTCTGTGTGTGTCTGTCTCGCTGTGTGTATGTCTGTGTCTCGCTGTGTGTGTGTGTCTGTGTCTCGCTGTGTGTGTGTGTGTCTGTGTCTCGCTGTGTGTGTATGTGTCTGTCTCGCTGTGTGTGTATGTGTCTGTGTCTCGCTGTGTGTGTACGTCTGTCTATGTGTGTGTCTCTCTGTGTCTAGCTCTGTGTGTAAGTCTGTCTGTGTATGTGTGTCTGTATCTCGCTGTGTATGCCTGTGTGTGTCTGTGTCTTGCTGTGTGTCTGTGTGTGTGTGTCTGTGTCTTGCTGTGTGTCTGGGTGTGTGTCTGTGACTGGCTGTGTGTCTCGCTGTGTGTGTGTATGTCTCTGTGTGTCTCGCTGTGTGTATGTCTGTCTGTGTCTTGCTGTGTGTGTGTCTGTGTCTCGCTGTGTGTCTGTGTGTGTGTCTGTGTGTTTGTATGTCTCTGTGTGTCTCGCTGTGTGTATGTCTGTCTGTGTCTTGCTGTGTGTGTGTTTGTGTCTCGCTGTGTGTGTATGACTGTGTGTCTGTCTGTCTCGCAGTGTGTATGTCTCGCTATGTATGTCTATGTGTGTGTCTGTCACGCAGTATCTATGTCTGTGTGTAGGTGTGTGTCTTGCTGTGTGTGTGTGTCTGTCTCGCTGTGTGTATGTCTCTGTGATCATCTCGCTGTGTGTATGTCTGTGTGTCTGGCTGTGTATATGTCTCTGTGTGTCTGTGTCTCGCTGTGTGTGTCTGTCTCGCTGTGTGTATGTCTCTGTGTGTGTCTGTGTCTAGCTGTGTGTGTGTATGTCTCTGTGATTGTCTCGCTGTGTGTATGTCTCTGTGTGTGTCTGGCTGTGGATATGTGTCTGTGTCTCGCTGTGTGTGTGTGTCTGTCTGTCTGTCTCGCTGTGTGTATGTCGCTGTGTGTGTCTGTGTCTAGCTGTGTGTGTGTGTATGTCTCTGTGATTGTCTCGCTGTGTGTATGTCTCTGTGTGTCTGGCTGTGGATATGTGTCTGTGTCTCGCTGTGTGTGTGTGTCTCTGTCTGTCTCGCTGTGTGTATGTCTCTGTGTGTCTGGCTGTGTGTATGTCTCTGTGTGTCTGGCTGTGGATATGTCTCTGTCTGTGTCTCGCTCTGTGTGTGTGTGTGTCTGTCTGTCTGTCTCGCTGTGTGTATGTCTCTGTCTGGCTGTGTGTATGTCTCTGTGTGTGTCTGGCTGTGTATATGTCTCTGTCTGTGTCTCGCTGTGTGTGTGTGTGTGTGTCTGTCTGTCTGTCTCGCTGTGTGTATGTCTCTGTCTGGCTGTGTGTATGTCTCTGTGTGTGTCTGGCTGTGTATATGTCTGTGTGTGTGTGTCTGTCTCGCTGTATGTATGTCTGTGTGTAGGTGTGTGTCTTGCTGTGTGTGTGCGTCTGTGTGCGTGTGTCTGTCTCGCTGTGTGTATGTCTCTGTGTGTGTCTGGCTGTGTATATGTCTCTGTGTGTGTGTGTCTGTCTCGCTGTATGTATGTCTGTGTGTAGGTGTGTGTCTTGCTGTGTGTGTGCGTCTGTGTGTGTGCGTCTGTGTGTGTGTGTCTGTCTCGCTGTGTGTATGTCTCTGTGTGTGTCTGGCTGTGTGTATGTCTCTGTGTGTCTGTCTCGCTGTGTGTGTGTCTGTCTCGCTGTGTGTATGTCTCTGTGTGTCTGGCTGTGTGTATGTCTCTGTGTCTGTCTCGCTGTGTGTGTGTCTGTCTCGCTGTGTGTGTGTGTCTGTCTCGCTGTGTGTGTGTCTGTCTCGCTGTGTGTGTGTGTGTCTCGCTGTGTGTATGTCTCTGTGTGTCTGACTGTGTGTATGTCTCTGTGTGTCTGACTGTGTGTATGTCTCTGTGTCTGACTGTGTGTATGTCTCTGTGTGTCTGGCTGTGTATATGTCTCTGTGTGTCTGTGTCTCGCTCTGTGTGTGTGTGTGTCTGTCTCGCTGTGTGTGTGTGTCTGTCTGGCTGTGTGTATGTCTCTGTGTGTCTGGCTGTGTGTATGTCTCTGTGTGTGTCTGCCTGTGTGTATGTCAGTGTGTGTGTGTCTGTGTCTTGCAGTGTATGTCTTGTGTGTGTGTCTGTGTCTCGCTGTGTGTAAGTCTGTCTCTGTGTGTCTGTGTCTCGCTGTGTGTAAGTCTGTCTCGCTGTGTGCAAGTCTGTGTGTGTGTCTGTGTCTGTGTCTTGCTGTGTGCAAGTCTGTCTGTGTTTGTGTGTCTGTGTCTCGCTGTGTGTGTGTCTGTCTTGCTGTGTGTCTAACTGTGTGTTTGTGTGTGTGTGTCTGTGACTGGCTGTGTGTGTGTGTCTCGCTGTGTGTGTGTCTGTATCTCGCAGTGTGTATGTCTGTGCCTGTGTCTCGCTGTGTGTGGGTCTGTGTCTTGCTGTGTATTTGTCTGTGTGTCTGTGTCTCGCTGTGTGCGTGTGTCTGTATCTCGTGCGTGTGTCTGTATCTCGTGCGTGTCTGTGTCTGGCTGTGTGTGTGTGTGTCTGGCTGTGTGTGTGTGTGTCTGGCTGTGTGTCTGTGTCTCGCTGTGTGTGTGTCTCACTGTGTGTATGTATCTGTGTCTCGCTGTGGGTAAGTCAGTGTGTGTGTATCTGTGTCTCGCTGTGTGTAAGTCTGTGAGTGTGTGTGTCTGTGTCATGCTGTGTGTGAGTCTGTCTGTGTGTGTCTGTGCCTCACTTTGTGTATGTCTGTGTGTGTCTGTTTCGCTGTGTGCATGTCTGTGTCTTGCTGTGTGTGTGTATGTGTGTCTGTGTGTCTCGCTGTGTATGTCTGTCTCGCTCTGTGTCTTGCTGTGTGTGTGTATGTCTGTGTGTGTGTCTGTGTCTTGCTGTGTGTGTGTCTGTCTCACTGTGTGTAGGTCTGTCTGTATGTTTGTCTCTGTCTCGCTGTGTGTAAGTCTGTCTGTGAGTGTGTCTGTCCGTGTCTCACTGTGTGTGAGTCTGTGTGTGTGTGTGTCTGTGTCTCGCTGTTTGTGTGTGTCTGTGTTTCGCTGTGTGTAAGTCTGTCTGAGTGTGTGTCGGTCCGTGTCTCGCAGTGAGTGAGTCTGTATGTATGTGTCAGTGTCTCACTGTGTGTATGTTTGTGTATTTGTGTCTGTGTCTCGCTGTTTGTGTATTTGTGTCTGTGTCTCGCTGTGTGTGTATGTGTCTGTGTCTCACTGTGTGTGTATGTGTCTGTGTCTCGCTGTGTGTGTATGTGTCTGTGTCTCGCTGTGTGTATGTTTCTGTCTCGCTGTGTGTGTATGTGTCTGTCTCGCTGTGTGTGTATGTGTCTGTGTCTCGCTGTGTGTGTATGTGTCTGTGTTTCGCTGTGTGTGTATGTGTCTGTGTCTCGCTGTGTGTGTATGTGTCTGTCTCGCTGTGTGTGTATGTGTCTGTCTCGCTGTGTGTGTATGTGTCTGTCTCGCTGTGTGTGTATGTGTCTGTGTCTCGCTGTGTGTGTATGTGTCTGTCTCGCGCTGTGTGTGTGTGTGTGTCTGTGTCTCTGTGTGTGTCTAAGTCTCGATCTGTGTAAGTCTGTCTGTGTGTGTCTGTCTCGCTGTGTGTATGTCTGTGTATGTGTCTGTGTCTCGCTGTGCGTATGTCTGTGTATGTGTCTTTGTCTCGCTGTGTGTGTCTGTGTCTCGCTGTGTGCGTCTGTGACTCGCTGTGTGTATGTGTCTGTCTGTGTGTGTGTCTGTGTCTCGCTGTGTGTGTAAGTCTGTCTGTGTATGTGTGTCTGTATCTCGCTGTGTATGCCTGTGTGTGTGTCTGTGTCTTGCTGTGTGTCTGTGTGTGTGTCTGTGACTGTCTGTGTGTGTGTGTGTGTCTCGCTGTGTGTATGCCTGTGTGTGTCCGGCTGTGTGTATGTCAGTGTGTGTGTCTGTATCTCGCTGTGTGTATGTCTGTGTGTGTCTTGCTCTGTGTGTGTGTCTGTGTCTCGCTGTGTGTAAGTCTGTGTGTGTGTCAGTCTCGCTGTGTGCAAGTCTGTCTGTGTGTGTGCCTGTGCCTCGCTGTGTGCAAGTCTGTGTGTGTGTGTCTGTGCCTTGCTGTGTGTAAGTCTGTGTGTGTGTGTCTGTGCCTCGCTGTGTGTAAGTCTGTCTGTGTAAGTGTGTGTCTATGTCTTGCTGTGTGTAAGTCTGTGTCTCGCTGTGTGTATGTCTGTGTGTGTGTGTCTACGTCTCACTGTGTGTGTGTGCCTGTGTGTATGTCTGTGTGTGTGTCTACGTCTCGCTGTGTGTGTGTGCCTGTGTCTGTGTCTCGCTGTGTGTAAGTCTGTCTGTGTGTGTCTGTGTCTCTGTGTGTGTCTGTGTCTCGCTGTGTGTAAGTGTGTGTGTCTGTGTCTCGCTGTGTGTAAGTCTGTGTGTGTGTCTATGTCTCGCTGTGTGTGTATGTGTCTGTGTCTCGCTGTGTGTGTCTGTGTCTCGCTGTGTGTATGTGTCTGTCTCGCTGTGTGTGTATGTGTCTGTGTGTGTGTGTAAGTCTGTCTCTGTGTCTAGCTCTGTGTGTAAGTCTGTCTGTATGTGTGTCTGTATCTCGCTGTGTATGCCTGTGTGTGTCTGTGTCTTGCTGTGTGTCTGTGTGTGTCTGTGACTGGCTGTGTGTGTATGTCTCTGTGTCTCGCTGTGTGTATGTCTGTCTGTGTGTGTGTCTGTCTGTCTCGCTGTGTGTGTCTGTCTGTCTCGCTGTGTGTATGTCTGTCTCGCTGTGTGTGTCTGTCTGTCTCGCAGTGTGTATGTCTCGCTGTGTATGTGTGTGTCTAGGTCTCTGTCTTGCTGTGTAGGTGTGTCTGTCTCGCTGTGTAGGTGTGTCTGTCTCGCTGTCTGTGGGTGTGTGTCGCTGTGTGTATGTCTCTGTGATTGTCTCACTGTGTGTATGTCTCTGTGTGTCTGTGTCTCGGTGTGTGTGTGTCTGTGTCTCGGTGTGTGTGTGTCTGTCTCGGTGTGTGTGTGTCTGTCTCGCTGTGTGTGTGTCTGTCTCGCTGTGTGTGTATGTGTGTGTGTGTGTGTCTGTGTCTCGCTGTGTGTGTGTGTGTCTGTCTGGCTGTGTGTATGTCTCCGTGTGTGTCTGGCTGTGTGTATGTCTCCGTGTGTGTCTGGCTGTGTGTATGTCAGTGTGTGTGTGTCTGTGTCTTGCAGTGTATGTCTTGTGTGTGTGTCTCGCTGTGTGTGTGTGTGTGTCTCGCTGTGTGTGTGTGTGTGTCTCGCTGTGTGTGTGTGTCTCGCTGTGTGTAAGTCTGTCTCTTTGTGTGTCTGTGTCTCGCTGTGTGTGTGTGTCAGTCTCGCTGTGTGCAAGTCTATCTGTGTGTGTGCCTGTGCCTCGCTGTATGCAAGTCTGTCTGTGTTTGTGTGTCTGTGTCTCGCTGTGTGTGTATCTGTCTCGCTGTGTGTCTCGCAGTGTGTTTGTGTGTGTGTCTGTGACTGGCTGTGTGTGTCTGTGTCGCTCTGTGTGTCTGTCTGTATGTGTGTCAGTATCTCGCAGTGTGTATGCCTGTGCCTGTGTCTCGCTGTGTGTGGGTCTGTGTCTTGCTGTGTATATGTCTGTATGTCTGTGTCTCATGCGTGTGTCTGTGTCTATGTCTGTATCTCGTGCGTGTGTCTGTCTCACTGTGTGTGTCTGTCTCGCTGTGTGTGTGTCTGTGCCTCGCTGTGTGTAAGTCTGTCTGTGTGTGTGTCTTTGTGTCTGTGTGTGTCTTTGTGTGTGTCTTTGTGTCTGTGTGTGTCTGTGTGTGTGTATCTTTGTGTCTGTGTCTGGCTGTGTGTGTGTGTGTGTCTGTGTCTCAGTGTGTGTGTCTCGCTGTGTGTCTGTGTCTCACTGTGTGTCTGTGTGTGTGTGTGTGTCTCGCTGTGTGTATGCCTGTGTGTGTCCGGCTGTGTGTATGTCAGTGTGTGTGTCTGTATCTCGCAGTGTATGTCTTGTGTGTGTGTGTCTGTGTCTCGCTGTGTGTATGTCTGCGTGTGTGTCTGTCTTGCTGTGTGTATGTCTGTCTATTTGTGTCAGTGTCTCGCTGTGTATGTCTGTCTATTTGTGTCAGTGTCTCGCTGTGTATGTCTCTGTGGCCTGTGTCACGCTGTGTGTGTACGTCTGTGTGAGTGTGTCTTGCTGTGTATATGTCTGTGTGTCTGTCTCGCTATGTGTGTGTCTGTGTCTTGCTGTGTGTAAGTCTGTCTGTGAGTGTGTTTGTCTCTGTGCCTCGCTGTGTGTAAATCTGTCTGTGAGTGTGTCTGTCCATGTTTCGCTGTGTGTGAGTCTGTCTGTGTGTGTGTGTGTCTGTGTCTTGCTGTGTGTGTGTATGTGTGTCTGTGTCTTGCTGTGTGTGTATGTGTGTCAGTCTGTCTCGCTGTGTGTGTGTATGTGTGTCAGTCTGTCTCGCTGTGTGTATGTCTATGTGTGTGTCTCGCTCTGTGTCTGTGTGTCTCGCTGTGTGTGTCTGTCTTGCTGTGTGTCTCGCGTGTATGTGTGTGTGTCTGTCTCGCTGTGTGTGTGCCTCTGTGTGTCTGGCCGTGTGTATCTGTATCTCGCAGTGTAAGTCGTGTGTGTGTGCCTGTGTCTCGCTGTGTATATGTCGGTGCCTGTGTCTCGCTGTGTATATGTCTGTTTGTGTTTGTGTCTCGCTGTGTGTGTGTCTGTGTCTCGCGCGTGTGTCTGTGTCTGGCTGTGTGTGTGTCTCTGTGTCTGTGTGTGTGTGTCTCACTGTGTGTTTGTGTGTGTGTCTGTGACTGGGTGTGTGTGTGTGTCTGTCTATCTGTCTGTCTCGCTGTGTGTATGCCTGTGTGTGTCCGGCTGTGTGTATGTTGGTGTGTGTGTCTATCTCGCAGTGTATGTCTTGTGTGTGTGTCTGTGTCTCGCTGTGTGTATGTCTGTGTCTCATGTGTCTGTCTTGCTGTGTGTATGTCTGTCTATTTGTGTCAGTGTCTCGCTGTGTATATCTGTGTGTGTCTGTGTCTCGCTGCTTGTATGTCTGTGTCATGCTGTGTGTGTACATCTGTGTGTGTGTGTGTGTGTGTGTGTGTGTCTTGCTGTGTATATGTGTGTGTCTGTGTCTTGCTGTGTGTACGTCTGTCTGTGAGTGTGTTTGTCTCTGTGCCTCGCTGTGTGTAAATCTGCCTGTGAGTGTGTCTGTCCGTGTCTCGCTGTGTGTGAGTCTGTCTGTGTGTGTGTGTGTCTGTGCCTCACTTTGTATATGTCTGTGTGTGTCTGTTTCGCTGTGTGTATGTATGTGTCAGTCTGTCTCGCTGTGTGTATGTCTATGTGTGTGTCTTGCTCTGTGTGTGTGTCTGTGTCTCGCTGTGTGTGTGTGTCTGTGTCTGTGTCTCGCTCTGTGTGTGTCTCGCTGTGTGTGTGTCTGTCTTGCTGTGTGTCTCGCGTGTATGTGTGTGTGTGTGTCTGTCTGTCTCGCTGTGTGTATGCCTGTGTGTGTCTGGCTGTGTGTATGTCTGTGTGTCTGTATCTCGCAGTGTAAGTCTTGTGTGTGTGCCTGTGTCTATGTCTGTGCCTGTGTCTTGCTGTGTATATGTCTGTTCGTGTTTGTGTCTCGCTGTGTGTGTGTCTGTGTCTCGCGCGTGTGTCTGTGTTTCACTGTGTGTGTGTGTCTGTGTCTGTGTGTGTGTCTCACTGTGTGTCTGTGTGTGTGTGTGTCTGTCTGTCCCGCTGTGTGTATGCCTGTGTGTGTCCGGCTGTGTGTATGTCAGTGTGTGTGTGTCTGTATCTCGCAGTGTATGTCTTGTGTGTCTGTGTCTCGCTGTGTGTATGTCTGTCTATTTGTGTCAGTGTCTCGCTGTGTATGTCTGTGTGTGTCTGTCTCGCTGCTTGTATGTCTGTGTCACGCTGTGTGTGTGTCTTGCTGTGTATATGTCTGTGTGTCTGTCTCGCTGTGTGTGTGTATCTGTGTCTCGCTGCGCGTAAGTCTGTGTCAAGCTGTGTGTGTACATCTGTGTGAGTGTGTCTTGCTGTGTATGTGTGTGTCTCACTGTGTGTGTGTCTGTCTTGCTGTGTGTAAGTCTGTGAGTGTGTTTGTCGCTGTGCCTCGCTGTGTGTAAATCTGTCTGTGAGTGTGTCTGTCCATGTCTCGCTGTGTGTGTGTCTGTGCCTCACTTTGTGTATGTCTGTGTGTGTCTGTTTCGCTGTGTATGTTTGTGTCTTGCTGTGTGTGTCAGTGTGTCTCGCTGTGTATGTCTGTCTCACTGTGTGTATGTCTGTGTCTCGCTGTGTGTCTTTCTGTCTTGCTGTGTGTCTCGTGTGTATGTGTGTGTCTGTCTGTCTCGCTGTGTGTGTGTCTGTATGTCGCTGCGTATGTCAGTGTGTGTGTCTGTATCTCGCAGTGTATGTCTTGTCTGTGCCTGTGTCTCGCTGTGTGTGTGTGTGTGCGTCTGTGTCTTGCTGTGTATATGTCTGTGTGTGTTTGTGTCTCGCTGTGTGCGTGTGTGTGTCTCACTGTGTGTCTGTGAATTTGTGTGTGTGTCTGTGACTGGCTGTGTGTGTGTGTGTGTGTCTGTCTCGCTCTGTGTGTGTCCGGCTGTGTGTATGTCAGTGTGTGTGTCTGTATCTCGCAGTGTATATCTTGTGTGTGTGTCTGTGTCACGCTGTGTGTATGTCTGCGTGTGTGTCTGTGTGTATGTCTGTCTATTTGTGTCAGTGTCTCGCTGTGTATATCTGTGTGTGTGTCTGTCTCGCTGCGTGTATGTCTGTGTCACGCTGTGTCTGTGTCTCGCTGTGTGTAAGTCCGTATGTGAGTGTGTGTCTGTGTGTGAGTCTGTATGTGAATGTGTCTGTGTCTCGCTGTGTGAGAGTCTGTGTGTGTGTCTGTATCTCGCAGTGTATGTCTTGTGTGTGTGTCTGTGTGTGTGTGTCTGTGACTGGCTGTGTGTGTGTGTCTGTGACTGGCTGTGTGTGTGTGTCTGTGACTGGCTGTGTGTATGTCTGTCTGTGTGTGTGTCTGTCTGTCTTGCTGTGTGTGTCTGTCTCGCTGTGTGTATGTCTGTGTGTCTGTCTGTCTGTCTCGCAGTGTGTATGTCTCGCTGTGTATGTGTGTGTCTGTCTCGTTGTATGTATGTCTGTGTGTAGGTCTCTGTCTTGCTGTGTAGGTGTGTCTGTCTCGCTGTGTAGGTGTGTCTGTCTCGCTGTCTGTGGGTGTGTGTCGCTGTGTGTATGTCTCTGTGATTGTCTCACTGTGTGTATGTCTCTGTGTGTCTGTGTCTCGGTGTGTGTGTGTCTGTGTCTCGGTGTGTGTGTGTCTGTGTCTCGGTGTGTGTGTGTCTGTCTCGGTGTGTGTGTGTGTCTTGCTGTGTGTGTGTCTGTCTCGCTGTGTGTGTATGTGTGTGTGTGTGTGTGTCTGTGTCTCGCTGTGTGTGTGTGTGTCTGTCTGGCTGTGTGTATGTCTCCGTGTGTGTCTGGCTGTGTGTATGTCTCCGTGTGTGTCTGGCTGTGTGTATGTCAGTGTGTGTGTGTCTGTGTCTTGCAGTGTATGTCTTGTGTGTGTGTCTCGCTGTGTGTGTGTGTCTCGCTGTGTGTGTGTGTGTCTCGCTGTGTGTAAGTCTGTCTCTTTGTGTGTCTGTATCTCGCTGTGTGTGTGTGTCAGTCTCGCTGTGTGCAAGTCTGTCTGTGTGTTTGCCTGTGCCTCGCTGTATGCAAGTCTGTCTGTGTTTGTGTGTCTGTGTCTCGCTGTGTGTCTCGCAGTGTGTTTGTGTGTGTGTCTGTGACTGGCTGTGTGTGTCTGTGTCGCTCTGTGTGTCTGTCTGTATGTGTGTCAGTATCTCGCAGTGTGTATGCCTGTGCCTGTGTCTCGCTGTGTGTGGGTCTGTGTCTTGCTGTGTATATGTCTGTATGTCTGTGTCTCATGCGTGTGTCTGTGTCTATGTCTGTATCTCGTGCGTGTGTCTGTCTCGCTGTGTGTGTGTCTGTGCCTCGCTGTGTGTGTGTCTGTGCCTCGCTGTGTGTAAGTCTGTCTGTGTGTGTGTCTTTGTGTCTGTGTGTGTCTTTGTGTGTGTCTTTGTGTCTGTGTGTGTCTGTGTGTGTGTATCTTTGTGTCTGTGTCTGGCTGTGTGTGTGTGTGTGTGTGTGTGTCTCGCTGTGTGTCTGTGTCTCACTGTGTGTCTGTGTGTGTGTGTGTGTCTCGCTGTGTGTATGCCTGTGTGTGTCCGGCTGTGTGTATGTCAGTGTGTGTGTCTGTATCTCGCAGTGTATGTCTTGTGTGTGTGTGTCTGTGTCTCGCTGTGTGTATGTCTGCGTGTGTGTGTCTGTGTCTCGCTGTGTGTATGTCTGCGTGTGTGTGTCTGTGTCTCGCTGTGTGTATGTCTGCGTGTGTGTGTCTGTGCCTCGCTGTGTGTAAGTCTGTCTGTGTGTGTGTCTTTGTGTGTGTCTTTGTGTCTGTGTGTGTCTGTGTGTGTGTATCTTTGTGTCTGTGTCTGGCTGTGTGTGTGTGTGTGTCTGTGTCTCAGTGTGTGTGTCTCGCTGTGTGTCTGTGTGTGTGTGTGTCTCGCTGTGTGTATGCCTGTGTGTGTCCGGCTGTGTGTATGTCAGTGTGTGTGTCTGTATCTCGCAGTGTATGTCTTGTGTGTGTGTGTCTGTGTCTCGCTGTGTGTATGTCTGCGTGTGTGTGTCTGTGTCTCGCTGTGTGTATGTCTGCGTGTGTGTGTCTGTGTCTCGCTGTGTGTATGTCTGCGTGTGTGTGTCTGTGCCTCGCTGTGTGTAAGTCTGTCTGTGTGTGTGTCTTTGTGTGTGTCTTTGTGTGTGTCTTTGTGTCTGTGTGTGTCTGTGTGTGTGTATCTTTGTGTCTGTGTCTGGCTGTGTGTGTGTGTGTGTCTGTGTCTCAGTGTGTGTGTCTCGCTGTGTGTCTGTGTCTCACTGTGTGTCTGTGTGTGTGTGTGTGTGTCTCGCTGTGTGTATGCCTGTGTGTGTCCGGCTGTGTGTATGTCAGTGTGTGTGTCTGTATCTCGCAGTGTATGTCTTGTGTGTGTGTGTCTGTGTCTCGCTGTGTGTATGTCTGCGTGTGTGTCTGTCTTGCTGTGTGTATGTCTGCGTGTGTGTCTGTCTTGCTGTGTGTATGTCTGCGTGTGTCTGTCTTGCTGTGTGTATGTCTGTCTATTTGTGTCAGTGTCTCGCTGTGTATGTCTGTCTATTTGTGTCAGTGTCTCGCTGTGTATGTCTCTGTGGCCTGTGTCACGCTGTGTGTGTACGTCTGTGTGAGTGTGTCTTGCTGTGTGTATGTCTGTGTGTCTGTCTCGCTATGTGTGTGTCTGTGTCTTGCTGTGTGTAAGTCTGTCTGTGAGTGTGTTTGTCTCTGTGCCTCGCTGTGTGTAAATCTGTCTGTGAGTGTGTCTGTCCATGTTTCGCTGTGTGTGAGTCTGTCTGTGTGTGTGTGTGTGTGTCTGTGTCTTGCTGTGTGTGTGTATGTGTCTGTGTCTTGCTGTGTGTGTGTATGTGTGTCAGTCTGTCTCGCTGTGTGTATGTCTATGTGTGTGTCTTGCTCTGTGTGTGTGTCTGTGTCTCGCTCTGTGTCTGTGTGTCTCGCTGTGTGTGTCTGTCTTGCTGTGTGTCTCGCGTGTATGTGTGTGTGTGTCTGTCTCGCTGTGTGTGTGCCTCTGTGTGTCTGGCCGTGTGTATCTGTATCTCGCAGTGTAAGTCGTGTGTGTGTGCCTGTGTCTCGCTGTGTATATGTCGGTGCCTGTGTCTCGCTGTGTATATGTCTGTTTGTGTTTGTGTCTCGCTGTGTGTGTGTCTGTGTCTCGCGCGTGTGTCTGTGTCTGGCTGTGTGTGTGTCTCTGTGTCTGTGTGTGTGTGTCTCACTGTGTGTTTGTGTGTGTGTCTGTGACTGGGTGTGTGTGTCTGTCTGTCTGTCTGTCTCGCTGTGTGTATGCCTGTGTGTGTCCGGCTGTGTGAATGTTGGTGTGTGTGTCTGTATCTCGCAGTGTATGTCTTGTGTGTGTGTCTGTGTCTCGCTGTGTGTATGTCTGTGTCTCATGTGTCTGTCTTGCTGTGTGTATGTCTGTCTATTTGTGTCAGTGTCTCGCTGTGTATATCTGTGTGTGTCTGTGTCTCGCTGCTTGTATGTCTGTGTCATGCTGTGTGTGTACATCTGTGTGTGTGTGTGTGTGTGTGTGTCTTGCTGTGTATATGTGTGTGTCTGTGTCTTGCTGTGTGTACGTCTGTCTGTGAGTGTGTTTGTCGCTGTGCCTCGCTGTGTGTAAATCTGTCTGTGAGTGTGTCTGTCCATGTCTCGCTGTGTGTGTGTCTGTGCCTCACTTTGTGTATGTCTGTGTGTGTCTGTTTCGCTGTGTATGTTTGTGTCTTGCTGTGTGTGTCAGTGTGTCTCGCTGTGTATGTCTGTCTCACTGTGTGTATGTCTGTGTCTCGCTGTGTGTCTTTCTGTCTTGCTGTGTGTCTCGTGTGTATGTGTGTGTCTGTCTGTCTCGCTGTGTGTGTGTCTGTATGTCGCTGCGTATGTCAGTGTGTCTGTATCTCGCAGTGTATGTCTTGTCTGTGCCTGTGTCTCGCTGTGTGTGTGTGTGCGTCTGTGTCTTGCTGTGTATATGTCTGTGTGTGTTTGTGTCTCGCTGTGTGCGTGTGTGTGTCTCACTGTGTGTCTGTGAATTTGTGTGTGTGTCTGTGACTGGCTGTGTGTGTGTGTGTGTGTCTGTCTCGCTCTGTGTGTGTCCGGCTGTGTGTATGTCAGTGTGTGTGTCTGTATCTCGCAGTGTATATCTTGTGTGTGTGTCTGTGTCACGCTGTGTGTATGTCTGCGTGTGTGTCTGTGTGTATGTCTGTCTATTTGTGTCAGTGTCTCGCTGTGTATATCTGTGTGTGTGTCTGTCTCGCTGCGTGTATGTCTGTGTCACGCTGTGTCTGTGTCTCGCTGTGTGTAAGTCCGTATGTGAGTGTGTGTCTGTGTGTGAGTCTGTATGTGAATGTGTCTGTGTCTCGCTGTGTGAGAGTCTGTGTGTGTGTCTGTATCTCGCAGTGTATGTCTTGTGTGTGTGTCTGTGTGTGTGTGTCTGTGACTGGCTGTGTGTGTGTGTCTGTGACTGGCTGTGTGTGTGTGTCTGTGACTGGCTGTGTGTATGTCTGTCTGTGTGTGTGTCTGTCTGTCTTGCTGTGTGTGTCTGTCTCGCTGTGTGTATGTCTGTGTGTCTGTCTGTCTGTCTCGCAGTGTGTATGTCTCGCTGTGTATGTGTGTGTCTGTCTCGTTGTATGTATGTCTGTGTGTAGGTCTCTGTCTTGCTGTGTAGGTGTGTCTGTCTCGCTGTGTAGGTGTGTCTGTCTCGCTGTCTGTGGGTGTGTGTCGCTGTGTGTATGTCTCTGTGATTGTCTCACTGTGTGTATGTCTCTGTGTGTCTGTGTCTCGGTGTGTGTGTGTCTGTGTCTCGGTGTGTGTGTGTCTGTGTCTCGGTGTGTGTGTGTCTGTCTCGGTGTGTGTGTGTGTCTTGCTGTGTGTGTGTCTGTCTCGCTGTGTGTGTATGTGTGTGTGTGTGTGTGTCTGTGTCTCGCTGTGTGTGTGTGTGTCTGTCTGGCTGTGTGTATGTCTCCGTGTGTGTCTGGCTGTGTGTATGTCTCCGTGTGTGTCTGGCTGTGTGTATGTCAGTGTGTGTGTGTCTGTGTCTTGCAGTGTATGTCTTGTGTGTGTGTCTCGCTGTGTGTGTGTGTCTCGCTGTGTGTGTGTGTGTCTCGCTGTGTGTAAGTCTGTCTCTTTGTGTGTCTGTATCTCGCTGTGTGTGTGTGTCAGTCTCGCTGTGTGCAAGTCTGTCTGTGTGTTTGCCTGTGCCTCGCTGTATGCAAGTCTGTCTGTGTTTGTGTGTCTGTGTCTCGCTGTGTGTCTCGCAGTGTGTTTGTGTGTGTGTCTGTGACTGGCTGTGTGTGTCTGTGTCGCTCTGTGTGTCTGTCTGTATGTGTGTCAGTATCTCGCAGTGTGTATGCCTGTGCCTGTGTCTCGCTGTGTGTGGGTCTGTGTCTTGCTGTGTATATGTCTGTATGTCTGTGTCTCATGCGTGTGTCTGTGTCTATGTCTGTATCTCGTGCGTGTGTCTGTCTCGCTGTGTGTGTGTCTGTGCCTCGCTGTGTGTGTGTCTGTGCCTCGCTGTGTGTAAGTCTGTCTGTGTGTGTGTCTTTGTGTCTGTGTGTGTCTTTGTGTGTGTCTTTGTGTCTGTGTGTGTCTGTGTGTGTGTATCTTTGTGTCTGTGTCTGGCTGTGTGTGTGTGTGTGTGTGTGTGTCTCGCTGTGTGTCTGTGTCTCACTGTGTGTCTGTGTGTGTGTGTGTGTCTCGCTGTGTGTATGCCTGTGTGTGTCCGGCTGTGTGTATGTCAGTGTGTGTGTCTGTATCTCGCAGTGTATGTCTTGTGTGTGTGTGTCTGTGTCTCGCTGTGTGTATGTCTGCGTGTGTGTGTCTGTGTCTCGCTGTGTGTATGTCTGCGTGTGTGTGTCTGTGTCTCGCTGTGTGTATGTCTGCGTGTGTGTGTCTGTGCCTCGCTGTGTGTAAGTCTGTCTGTGTGTGTGTCTTTGTGTGTGTCTTTGTGTGTGTCTTTGTGTCTGTGTGTGTCTGTGTGTGTGTATCTTTGTGTCTGTGTCTGGCTGTGTGTGTGTGTGTGTCTGTGTCTCAGTGTGTGTGTCTCGCTGTGTGTCTGTGTGTGTGTGTGTCTCGCTGTGTGTATGCCTGTGTGTGTCCGGCTGTGTGTATGTCAGTGTGTGTGTCTGTATCTCGCAGTGTATGTCTTGTGTGTGTGTGTCTGTGTCTCGCTGTGTGTATGTCTGCGTGTGTGTGTCTGTGTCTCGCTGTGTGTATGTCTGCGTGTGTGTGTCTGTGTCTCGCTGTGTGTATGTCTGCGTGTGTGTGTCTGTGCCTCGCTGTGTGTAAGTCTGTCTGTGTGTGTGTCTTTGTGTGTGTCTTTGTGTGTGTCTTTGTGTCTGTGTGTGTCTGTGTGTGTGTATCTTTGTGTCTGTGTCTGGCTGTGTGTGTGTGTGTGTCTGTGTCTCAGTGTGTGTGTCTCGCTGTGTGTCTGTGTCTCACTGTGTGTCTGTGTGTGTGTGTGTGTCTCGCTGTGTGTATGCCTGTGTGTGTCCGGCTGTGTGTATGTCAGTGTGTGTGTCTGTATCTCGCAGTGTATGTCTTGTGTGTGTGTGTCTGTGTCTCGCTGTGTGTATGTCTGCGTGTGTGTCTGTCTTGCTGTGTGTATGTCTGCGTGTGTGTCTGTCTTGCTGTGTGTATGTCTGCGTGTGTCTGTCTTGCTGTGTGTATGTCTGTCTATTTGTGTCAGTGTCTCGCTGTGTATGTCTGTCTATTTGTGTCAGTGTCTCGCTGTGTATGTCTCTGTGGCCTGTGTCACGCTGTGTGTGTACGTCTGTGTGAGTGTGTCTTGCTGTGTGTATGTCTGTGTGTCTGTCTCGCTATGTGTGTGTCTGTGTCTTGCTGTGTGTAAGTCTGTCTGTGAGTGTGTTTGTCTCTGTGCCTCGCTGTGTGTAAATCTGTCTGTGAGTGTGTCTGTCCATGTTTCGCTGTGTGTGAGTCTGTCTGTGTGTGTGTGTGTGTGTGTCTGTGTCTTGCTGTGTGTGTGTATGTGTCTGTGTCTTGCTGTGTGTGTGTATGTGTGTCAGTCTGTCTCGCTGTGTGTATGTCTATGTGTGTGTCTTGCTCTGTGTGTGTGTCTGTGTCTCGCTCTGTGTCTGTGTGTCTCGCTGTGTGTGTCTGTCTTGCTGTGTGTCTCGCGTGTATGTGTGTGTGTGTCTGTCTCGCTGTGTGTGTGCCTCTGTGTGTCTGGCCGTGTGTATCTGTATCTCGCAGTGTAAGTCGTGTGTGTGTGCCTGTGTCTCGCTGTGTATATGTCGGTGCCTGTGTCTCGCTGTGTATATGTCTGTTTGTGTTTGTGTCTCGCTGTGTGTGTGTCTGTGTCTCGCGCGTGTGTCTGTGTCTGGCTGTGTGTGTGTCTCTGTGTCTGTGTGTGTGTGTCTCACTGTGTGTTTGTGTGTGTGTCTGTGACTGGGTGTGTGTGTCTGTCTGTCTGTCTGTCTCGCTGTGTGTATGCCTGTGTGTGTCCGGCTGTGTGAATGTTGGTGTGTGTGTCTGTATCTCGCAGTGTATGTCTTGTGTGTGTGTCTGTGTCTCGCTGTGTGTATGTCTGTGTCTCATGTGTCTGTCTTGCTGTGTGTATGTCTGTCTATTTGTGTCAGTGTCTCGCTGTGTATATCTGTGTGTGTCTGTGTCTCGCTGCTTGTATGTCTGTGTCATGCTGTGTGTGTACATCTGTGTGTGTGTGTGTGTGTGTGTCTTGCTGTGTATATGTGTGTGTCTGTGTCTTGCTGTGTGTACGTCTGTCTGTGAGTGTGTTTGTCTCTGTGCCTCGCTGTGTGTAAATCTGCCTATGAGTGTGTCTGTCCGTGTCTCGCTGTGTGTGAGTCTGTGTGTGTGTCTGTGCCTCACTTTGTATATGTCTGTGTGTGTCTGTTTCGCTGTGTGTATGTATGTGTGTCAGTCTGTCTCGCTGTGTATATGTCTGTGTGTGTGTCTTGCTCTGTGTGTGTGTCTGTGTCTCGCTGTGTGTGTGTGTCTGTGTCTGTGTCTCGCTCTGTGTGTGTCTCGCTGTGTGTGTGTCTGTCTTGCTGTGTGTCTCGCGTGTATGTGTGTGTGTCTGTCTGTCTCGCTGTGTGTATGCCTGTGTGTGTCTGGCTGTGTGTATGTCTGTGTGTCTGTATCTCGCAGTGTAAGTCTTGTGTGTGTGCCTGTGTCTCGCTGTGTCTATGTCTGTGCCTGTGTCTTGCTGTGTATATGTCTGTTCGTGTTTGTGTCTCGCTGTGTGTGTGTCTGTGTTTCACTGTGTGTGTGTGTCTGTGTCTGGCTGTGTGTGTGTCTCTGTGTCTGTGTGTGTGTGTCTCACTGTGTGTCTGTGTGTGTGTGTCTGTGTGTGTGTGTGTGTGTGTGTCTGTCTGTCTGTCCCGCTGTGTGTGTCTGTATCTCGCAGTGTATGTCTTGTGTGTCTGTGTCTCGCTGTGTGTATGTCTGTCTATTTGTGTCAGTGTCTCGCTGTGTATGTCTGTGTGTGTCTGTCTCGCTGCTTGTATGTCTGTGTCACGCTGTGTGTGTGTCTTGCTGTGTATATGTCTGTGTGTCTGTCTCGCTGTGTGTGTGTATCTGTGTCTCGCTGCGCGTAAGTCTGTGTCAAGCTGTGTGTGTACATCTGTGTGAGTGTGTCTTGCTGTGTATGTGTGTGTCTCACTGTGTGTGTGTCTGTCTTGCTGTGTGTAAGTCTGTGAGTGTGTTTGTCGCTGTGCCTCGCTGTGTGTAAATCTGTCTGTGAGTGTGTCTGTCCATGTCTCGCTGTGTGTGTGTCTGTGCCTCACTTTGTGTATGTCTGTGTGTGTCTGTTTCGCTGTGTATGTTTGTGTCTTGCTGTGTGTGTCAGTGTGTCTCGCTGTGTATGTCTGTCTCACTGTGTGTATGTCTGTGTCTCGCTGTGTGTCTTTCTGTCTTGCTGTGTGTCTCGTGTGTATGTGTGTGTCTGTCTGTCTCGCTGTGTGTGTGTCTGTATGTCGCTGCGTATGTCAGTGTGTGTGTCTGTATCTCGCAGTGTATGTCTTGTCTGTGCCTGTGTCTCGCTGTGTGTGTGTGTGTGCGTCTGTGTCTTGCTGTGTATATGTCTGTGTGTGTTTGTGTCTCGCTGTGTGCGTGTGTGTGTCTCACTGTGTGTCTGTGAATTTGTGTGTGTGTCTGTGACTGGCTGTGTGTGTGTGTGTGTGTCTGTCTCGCTCTGTGTGTGTCCGGCTGTGTGTATGTCAGTGTGTGTGTCTGTATCTCGCAGTGTATATCTTGTGTGTGTGTCTGTGTCACGCTGTGTGTATGTCTGCGTGTGTGTCTGTGTGTATGTCTGTCTATTTGTGTCAGTGTCTCGCTGTGTATATCTGTGTGTGTGTCTGTCTCGCTGCGTGTATGTCTGTGTCACGCTGTGTCTGTGTCTCGCTGTGTGTAAGTCCGTATGTGAGTGTGTGTCTGTGTGTGAGTCTGTATGTGAATGTGTCTGTGTCTCGCTGTGTGAGAGTCTGTGTGTGTGTCTGTGTCACGCTGTGTGTATGTGTGTGTGTGTCTGTGTCACGCTGTGTGTATGTGTGTGTGTCTGTGTCACGCTGTGTATGTCTGTGTGTGTCTGTGTCACGCTGTGTGTGTGTCTGTATCTCGCTGTGTGTATGTCTGCGTCTAGCTGTGTGTCTGTGTCTCGCTGTGTGTGTGTCTGTGTGTCTGTGTTTGGCTGTGTGTGTGTCTCTGTGTCTGTGTCTCGCTGTGTGTGTGTCTGTATCTCGCTATGTGTATGTCTGTGTCTGGCTGTGTGTCTATGTCTCACTGTGTGTGTGTCTGTGTCTGGCTGCGTATCTGTGTGTGTGTCTGTATCTCGCTGTGTGTCTGTGTCTCGCTGTGTGTGTATGTCTGCCTCACTGCTTGTATGTCTGTGTCATGCTGTGTGTGTACGTCTGTGTGAGTGTGTCTTGCTGTGTATATGTCTGTGTGTCTGTCTCGCTGTGTGTGTGTCTGTCTCGCTGTGTGTGTGTCTGTGTCTCGCTGTGTGTGTGTGTCTGTGTCTCGCTGCGTGTATGCCTGTGTCACGCTGTGTGTGTAAGTCTGTGTGAGTGTGTGTCTCACTGTGTATGTCTGTGTGTGTCTGTGTCTGGCTGTGTGTGCGCCTGTGTCTGGCTGCGTATCTGTGTGTGTCTGTATCTCGCTGTGTGTCTGTATCTCGCTGTGTGTCTGTGTCTCGCTGTGTGTCTGTGTCTGTGTCTGGCTCACTGTATGTATGCCTGTGTGTGTCTCGCTGTGTGTATGTCAGTGTGTGTATCTCGCAGTGTATGTCTTGTGTGTGTCTGTGTCTCGCTGTGTGTGTGTGTCTGTCTGGCTGTGTGTGTGTCTCTCACTGTGTCTCTGTGTGTGATTTTGTGTGTGTCTCTGACTGGCTGTGTGTGTGTCTGTCTCGCTGTGTGTATGTCAGTGTGTGTCTCTGTATCTCGCAGTGTATGTCTTGTGTGTGTCTATGTCTCGCTGTGTGTGGGTCTGTGTCTGTGTCTCGCTGTGTGTGGGTCTGTGTCTTGCTGTGTATATGTCTCTGTGTGTTTGTGTCTCGTGTGTGTGTGTCTCGCTGTGTGTGTGTATGTGTCTGCCTCACTGCTTGTATGTCTGTGTCATGCTGTGTGTGTACATCTGTATGTGTGTGTCTTGCTGTGTATATGTCTGTGTGTGTGTCTCGCTCTGTGTGTGTCTCGCTGTGTGTGTGTGTATGTGTCTCGCTGTGTGTGTGTGTGTCTCGCTGTGTGTGTGTGTGTGTCTCGCTGTGTGTGTGTGTGTGTGTGTGTCTCGCTCTGTGTGTGTGTGTGTGTGCCTCGCTGTGTGTGTGTGTGTCTGTGTCTCGCTGTGTGTGTGTCTGTGTCTCGCTGCGTGTATGCCTGTGTCACGCTGTGTGTGTAAGTCTGTGTATGTCTGTGTCTGGCCGTGTGTGTGTCTGTGTCTCGCTGTGTGTGTGTGTCTGTGCCTCGCTGTGTGTGTGTGTCTGTAACTCGCTGTGTGTATGTCTATGTCTGGCTGTGTGTGTGTGTCTGTCTCGCTGTATGTATGCCTCTGTGTATGTCAGTGTGTGTGTATCTTGCAGTGTATGTCTTGTGTGTGTCTGTGTCTCGCTGTGTGTGTGTGTGTGTGTGTGTGTGTCTGTGCCTCGCTGTGTGTATGTCTATGTCTGGCTGTGTGATGTGTCTCGCTGTGTGTGTGCCTGTGTCTAGCTGCGTATCTGTGTGTGTGTGTCTCGCTATGTGTCTGTGTCTGGCTGTGTGTGTCTGTCTCGCTGTGTGTATGTCTGTGTCTGTGCCTCGCTGTGTGTGTGTCCCTGTGTCTGTGCCTCGCTGTGTGTGGGTCTGTGTCTTGCTGTGTATATGTCTGTGTGTGTGTTTGTGTCTCGTGTGTGTGTGTGTCTCACTATGTGTATGTCTGTGTCTTGTGTGTCTGTGAGTGTGTGTGTCTGTGTCGTGCTGTGTGTCTATGTCTGTGTGAGTGTGTCTTGCTGTGTATGTGTCTGTGTGTCTGTCTCGCAGTGTGTGCGTATCTGTGTCTCGCTCTGTGAGTGCGTGTGTGTGTGCGTATGTGTGTCTCGCTGTGTGTGTGTCTGTGTCTCGCTGTGTGTGTGTCTGTGTCTCGCTGTGTGTAAGTCTGTCTGTGAGTGTGTGTGTCTTGTCTCGTTGCTTGTATGTCTGTGTCACGGTGTGTGTGTGTCTTGCTGTGTATATGTCTGTGTGTCTGTCTCGCTGTGTCTGTGTCTCGCTGTGTGTGTGTCTGTGTCTCGCTGTGTGTAAGTCAGTCTGTGAGTGTATCTGTCCGTGTCTCGCTGTGTGTGAGTCTGTGTGTGTGTGTGTGTGTGTGTGTGTGTGTGTGTGTGTAAGTCTGTCTGTGTGTTTGTCTCTGTGCCTCGTTGTGTGTAAGTCTGTCTGTGAGTGTGTCTGTCCGTGTCTCGCTGTGTGTGAGTCTCTGTGTATGTCTGTGCCTCACTTTGTGTATGTCTGTGTGTGTCTGTTTCGCTGTGTGTGTATGTGTGTCTGTGTGTCTCACTGTGTATGTCTGTCTTGCTGTGTGTGTCTGTGTCTTGCTGTTTGTAAGTCTGTCTGTGAGTGTGTCAGTCCGTGTCTCACTGTGTGTGAGTCTGTCTGTGTCAGTATCTCGCTGTGTGTATGTTTGTGTATTTGTGGCAGTGTCTCACTGTGTATGTCTGTGTCTCACTGCGTGCATGTCTGTGTCACGCTGTGTGTGTACGTCTGTGTGAGTGTGTCTTGCTGTGTATATGTCTGTGTGTCTGTCTTGCTGTGTGTGTGTGTGTCAGTGTCACGCTGTGTGTAAGTCTGTGTGTGTGTGTGTCTCGCTGTGTGTGTGTGTCTGTCTCGCTGTGTGTCTGTGTGTCACGCTGTGTATGTCTGTCTCGCTGTGTGTATGTCTGTGTGTGTCTTGCTGTGTGTGTGTGTGTGTCATGCTGTGTGTGTCTCGCTCTGTGTGTGTGTCTGTGTGTCTCGCTGTGTATGTGTGTGTCTGTGTCTCGCTGTTTGTAAGTCTGTCTGTGTGTGTGTCTGTGTCTCGCTGTGTGTGTGTGTGTCTGTGTCTGTGTCTCGCTCTGTGTGTGTCTTGCTGTGTGTGTGTCTGTCTTGCTGTGTGTCTCGCGTGTATGTGTGTGTGTGTCTGTCTGTCTCGCTGTGTGTATGCCTGTGTGTGTCTGGCTGTGTGTATGTCTGTGTGTCTGTATCTCGCAGTGTAAGTCTTGTGTGTGTGCCTGTATCTCGCTGTGTCTATGTCTGTGCCTGTGTCTTGCTGTGTATATGTCTGTTCGTGTTTGTGTCTCGCTGTGTGTGTGTCTGTGTCTCGCGCGTGTGTCTGTGTTTCACTGTGTGTGTGTGTCTGTGTCTGGCTGTGTGTGTGTTTCTGTGTCTGTGTGTGTGTGTCTGTGTGTGTGTGTGTCTGTCTGTCTGTCTCGCTGTGTGTATGCCTGTGTGTGTCCGGCTGTGTGTATGTCAGTGTGTGTGTGTCTGTATCTCGCAGTGTATGTCTTGTGTGTCTGTGTCTCGCTGTGTGTATGTCTGTCTATTTGTGTCAGTGTCTCGCTGTGTATGTCTGTGTGTGTCTGTCTCGCTGCTTGTATGTCTGTGTCACGCTGTGTGTGTACGTCTGTGTGTGTGTCTTGCTGTGTATATGTCTGTGTGTCTGTCTCGCTGTGTGTGTGTATCTGTGTCTCGCTGCGCGTAAGTCTGTGTCAAGCTGTGTGTGTACATCTGTGTGAGTGTGTCTTGCTGTGTATGTGTGTGTGTGTGTCTCGCTGTGTGTGTGTCTGTCTTGCTGTGTGTAAGTCTGTGAGTGTGTTTGTCGCTGTGCCTCGCTGTGTGTAAATCTGTCTGTGAGTGTGTCTGTCCGTGTCTCGCTGTGTGTGTGTGTGTGTGTGTGTGTCTGTGCCTCACTTTGTGTATGTCTGTGTGTGTCTGTTTCGCTGTGTATGTTTGTGTCTTGCTGTGTGTGTCAGTGTGTCTCGCTGTGTATGTCTGTCTCACTGTGTGTATGTCTGTGTCTCGCTGTGTGTCTTTCTGTCTTGCTGTGTGTCTCGTGTGTATGTGTGTGTCTGTCTCGCTGTGTGTGTGTCTGTATGTCGCTGCGTATGTCTTGTCTGTGCCTGTGTCTCGCTGTGTGTGTGTGTGCGTCTGTGTCTTGCTGTGTATATGTCTGTGTGTGTTTGTGTCTCGCTGTGTGCGTGTGTCTGTGTCTCGTGCTTGTGTCTGTGTCTCTGTGTGTGTGTGTCTCACTGTGTGTCTGTGTGTGAGTCTGTATGTGAATGTGTCTGTGTCTCGCTGTGTGAGAGTCTGTGTGTGTGTGTGTCTGTGTCACGCTGTGTGTGTGTGTGTGTCTGTGTCACGCTGTGTGTGTGTGTGTGTCTGTGTCACGCTGTGTGTATGTGTGTGTGTGTGTCTGTGTCACGCTGTGTGTGTGTCTGTATCTCACTGTATGTCTGCGTCTAGCTGTGTGTCTGTGTCTCGCTGTGTGTGTGTCTGTGTCTCGCTGTGTGTGTGTCTCTGTGTCTGTGTCTCGCTGTGTGTGTGTGTCTGTATCTCGCTATGTGTATGTCTGTGTCTGGCTGTGTGTCTATGTCTCACTGTGTGTGTGTCTGTGTCTGGCTGCGTATCTGTGTGTGTGTCTGTATCTCGCTGTGTGTCTGTATCTCGCTGTGTGTCTGTATCTCGCTGTGTGTCTTGTGTCTCGCTGTGTGTCTGTGTCTCGCTGTGTGTGTATGTCTGCCTCACTGCTTGTATGTCTGTGTCATGCTGTGTGTGTACGTCTGTGTGAGTGTGTCTTGCTGTGTATATGTCTGTGTGTCTGTCTCGCTGTGTGTGTGTCTGTGTCTCGCTGTGTGTGTGTGTCTGTGTCTCGCTGCGTGTATGCCTGTGTCACGCTGTGTGTGTAAGTCTGTGTGAGTGTGTGTCTCACTGTGTATGTCTGTGTGTGTCTGTGTCTGGCTGTGTGTGCGCCTGTGTCTGGCTGCGTATCTGTGTGTGTGTCTGTATCTCGCTGTGTGTCTGTGTCTGGCTGTGTGTGTCTGTCTCACTGTATGTATGCCTGTGTGTGTCTCGCTGTGTGTATGTCAGTGTGTGTATCTCGCAGTGTATGTCTTGTGTGTGTCTGTGTCTCGCTGTGTGTGTGTGTGTCTGTGTCTCGCTGTGTGTGTGTGTGTCTGTGCCTCGCTGTGTGTGTGTGTCTGTCTGGCTGTGTGTGTGTCTCTCACTGTGTCTCTGTGTGTGATTTTGTGTGTGTCTCTGACTGGCTGTGTGTGTGTCTGTCTCGCTGTGTGTATGTCAGTGTGTGTCTCTGTATCTCGCAGTGTATGTCTTGTGTGTGTCTATGTCTCGCTGTGTGTGGGTCTGTGTCTGTCTCGCTGTGTGTGGGTCTGTGTCTTGCTGTGTATATGTCTGTGTGTGTTTGTGTCTCGTGTGTCTGTGTCTCGCTGTGTGTGTGTATGTGTCTGCCTCACTGCTTGTATGTCTGTGTCATGCTGTGTGTGTACATCTGTATGTGTGTGTCTTGCTGTGTATATGTCTGTGTGTGTGTCTCGCTGTGTGTGTATGTGTGTCTCGCTGTGTGTGTGTGTGTGTCTCGCTATGTGTCTGTGTCTGGCTGTGTGTGTCTGTCTCGCTGTGTGTATGTCTTGTGTGTGTCTGTGTCTCGCTGTGTGTATGTCTGTGTCTGTGCCTCGCTGTGTGTATGTCTGTGTCTGTGCCTCGCTGTGTGTGTGTCCCTGTGTCTGTGCCTCGCTGTGTGTGGGTCTGTGTCTTGCTGTGTATATGTCTGTGTGTGTGTTTGTGTCTCGTGTGTGTGTGTGTCTCACTATGTGTATGTCTGTGTCTTGTGTGTCTGTGAGTGTGTGTGTCTGTGTCGTGCTGTGTGTCTACGTCTGTGTGAGTGTGTCTTGCTGTGTATGTGTCTGTGTGTCTGTCTCGCAGTGTGTGCGTATCTGTGTCTCGCTCTGAGTGCGTGTGTGTGTGTGCGTATGTGTGTCTCGCTGTGTGTGTGTCTGTGTCTCGCTCTGTGTGTGTGTGTCTGTGTCTCGCTGTGTGTAAGTCTGTCTGTGAGTGTGTGTGTCTTGTCTCGTTGCTTGTATGTCTGTGTCACGGTGTGTGTGTGTCTTGCTGTGTATATGTCTGTGTGTCTGTGTCTCGCTGTGTCTGTGTCTCGCTGTGTCTGTGTCTCGCTGTGTGTAAGTCTGTCTGTGAGTGTGTGTGTCTGTGTCTCGCTGTGTGTGTGCGTCTGTGTCTGGCTGCGTGTATGTCTGTGTCACGCTGTGTGTGTATGTCTGTGTCACGCTGTGTGTGTAGTCTGTGTGAGTGTGTGTCTTGCTATTTATATGTCTGTGTGTCTGTCACGCTGTGTGTGTGTCTGTGTCTCGCTGTGTGTAAGTCTGTCTGTGTGTTTGTCTCTGTGTCTTGCTGTGTGTAAGTCTGTCTGTGAGTGTGTCAGTCCGTGTCTCGCTGTGTGTGTCTGTGAGTGTGTCAGTCCGTGTCTCGCTGTGTGTGTCTGTGAGTGTGTCAGTCCGTGTCTCGCTGTGTGTGTCTGTATGTGTGTGTCAGTGTCTCGCTGTGTGTATGTCTGTATGTGTGTGTCAGTGTCTCGCTGTGTATGTCTGTGTATGTGTCTGCCTCACTGCGTGTATGTCTGTGTCACGGTGTGTGTGTACGTCTGTGTGAGTGTGTGTCTCGCAGTGTGTGTGTCTGTGTCTCACTGTGTGTAAGTCTGTATGTGAGCGTGTCTGTCTGTGTCTCGCTGTATGTGAGTCTGTCTGTGTGTGTCTGTGTCACGCTGTGTGTAAGTCTGTCTGTGTTTGTCTCTGTGTCTCGCTGTGTGTAAGTCAGTCTGTGAGTGTATCTGTCCGTGTCTCGCTGTGTGTGAGTCTGTGTGTGTGTGTGTGTGTGTGTAAGTCTGTCTGTGTGTTTGTCTCTGTGCCTCGTTGTGTGTAAGTCTGTCTGTGAGTGTGTCTGTCCGTGTCTCGCTGTGTGTGAGTCTGTCTGTGTATGTCTGTGCCTCACTTTGTGTATGTCTGTGTGTCTGTTTCGCTGTGTGTGTATGTGTGTCTGTGTGTCTCACTGTGTATGTCTGTCTTGCTGTGTGTGTGTCTTGCTCTGTGTGTTTCGCTGTGTGTGTGTGTGTGTCTGTGTCTTGCTGTTTGTAAGTCTGTCTGTGAGTGTGTCAGTCCGTGTCTCACTGTGTGTGAGTCTGTCTGTGTGTGTCAGTATCTCGCTGTGTGTATGTTTGTGTATTTGTGGCAGTGTCTCACTGTGTATGTCTGTGTCTCACTGCGTGCATGTCTGTGTCACGCTGTGTGTGTACGTCTGTGTGAGTGTGTCTTGCTGTGTATATGTCTGTTTGTCTGTCTTGCTGTGTGTGTGTGTCTGTGTCACGCTGTGTGTAAGTCTGTGTGTGTTTGTCTCCGTGTCTCGCTGTGTGTAAGTCTGTCTCTGTGTGTGTCTGTCCGTGTCTCGCTGTGTGTGTGTGTCTGTCTCGCTGTGTGTATGTCTGTGTCTGTGCCTCGCTGTGTGTGTGTGTCCCTGTGTCTGTGCCTCGCTGTGTGTGGGTCTGTGTCTTGCTGTGTATATGTCTGTGTGTGTGTTTGTGTCTCGTGTGTGTGTGTGTCTCACTATGTGTGTGTCTGTGTCTTGTGTGTCTGTGAGTGTGTGTGTCTGTGTCGTGCTGTGTGTCTACGTCTGTGTGAGTGTGTCTTGCTGTGTATGTGTCTGTGTGTCTGTGTCACGCAGTGTGTGCGTATCTGTGTCTCGCTCTGAGTGCGTGTGTGTGTGCGTATGTGTGTCTCGCTGTGTGTGTGTCTGTGTCTCGCTGTGTGTGTGTGTGTCTGTGTCTCGCTGTGTGTAAGTCTGTGAGTGTGTGTGTCTTGTCTCGTTGCTTGTATGTCTGTGTCACGGTGTGTGTGTGTCTTGCTGTGTATATGTCTGTGTGTCTGTCTCGCTGTGTCTGTGTCTCGCTGTGTCTGTGTCTCGCTGTGTCTGTGTCTCGCTGTGTGTGTGTCTGTCTCGCTGTGTGTAAGTCTGTCTGTGTGTGTGTCTGTCTCGCTGTGTGTGTGCATCTGTGTCTGGCTGCGTGTATGTCTGTGTCACGCTGTGTGTGTATGTCTGTGTCACGCTGTGTGTGTAGTCTGTGTGAGTGTGTGTCTTGCTATTTATATGTCTGTGTGTCTGTCACGCTGTGTGTGTGTCTGTGTCTCGCTGTGTGTAAGTCTGTCTGTGTGTTTGTCTCTGTGTCTTGCTGTGTGTAAGTCTGTCTGTGAGTGTGTCAGTCCGTGTCTCGCTGTGTGTGTCTGTATGTGTGTGTCAGTGTCTCGCTGTGTGTATGTCTGTATGTGTGTGTCAGTGTCTCGCTGTGTGTATGTCTGTCTATTTGTGTCAGTGTCTCGCTGTGTATGTCTGTGTATGTGTCTGCCTCACTGCGTGTATGTCTGTGTCACGGTGTGTGTGTACGTCTGTGTGAGTGTGTGTCTCGCAGTGTGTGTGTCTGTGTCTCACTGTGTGTAAGTCTGTATGTGAGCGTGTCTGTCTGTGTCTCGCTGTATGTGAGTCTGTCTGTGTGTGTCTGTGTCACGCTGTGTGTAAGTCTGTCTGTGTTTGTCTCTGTGTCTCGCTGTGTGTAAGTCAGTCTGTGAGTGTATCTGTCCGTGTCTCGCTGTGTGTGAGTGTGTGTGTGTGTGTGTGTGTGTGTAAGTCTGTCTGTGAGTGTGTCTGTCCGTGTCTCGCTGTGTGTGAGTCTGTCTGTGTATGTCTGTGCCTCACTTTGTGTATGTCTGTGTGTGTATGTGTGTCTGTGTGTCTCACTGTGTATGTCTGTCTTGCTGTGTGTGTGTGTCTTGCTCTGTGTGTTTCGCTGTGTGTGTGTGTGTCTGTGTCTTGCTGTTTGTAAGTCTGTCTGTGAGTGTGTCAGTCCGTGTCTCACTGTGTGTGAGTCTGTGTGTGTCAGTATCTCGCTGTGTGTATGTTTGTGTATTTGTGGCAGTGTCTCACTGTGTATGTCTGTGTCTCACTGCGTGCATGTCTGTGTCATGCTGTGTGTGTACGTCTGTGTGAGTGTGTCTTGCTGTGTATATGTCTGTGTGTCTGTCTTGCTGTGTGTGTGTGTCTGTGTCACGCTGTGTGTAAGTCTGTGTGTGTTTGTCTCCGTGTCTCGCTGTGTGTAAGTCTGTCTGTGTGTGTGTCTGTCCGTGTCTCGCTGTGTGTGTGTCTGTGTCTTGCTGTGTGTGTGTGTCTCGGTGTGTGTGTGTGTGTCACGCTGTGTATGTCTGTCTCGCTGTGTGTATGTCTGTGTGTGTCTTGCTGTGTATGTGTGTGTGTCATGCTGTGTGTGTGTCTCGCTCTGTGTGTGTGTCTGTGTGTCTCATTGTGTATGTGTGTGTCTGTGTCTCGCTGTTTGTAAGTCTGTCTGTGAGTGTGTCAGTCCGTGTCTCGCTGTGTTTGAGTCTGTATGTGTGTGTCAGTCTCTCGCTGTGTATATATTTGTGTCAGTGTCTCACTGTGTATGTCTGTGTATGTGTCTGCGTCTCACTGCCTGTATGTCTGTGTCACGCTGTGTGTGTACGTCTGTGTGTCTGTGTCTCGCTGTGTGTGTGTCTGTGTTTCGCTGTGTGTATGTCTGTGTCTTGCTGTGTGTGTGTCTGTGTTTCGCTGTGTGTAAGTCTGTCTGTGTGTTTGTCTCTGTGCCTCGCTGTGTGTAAGTCTGTCTGTGAGTGTGTCTGTCCATGTCTCGCTGTGTGTGTGTCTGTGTGTGTGTCTGTCTGTGTTTCGCTGTGTGTAAGTCTGTCTGTGAATGTGTCGGTCCGTGTCTCGCTGTGAGTGAGTCTGTATGTATGTGTCAGTGTCTCGCTGTGTGTATGTTTGTGTATTTGTGTCTGTGTCTCACTGTGTATGTGTCTGTGTCTCACTGTGTGTATGTCTGTGTCATGCTGTGTGTGTCTCGTGTATAAGTCTGTATGTGAGTGTGTGTGTCTGTGTCTCGCTGTGTGTGAGTCTGTATGTGAATGTGTCTGTGTCTCGCTGTTTGTGTGTGTCTGTGTCTCGCTGTGTGTATGTTTGTGTGTGTGTCTGTGTCTCGCTGTGTGTGTGTGTCTGTCTCGCTGTGTGTAAGTCTGTCTGTGAGTGTGTGTGTCTATGTCTCGCTGTGTGTGCGCGTCTGTGTCTGGCTGCGTGTATGTCTGTGTCACGCTGTGTGTGTACGTCTGTGTGAGTGTGTCTTGCTGTGTATATGTCTGTGTTTCGCTGTGTGTAAGTCTGTCTGTGTGTTTGTCTCTGTGCCTCGCTGTGTGTAGGTCTGTCTGTTAATGTGTCTGTCCGTGTCTCGCTGTGTGTGAGTCTGTGTCTCGCTGTTTGTGTGTGTCTGTGTTTCGCTGTGTGTAAGTCTGTCTGTGAGTGTATCTGTCCGTGTCTCACTGTGTGAGAGTCTGTATGAATGTGTCAGTGTCTCCCTGTGTGTATGTTTGTGTATTTGTGTCAGTGTCTCACTGCGTGTATGTCTGTGTCGCACTGCATGTATGTCTGTGTCACGCTGTGTGTGTGTGTGTGTGTGAGAGAGAGTGTCTGTTTCTCGCTGTGTGTGAGTCTGTCTGTGTCACGCTGCGTGTGTGTCTGTGTCTCGCTGTGTGTATGTCTGTGTTTGTGTTTCGCTGTGTGTAAGTCTGTCTGTGTGTTTGTCTCTCTGCCTCGTTGTGTGTAAGTCTGTCTGTGAATGTGTCTGTCCGTGTCTTGCTGTGTGTGAGTCTGTGTGTGTGTCTGTCTGTGTCTCGCTGTGTGTGTGTGTGTGTGTGTGTGTGTCTGTGTCTCGCTGTTTGTGTGTGTCTGTGTTTCGCTGTGTGTAAGTCTGTCTGTGAGTGTATCTGTCCGTGTCTCTCTGTGTGAGAGTCTGTATGTATGTGTCAGTGTCTCCCTGTGTGTATGTTTGTGTATTTGTGTCAGTGTCTCACACAACTGTGAGAGGAAACCGGAGGACCCGGAGGAAACCCACGCAGACACGGGGAGAATGTGCAAACTCCACACAGTCAGTCGCCTGAGTCAGGAATTGAACCCGAGTCTCTGGCGCTGTGAGGCAGCAGTGCTAACCACTGTGCCACCATGCCGTCCACTTGCTCTGTGTGTGTCTCACTGTGTGTCTGTGTCACTGTCACTCTGTGTGTGTGCGTGTGTGTCACTCTGTGTCTCACTGTATGTGTTTGTCTCACTGTGCCTGTGTCTCACTGTGTGCATGTGTCTGTGTATGTGTGTGCATGTCTCACTCTGTGTCTCTTTGTCTCTGTGTGTTGTAATGTGTGTCTCACTGTGTGTGTCTCACTCTGTGCGTGTCTGTGTCACTGTGTCTCACTGTGTATCACTCTGTATGCATGTCTGTCTGTGTTTGTTACTGTGTCGCTGTGTGTTAGTCACTTTGTGTGTCTGTTTCACTGTGTGTGTGTGTGTGTCTCATTCTGCATGAGTGTCTGTGTGTGTGTATGTATGTCTCACTCTGAGAGTTTGTCACTCTGTGTATGTGCGTGTGTCTCTATCTGTGTGTCTTAGTGTCTGTATGTCTCACTCTGTGTGCGCGCGTGCGTGCCTAACTGTTTGTGTGTGGGTGTCTGTGTGTGTGTGTGTATACATCTGTGTCACTGTCTCACTCTGTGTCTGTCTGTGTGTCTCACTGTGTGTGTCTGTCTCTATGTGTGTGTGTCCCTCTCTGTGTGTCGCTCTGGGTGTCTTCTCACTGTGTGTGTGTCTGTCTGGTCTGTCTCACCTTGTGTGTGTGTGTGTGTTACTGTCTCACTGCATGTCTCACTCTGTGCGTGTGCACTTGTATGTTTCTCGCTTCATCTGTGTGTACATGTGCATATGCCAGTCTCGCTGTGTGTGTGTGTGAGTGCGCATGCACGCGCGTACTTGTCTCACGGTGTGTGTGTTTGTCTCTGCGTGTGTATGTGTGTGCGTGTCTCACTTTGTGTGTACATGCCTGTTTTGCTCTGTGTGTGTATATGCGTCTTGCTGACTGTGTGTATGCGTGTCTCGCTCTGTGTGTGTGTGTGTGTGTGTGTGTGTGTGTGTGTGTGTGTGTGTGTGTATGTTGCTCTGTGTGTGCATGCGTATGTCTCTCGCACATTGTGTATGTGGGTCCAATTAGGTGAACATCCCCATTTTGTGTGTTCGTGTGTGTGTTTGGCTTGTGTGATGTGTGAATGTGATTCGCTGTGTGTGTTTGCGTGTGTGAGTCTCTCACTTGTGCCTGTGTTGGTGTTTGGGGGTGGGGTGGGGGGGATCTGTCTGCCTGTGCGTATATTAACTCTTTCTGCCTTCTCCACCCTTGACTTCACTTTGTTTGCATCCGTCTCTGTCTTCTCTCCATCCTGACTGTCTCTGACCTTGTGATGAGTTTCTAAAGTGAGACAGCCTGTGTCTGTGGCCGACATCTGGTTTACTCTCTTTATTCACCTGTTACGTAAAATGCAAATCTGGAAGTGTACGATTGCTTCCCGAGCCCTGCACTTTCATGCTAATGACCATTTGTCAAACAGTGCTGGCAATCTACTTCTGTGGTGATCTATTGTTATTTAAGCAACAGGCAGCACAGGGTCTGACACCATATGGTTAGTGTATGCTTCAGATAAGCTGCCTGTTAATTTTGCTTATCAATAGCATTTTTGATAGGCCTCATGGCTTGGTTGCCAACCAGCCCAGCCTCACGCTTGAACACTTCTATAAAAGCAGGTTTGCTCAGACGTTCCTTTTCCCTCAATGGAATCTCTTCATTCCTTTGTGATGTTTGTTATTAAAATGCCAGAGGGGGACAACTATAATCGAGCTATGGAGCATCAATGCTGCTCAGTGTGTTGCTGCACTGTTTGATGTTCACTTGTATCTGTTTTATTACTAAAACATACAATACAGAAACAAATGAATTTTGCCACACACATTTAAGTGAGTTCTTTTAAGCAATGACATTCCATGTGGAGTTTGTTTTTCAGAATGGACTGTGTGCAAATGTTGAAGTTTTCTGACACCCCTAATCCTCTGGTCAAATGCGTATGTAGTGTGTAAAAGTGAAATTGTTTCGTGCTGACAATGCAGATATCGATGAGGAGAGGTGCGGAATCCAATCTGTGCTTAATGGCTTTTTTTAATCCCGTCTTTGCAAGACTGGGACACCTTTGTATTTAAGCACATATCTGTGAGCATTACAACGCACTACAGGACTGCTACCCCAAAGAAAAAACGTGTCATAGCCTGTAGAAATTCTCATGATAATTGTTCTTAGTGAAGAAAATTACCAATTGTTACTCAGTGCTGTCAGAATGGGAATTGCCCAAATCACCTTTTTTTTGAGGTTAATTTGGAAGTGGATGTCCTGCTTTAGAACAAAATAGTATTACATGACTCCGAACACACTTGGCTTGCACAGAATCCTAGAGGAACGCTGTCAGTAGATATTTGTTGCTAAAGTTGAGATGGGTAATGGTGAGCTGTCCTGAAGTTGAATATCGATAGAATTAAATTTCTCGAAAAATAAACCAACAGAAAGCAGGAATGCATCTGAACAGTGAGATGCATAATGTTCTATCGAATACTTGAGGTTTGCTGAGTAGAAAGGCCAGAGCTTCAATCTGGTGATTTTTCAATCCTTTCTCAATAGCCACAATGGAAGCATCTGTACAAATGCAGATTGAATCAATTTGTCTGCTTCCCCATTTTGCTGTTTAGCTGTGGATGATCGACTGCATGTACTGTTTTCTTCAAAATGTAAAGTCTTCCGATCCTTGCAGGTGAACTACAATGTGTGTTTCCTTTCCTTTTGTCTAAGTAAAGCAACCCTCCTGATTGTCCTCTGGTCGGATTCAAAACTTTGCCTTTGTGTTGTAAATAATTGATTGCTTAGGACAGTGTAAATTGCAGCATACACATTGGTAATGAGGGAAAAGGCAATTTGCCTTCTTATTAAAGGCACAGAGTGCGGCAGTGTGGAGTATATACTCAGGGATGTCTTGGAGAGCGATTTAAACCCCAGAAGCTTCTGATCCAAAGGGAGCCTACTGCTCCCAGGCTGGTGAAAGGTGGGGCTGGGTCACTGGGCCTTTGATTTGGTTTATTATTGTCCCATGACCTAGGTACAGTGAAAGGTGGCATGGTGGC
This sequence comes from Hemiscyllium ocellatum, assembly GCF_020745735.1. Taxonomy (NCBI): domain Eukaryota; kingdom Metazoa; phylum Chordata; class Chondrichthyes; order Orectolobiformes; family Hemiscylliidae; genus Hemiscyllium; species Hemiscyllium ocellatum. The sequence goes on from NC_083418.1 coordinate 53,225,665, forward strand.
TCAATGGTTAGCACTGTTGCCTCACAGCGCCAGGGACCTGGGTTTGATTCCTGCCCCGGGCCACTGTCTGTGTGGGTTTCCTCCGGGTGCTCTGGTTTCCTCCCACAGTCCAAAGATGTGCAGATCAGATTAAATTGCTCATGGTGTTAGGTCCATTAGTCAGGGGAAATATAGGAGAATAGGCTTGGGGGTGCAGGGGTGCTCAGTGTGGACTTGTTCAGCCAAAGGGCCTGTTTCCACGCTGTAGGGAATCTAATCTAAAAGTTTCTGTTTGTGTGCAGCACAGACAGATCACAGAGTGATTGAAGAGAGCGAGGAATACCAAGTTACTGCTGCAGACAAGGTGTACAAAAAGCAAGATTAACACTAGATTTGAAATTTGAGAGGTTTATGCAGGACTCTAGTAACAGTGGGGGAAAGCTTTTCCTGAGCCTGATGGTATGTGTGTTTAAGCTTTTGTATCTGCTGCCTGATGGAAGAGATCAGAAAAGAGTATTACTGGGGTGGGAGGGATCTTTGATAACGTTGGCTACCTTTCCGCGGAAGCAAGAATTCTAGATGGAGCCAATGGAAGGTTGGCGTCCATGATGTTGTGGGCTCTGTTCACAACCCTCCAGTTTCTCTCAGTCCTTCTGCACAGGCACAGACACAGACAGATAGACACACACAGGCACAGACCGTCCCGGGCAGAGCAGTTGTACCAAGCTGTGATGCATCCAGATAGGCATCTGTAAAGGTTGGTATTGGTTCTTATGGACGTGCAGAGTTTCCTTAGCCTCCTGAGGAAGAAGCGGCGTTTTTGTACCTTCTTGACCACTGTATCTATGTGCATGGACCAGGATAGATTGTAGATAATTGTTGCTCCAAGGAAATTGATCATCTCCACCTCAGCTCCTTTGCAGACAGGGGTGTGCCCTCTACCCTGCTGCCTGAAGTCAATAATCAGCCCTTTAGTTTTGCTGACATTGAGAGAGAGAGAGTTTGTCGCACCACGTCACCAAGTACTCTATCTCTATCTCTTTCCTGTATCCTGTCTCGTCGTTTGAGATCCGGCTTACAGCGACAGTGTTGTCAGCAAACCTATGGATGGAGTTTGGCCACATCGGCATGAATGTACATGGATAACAAAAGTCGTAAAATGCCCATTGTGTGATTCCCACGAAGAATAAAGGAGAGTTGAGATTTTTCCTAAAACAGGCGGCTGCTTGTAATGGTTGCAGTTTCTGAGCAGCGAGTCAATGGTGCCTCTGAATTATTTTTGCTTGGGTATTGCATCTTTAATTTTATTGCTGTAAATTTCTCTTCTAGATCATTTGCAGTGCTGGGTGCAGACTGCAGGGAGTGAGGAGCATCTGTGCTTGTTTGATGTTTGCGTAGGGATGTTGGAGGTTGGTAGTAGGGTTGTTCATTTTAAGTTGATTCCATTGTGATTCTTTCAGTTTTAAAAGTGGCCTTTATTGGCCTGCAAATGTAAAATTTAGACAGTTTTGTGACCTAAATGTTTAATTTGTTATTGCTTTAACATTTGCAAATAGAACTAAAGGCATATGCTTTTTACTGAGCAGTAATAGATACAAAGGGCAAAAGGTCTTGGATGTGTACAACTCCCTTCATGACTTTTGGTCATCACAACTGATTTACAGCTAATAAAGTACTTTGGAAGTAAAATAACTTGAGGTGGAGAACAAAGCATTTAGTTTTTGGTTCCGAATTCACTAGATTTATTTAAAGCACTTATTTCTGTCCAGTTGCTTGCTAAGTTTCTCTATCTCAACATTGCATCCCAAAATATTCCCCACAGTTTAACGGAGGACCACTAATCAAATTTCTTCCCCTAAAATCTACATTCTTAAGTGAAATGGAGACAACAGAGCTTCATATTGCAGCTGTTTCCATGACTTTAACGGTGTGTTTTGGTACAGTAAATAAGGAAGGACCGTGCAGTGATAGGGGTGTCAGTAACCTGACAATATGGCTTTGAAATAACTTAGAAAAGAACCAGAGGGCAATGAAACAAAAGTTATGTTTTATGCAGTAAGCCGCAATGATCTGGAGTGGACTGTCAAAAAGCAGAGTGGAAGCAGATTCAGTGACAAATTTCAAAAGGGAGTTACAGAAATAGTTGAAGGGGGAAAAAAATAGGGCAGTGGGAGCATTGGGACCAATTGGATCGCTCATCTAAAGAAACGGTATTGGTGCAATGGGCCAAATGTCCTCTTTCTGTACTGCACGACTCCTTGTAATCTCAGCATTATTCCCATAGCACCCCTCTCTGTCCGGCAAGCGTGGAGGGAGAACAAAGCCTGAAACTGCATGAGGCATGAAGAGTAGAAAACTAAGACACTGCCCGGCTTGGCAGAAATGAGGAGAATACACGAGCAATAGAGCAACTAGACAATGTAGAAATAAATCAGTAACTAAATGCAATAAAGAAAATACACACCAAGTTCAATTTGCTCAAAAATGAGCAAATCTAATTGTTGCATTTAATTAGCTTTCTACCTGCTTCTGACAACTGTTATATGACCAAATCCCCACGCTGTATGAAGCAGATTTTGTAACTGCTGTGTTTAGTAAAATGTTGCCGGTGTTATAATATCTTCAGACTTGCTGTAATCACTGTCTGTCATTTTAAAGATCTGAAATCCAACTCCTGGAACTACGGCAAGTGTCTGGGATTAGATGATTTCCCTTCCATTTGGAACCCAGTAGCTTGCTGGAATGTATGCTTTGTTTCTGCTTTAATATGGCAGCACTTTTTGTGGTGGGGAGGCACCAGGTTAGTTAATTTTATCTGATGACAGTGATTGAAAATGGCGTAATCAATGGGGAATGACATCCTGGGCTGCACTACTGTGTAAACTACTGAAACCAATCAATTACTCTTTCTCTTCTCTCCACATCCATCAATACACAAGCCAATACAAATCAATACACAATCATGGTCAAACGAATCACAAAAACATTTTGGGGGAAGAAAAGCATTGCATCAACTTCTTTGCCCAGTCATGCTGCTTTTCATGCTATGCATTCATTATCATCAGTGCAATAAATTTAGGATGCCAGTGCATCTAAATAATTTCTCAACTAAAAGCTTGAATTGCTAACAATTTGCCTATTTTTAATTTAACTATCCCTGCCTGAAACCAGTTTCCTTTGTATTCAACATCTCCCTCCCTCTCTTGAGAAGGGGCTGTATTTTCTGACTGCTGGATTCTGGATTAGTGGTGCTGGAAGAGCATAGCAGTTCAGGCAGCATCCGAGAACAGTTTCCTCATTTTCCCTTCCCCACCTCACCCCAGTTCCAAACTTCCAGCTCAGCACTGTCCCCATGACCTGTCCTAACTGCCTATCATCTTTTCCACCTATCCACTCCACCCCCCCGACCTATCACCTTCATCCCCTCCCCCACTCACCTATTGTACTCTACTCTACTTTCTCCCCACCTCCACCCTTCTCTCCCCTCCACCCGTCAGGCTCTCTGCCTTTATTCCTGATGAAGGGCTTTTGCCCGAAACATCAAATTTTACTGCTCCTCGGATGCTGCCTGAACTGCTGTGCTCTTCCAGTCCCACTAATCCAGAATCTGGTTTCCAGTATCTGCAGTCATTGTTTTCACTTTTCCTGACTGCTGGTCATACTCATGGAGTTAGCGTGGACCTCTGAATGACTTCCACAAGCTGCTGGCATGTTCGATGTTAATTTACAGGCTATGATTATTGGGCCATGTTGTATTAGATTGTACAGTAGAGAAAGAGGCCATTTGACTGATCTGATCAGTAACTGGCTTCATCTGTGATCACTGTCGGGACTTGATTTAAAAGCAATGTGTGGTGGATGACCTGTTGTGCTTGTTTGGTGCACAAAGCTTCATTTCAGAAAGTTTATGCTCTCTTCTTTTTCTTGTTCTGGTATCTATTTCTACCCTGATTGACAAAAAGGCTAAAATTCAGCCCAGTACAGCAATCTAACAAATTCATTTTAAAACTGGGACTGGAAAATGTCTACCATCCCAAGATGACACTTTGACCTCTTGTGACTATCATTATAGTTTCAGCTGCTGATCATCCCTCTGACCCACTCTTGTTCAGTGCAATTTTCTCTACACAGTGAGTATTGTCAGCAGAATCTATATGGCAGCCGATTGCTGCAGCACTTTAGATATGTTCAAACCACTCTCTTAAAAACTGAAAGAACAGCAGATGCTGTAAGTCACAAACAAGAACAGAAATTGCTGGAAAAGCTCAGCAGGTCTGTCAGTGTCTGGGGGGAAAAGTCAGTTAACACGTTGAGTCCAATGACCCTTCCTCAGAACAAGCCCTTTTGAGGAAGGGTCTCCGGACTCGAAATGTTAATTCTGATTTCTCTCCTCAGACGCTGACAGACCGTTGAGTTTTTCCAGTAATTTCTGTTTTTGTTACTCACGACGTGGATTGCTGTTTGTTTCTAACATTGTGACTTACGGGAGCTTGCTTTGCAGATTTTGGCTGCTTTATTTCCAACATTACCACAGAGACTGCACTTGAGGAGAAATATGCATAATTGGATGTGAAATGCTTTGGGGTGCCCTGATGTTGTGAAAGATGCCGTAGAGGAACAAATTTATCTTCTATGCTTTTTGCGTTTTTGTTGATTCTTTGTAATGCTTGGTCCCATTTGCTGTTGACAAATTGCACTGATTTATTTTTTAGATATTCATTGATCTGGATATTTCTGCCACAGCTGTACATTTCTTATCTCAAAACTCGCTATTTATCTATCTCTGGTTTCTAGTGAAATGATGTTGGGCTGCTGCTGGTGGTAAAATACAACTGTGTAGTTCACCATGCTGCTCCAGAGGTCAGTTGACAGCCAAATAAATTGCTGTGGGACTGGTAATAGTCTGCACCTCCTAATAGAAATCATTGGACTGCAAATCGGAAGCCGAAAATCTGGTAACTTTATGATCACTTTTTAAGAATCCCGTATTGGCATTGTGGGATTTGGTCTGGCATTCTTTCTAACTCCTGTGTTTAAATTCATAAACCAATCAGTCAAACTTTGACATCGAGCCGCTTTAGGAGATATTGGGAAAGCTGAAGGAATAGCTAACATGGAGCTTCCCTGAAACTGAGAGGGTAGAGAGATGGAGTGACTTAGGGAGGGAATTCCTCAGCAGCTGAAGCAACCAGAAGTAACGGAATGCAGAGTTGGGTTGACACATGATTATGCAGTTGTCACAGAGTCATAGAGCTGTACAGCACAGAGACAGATCCTTTGTTCCAACCATTCCATGTTGACCCAATATCCTAAACTAATCTAGTCCCATTTGCCAGCATTTGGTCCATATCCCTCTTAACCTTTCCTATTCATACACCTATCCAGATGGCTTTTAAATGTCACAGTTGTACTGATTTCCACCACTTCCCCTGGCAGTTCATTCCATACACTGTCTTGCCATAGCCTCCATTCCCCAACTGATTCTTTCTGATCAGAAACACCAGCTGGCTCAGGATTTGTTTTATACTGCTCTTCCTTGCTGAATGAGTTCCTGAAGTCTGTAAAATAAACTCAAGACTGGCACTCCTGGCAAACCAACCGCCTCATGGCCAAGTGCAAAAGTACCCACTTGGGGCCCCCAGCCTCCGATGTCACTGCTGCCCCCTCCAGAATTGATTTTCTTGCTGTGTGTGTGTTGGGGGTTGGGTTTTCATCTGTGTAAATTGGCTGCTGCGTGTCCTACAATTCAACACACACTTCATTCACTGTCAATTGTTGAGAGATATTGGTGGTCATATATGTAAATGTGGTTGTTTACGTTTTACTTTTGTGGCACTTGGAGGATTGAAAAAAAATTGTTCTCAATTTTGCCTCAAATCCTTGATCAGAGCTCCCCATTAACTTGGTACCCTGGTACACAATTATAGAGTCATAGAGATACACAGCACAGAAACACAGCCTTCGGTCCAACTCATCCATGCCGACCAGATATCCCAACCCAATCTAGTCCCACCTGCCAGCACCTGGCCCATAAATCTCCAAACCCTTCCTATTCATATACCCATCCAGATGCCTCTTAAATGCTGTAATTGTACCAGCCTCCACCACTTCCCTTGGCATCTCATTCCATACACGTACCCCCCTCTGCATGAAAAGGTTGCACCTTAGGTATCTTTTATATCTTTCCACTCTCACCCTAAACCTATGCCCTCCAGCTCTGGACTCCCCAACCCCAGGGAAAATACCTTGTCTATTTATCCTATCCATGCCTCCCATGATTTTGTAAACCTCTATAAGGTCACCCCTCAGCCTCCGATGCTCCAGGGAAAAAAGCCCCAGCCTGTTCAGCCTCTCCCTACAGCTCAAATCCTCCAACCCTGGCAACATCCTTGTCAATCTTTTCTGAACCCTTTCAAGTTTCACAACATCTTTCCAATAGGAAGGAGACCAGTTTTGCACGCAACATTCCAACAGTGGCCTAACCAATGTCCTCTCAGCTCCTGTACTCAATACTCTGACCAATAAAGGAAAGCATACCAAACGCCTTCTTCACTATCCTATCTACCTGCGACTCCACTTTCAAGGAGCTATGAACCTGCACTCCAAGGTATCCTTGTTCAGCAACACATCCTAGGACCTTACCTTTAGTGTAGAAGTCCTGCTAAGATTTAATTTCCTGAAATGCAGCACCTCGTATTTATCTGAATTAAACTCCATCTGCCCCTCCTCAACCCATCTGATCAAGATCCCATTGTAATCTGAGGTAGCCTTCTTCACTGTCCACTATACCTCCAATTTTGGTGTCAGCTGCAAACTTACTGTACCTCTTATGCTCCCATCCAAATCATTAATATAAATGTCAAAAAGCAGTGGACCCAGCACTGATCCTTGTGGCACTCTACTGGTCACAGGCCTCCAGTCTGAAAAACAACCCTCCACCACAACCCTCTGTTTTCTACCTTTGAGCCAGTTCTATATCCAAATGGCTAGTTCTCCCTGTAGTCCATGAGATCTAATCTTGCTAATCAGTCTCCCATGGGGAACCTTGTCGAACGCCTTACTGAAGTCCATATAGATCACATCTACTGCTCTACCCTCATCAATCCTCTTTGTTACTTCTTCAAAAAACTCAATCGGATTTGAGACATGGTTTCCCATGCACAAAGCCATGTTTACTATTCCTAATCAGTCCTTGCCTTCCCAGATACATGTACATCCTGTCCATCAGGTTTCCCTCCAACAGCTTGCCCACCACTGATGTTAGGCTCACCAGTCAAAGCTGCAAAGACAAACACCCTAAAGGGACATATTTTTGTTATGAACTTATTTTAGTCTTTGGGTCCGAATGTCTGAAGAGTTAAGTGAATTCTACTATAGCTGTCTCCCGGGTGATTGGGTGAGAGTGTGCAGTTCTTTGTATTAATCAAGCCTGGATTATTACATTGAGACATTAAAAAAAAATTCTTTGTCCATCATTTCAACATTATTGGAGCCAGGAAGAAAAGAGGGAAACCTCTGAAGCAACAGCCATTCAATACAGAGCTGGAAACCTGGTTAATGCTGTGCATGTGGTGGCATTCTTCCATTTGTATGTGCCTCAGAGGAAGGAACAATGTGTTTTGAGATCAGGAAGATTGAGTAAAACTCAGCATTTCCATCTTTGTTATTTACGTGCTGTCCGCACCATGACTTTGGTTCACAGCAATGAATCATTCAATGAGTCAGATCCTGAACCTCAAATGAGTGTTTCAGTTCTGGGGCTGTGCTACCAAAGGAAGGAAATTGGTGCATTCACAGATTGAATAGCTTCCTCTCTCAGTATTGACCATAAGCAGAGTTTGTGGTTACATTGCGGTATGTATCAAGCAATAGGAGGATATTGTACGGCTATGGAACAAGGCAAATCTGAATACTCGGTGATTCTGCTTTTAGTTACTGAAAGTATTTTCAAATGTCTGTAGTTTTCTATTTCTTCATCCTCCCATTTTTCTGCTTGAACATGGCTTTTGTCTCCGTAGTTCTTTAAATCCCGTCCCCAGCCTCTTAAGACATCAACATGATCAGTCAGGAAGCCAAGCAGCAATAACCAGTGCCTATATGTACTTTAACCTCTGCTTCACAGTGAGCTGGTTACAGCATGCTCTGTTTGTTTTGGACAGGAACAGCTGTGCTTACACACCTGTGATATTGCATGAACAAACTACATGTGAAAGGATTCTGCATGTTTTTCAAAAGTAATTTATTTAACAAAGAAAAAGCTTCATATGCATTAATTCCAGATATTTAGTGTCCTAATGAGGTATCATAGCATGATACTGCAGAGGAAACCACTGAATCTACTGAGCCTGTGTTGGTCTTCTGAAAGGGCTGTGCTGTTAGTATTTGACTCTTTTAGTTCTGTAATTTTTTTTGGTGCTTTTTTTTGAATGGCAGCTTGTGTTTAAATTGTGCTTTTAATATTATCAAATACCTCAAGCTATTCCACTGGTGTGTTAGGAAGTGGAATTAGACATGAACCTACTTATAACATACTTAGATGGGTGGACAAAAAGTTGATAGAGAATGCAGGTTTTAAGGAGTGCCTGAAAGGAATTAAAAGAGATAGGCACAGAGATTTAAGGAGGGAATTCCAGGCCTTAGGCCAAGGGAACTGAAGGTCACAACCACCAAAAGTGTTGTAACTAAAATTGGCAATGACGTGAAACCAGTGTTGGATCAATGCTTGTGTATGAGGAGAGGCTAGGACCTGGAGGAGGTTACTGAGATGGGGAGGGACCAGGCCATGGTGAAAATGGTGAGAATTCCAGGGGTTCAAGAAATTGAAGACTCGTGAAGAGTAAAATAGAGATCTGAGAAGACCAGAGCTGGAATGGGCTGGAAGATGTCAGCGAGATAGGGAGGGCCAATGGTATACGAGTTTGGAAATGTGGATAGGATTTTTACAACAGACCTGTGAAATTGTGTGACCATCTTGAGCCCCTACTATGGAACTCAGAACTGTGTGATTCATGTGTGATTTAACTAAAGAGCTGCACAATTCTTGCACCTTTCTCATTTTCTTTTGCATAATGTCATAATTCTGCCCCATTATTGATTGCCTGTGTCTATATTAATGATGGAAATTGCTCACATTGATTTCTGATAGTTGTGTAGCAGTGCCCTCGTTGACTAGTGTATGTGCACTGTGACCGTTTTACATCAGTAGTTGCGGAAAATTGGAAGTACTGTGCACAGTCATGATTGTTTCAGTTTTCTTAAAAAGTTGGGTTAGTACCTATTTTAAAATAGTACTGAGAAATCGGATGAATTCAGGTTTTGTTTGTTAGTTTTTTAAAAAAAGATAAAGTTTTCATGATCTTACTAGCCCATAGGATTGCTCTCCCATTAGAGAGAGAGAGAAGGAGATGATTGGTGGTGATTTAACCTGAGGGTCAGCACACTTCAGGCGAGGGGGAGGATTGAGAAGGAGAGTCTTCATGGTAACCTCAGCCCGTTAGAGGAATTGAACCCATGCTACTGGCATCACTCTACATTGCAAATTGGCCAGTTAGGACTTATTGTCCATTCGCACTTTTTAGCAAGTATAAATTAAAAATTCTGATCTCTTATCTTTAATCAACTATATCTCTGATGCATCTGTTGACATTCTGTCTTTGCTAACTCCTTGACATTAAGTGAAAACTCCCTTATCTCCATTTCTAAAGCTGTGTCCAAGAAGTTCAATTTGCTATTTCATGCCAGTTTTCCTTCAACTTTTAATCCCAAACCAGATCCAGGAAAAAGCTTGACTGTTTTCTTCTTAACCTCCTGTGTCTAACTGTCTCCTTTTGTTTCTCTTTCTCTTTCCCTTCTCCTCATGCACAGATTATTTTCCTTTGTATTGCCTGATGTACAGGCCAGCTCTTTTGTCCCACTTTATCACGTTGATTTCATCATGGTGCAAGTTGGTACTGAGTGACCATGTCACTTGAATTTGGCTCCAGTGGAAGTGGCTATGACAGTGACAGTCATTGTTCAAGTACCATAATGGGAAAATGTAAGCTACAACTGTGAGTTAATCAATCCCTACTGAACCATAGCACATTGTAAGTCTGGTCTATGAGATGGCTTTTTGAAATTAAATAATCATTATTGACTGGGTCTGTCATTCTGTTTGGATGTTATTCTACAGAAGTCTTGTGAGCTTCAGCCTCTATCATGGGCGGCACAGTGCTTAGCCCTGCTGCCTCACTGCGCTAGAGACCCGGGTTCAATTCCCGCCTCAGGCGAATCTCTGTGTGGAGTTTGCACATTCTCCCCGTGTCTGCGTGGGTTTCCTCCCACAATCCAAAAAAAATGTGCAGGTTAGGTGAATTGGCCAGGCTAAATTGCCTGTAGTGTTCGGTGAAGGGGTAAATGTAGGGGAATGGGTCTTGGGTGGGTTACGCTTCGGCGGGTCGGTGTTGACTTGTTGGGCCAAAGGGCCTGTTTCCACACTGTTCGTAATCTAATCTAATTTGTTGTCTGAAATGTCTATCTTTGTGGTTCCGCCTTCCCCAGAGTCATCTGAAAGGTGAGCCAGCACTTTCTCTGTGATTCCTGATTCCCATGTCTGACATCACAAAAAAAGTCCTTTTGACTTGATCACTGGGCTTTGCTCAGCAGCATATGGGTGATTCATGTTTAATTCCTGCATGCACCAATTTAACTGGCACTTTAGTGAATCCTGTTATTAGCCATGGAATCGTATAGCACAAGAGACCATTTAGCCAGTTGTGCCTGCGCAGATATTGCCCTTGTTGAACTTGTTCTTTCCCAATGGCCTTCGCTATTGACCCCTTAATTCTACACTGCAGTTGAGCAGAAGAATACAATGTCACTTGGCTTCCTTTTTTTGATAACTCCTGGACCAAATGCACTTTTCTGCCCCCTGGAATTAGGAATTTAACCTGTAGATTAGGAATGACAACTGTAGAAATTAGAGTACTTCATCGTTGAGAGTTGATTTTTGTGCCACTGTGCTCAGGACATTCCTCCTGATTGGTGTGACCTGCAGCCTGCAGGTTTCCCTTTAATCAACCATGCCTGTGAACTCTCTTTTAAAGCTATCTAATTAGTCCCACACCTCTTCATCTTTCCCTATGGCGCTGCATTTCTTTTCTCTGTCTCTTCGGGTATTTATTCAGTTCCCTTTTACGGACATTGCTTTTGAGTCTGCTTCCACCACCCCCTTTGAACAGTGAATTGCAATTCATGGCAAATCATTGTTTTTTTTCAAATAAATTCTCTTGATTTCAAAGTTTGGACATAGTGGGCTGTGCTGTGACCGGTCTGTGATTTCCCCTAACTGATATTTTTGTCCTCTGTTACTGATCTTGCAGTCAGAGGAAATAGTTTCTTCTTCTTCACCACTTCAAAACCCTTCAGATTTGGAACTGCTTTATCGAGGCTCCCTCTCAGAGCAAAAATGACTAAGAACGATCCCTGCTTCATGAGTTCCTCTGTTGAAATCGCACCGATATTTTGTTTTATTTGCAATGAATTTTTAGGTATATCTTAGAATATAAATAATTGAGCTCTCTGAAGAAACTAAAACTCTGGAATAATTGGAATTACTTAAAAATCATTGTTATTTTGAGCCGGATGTCCACAAGATAGCCCAGTCATATTCAGCTGTTATATCAATTACTTTCCCTGCATCGTGTGACCAGAAGTAGAGATATTCATAGAGAGTTCAATGCTGTCCACAATGCGTTGGGTAGTCAGAAAGTCCATGCTCGCACACAGCAACAACTGGAAAATATCTGGACTTGGAATGATAAATAGCAAGTAATAGCGGTACCACACAAGTGTTAACAAATTACCAACTGCAGCAAGAATAAAAGCAAAATGTTACGGATGCTGGTGATCTGAAATAAAAGCACAAAGCAAAAGAGCTGGAAAATCTCCGATCTGGCAGAATCTGTGTAAAGACTAACAAAATTGGAGCTCAGAGTTCCAGAGGAGAATCATATCGGCCTCGATGTTAACTCTGTTTCTGTCTCCACGGGTGCTGCTAGGCCTGCTGAGATTTTCCAGCATGTTGAGTTTTTATCTCTAACAAGATAATGTCATATTCTTCTTAACGTTCAATGGCAGTGTGTTTGCTGAATCTGTCACTGTCAGCATCCTGGGGTTACTGTTACAGACATTAAAGGCACACGACAACAGATGTTTGTTAAATGTTTCCAGGTGTTGTTCCCGTCATTTCTGTTCATCTGGTAACACTTTTTTCTAGATTAAATTTAAAGCCCCAAACTTAAGTAAACAATGTTAGTCTCACTCCCCTGACCCACAAAAAAAGAGAGAAGAAACAGTATTGTGTAATTGACGAATTGTTAAAGGATCCTCTCTGCTTGAAACCCAATCTTTTCTCTCTCACTGAGGACGACAAAAAAAAAAATCAGTCACCAGAAAGGTCGTGGTCTCGTTGTGATGCTAAATATTGTAGTGTAAATGCAATATCAAAACCAAAATGAATTCTGTTCTGAGTGGGAGGGTGAAGGGTTAGACACTGTGAGGGGTAGGGAGAAGGTGCAGAAATTCGGTGGAACAAGGGAAAGCTTTGGTGGGGGAGTGGGTGGGATAAGACTCTGGGGAAGTAATGTGTTGTGGTGTGGTTTGGTATGGACAGGCACAGAGGGGAAGGAGAAAGTTGAAGGGAATGGTGAGGGAAAGAGGCAGTTGCAAGGAAGAGGTGGTAAAAGATCGCATGGAAGGGAGAACATTCAGATTGGGATGGGAAAACGTCTGTCGTCAAATGTTTCAGCCATTATGATGTTGAGTCCAGCTTGATGAAGCAGTGCCAGTTAGTTTTTGATGTTGAAAGCAAAAGTACAGCTTGACTTGTTGCTGGATCAGATTCAGGTGGCATTCAAGGTATCACGGAAGAATCAGCGTGATGTGAGATTATCTGACGTGTCCCAGTAATGTGAATGTACCTTTGACGTGACTGTTAGCCACGGTTTTGTTCCGTGGGCTGAAACCCTGATATAGACCAGTGACTATCTAGCCACTACTGTCGTAGAAAACTCTTTGTTAATCAAGGCTATTTTTCAAGTGACTGAAATATTTGTTAGACATAAATGCATCGCTCTGGTGTACAAACTAGATTTAGGGTCCTGCAGGTTTTAAATTTATTTGAATCTGTAGGCTGAGATTGTACTGCTCACTGATTGATTGGTTAATTAAACATCAATTTCTGTGGGCTTGTGGACATCATATCCTAGATTATCTTGTATTAGCTGCCAATTCAAGGTTGACTGCCTCTGTCCTAGGGGAACATTTTTTTTCTTGCTCGGATTGTTATTTCCAACAAAGTGTTTTTTTCACAAATCTGATTTGAGTGTTAGCATTGAAGGCAGAAAAAGAATGCATTCATTATATTGTCTGGGCTCCCCAAAGAACTTGGCAGACCATTAAGTACTTTTTACGTGCAGTCACTGTTGTCATTTTGGGGAAGGTGGCAGACAACCTACTCCCCCAAATAGTGGTGATGTTGAGCGAGGGATTAAATATTAACCCAGGCGAATTTCCCTGCTGCTCTTTCTAATAATGACTGTGGATCTTTATGCCCATGTGAGAGGGCAGAGATGTCTTTGATTTGTTATCTCATCTGAAAGAGGCACCCCTATCGGTGCAGCATTCCATCAGTAGCTGCAGGAGGTGTTAAACAGCCTGGGTATGTGCTTGAATCTTTGGAATGGAACTCTGAGGTGAAGTTCAGAGTAAACTCTGCAAGGTCCCTCTGGAGACACAGCATTTCATGGGAGCTCAAAGCAATTCTCTCTTTGCTGTGGTTACTTGCAGACTGGTTTTCAACCAGATGGTCCAGTTTTATTGCATAAGACTTCAAGAAATTTCTGAACGAAAAACCAAACATGCAGAGTTCTTAAAATAGAAGACCAGTTTTTCCATTGCACTCTTATGTCTTCCATGTGAAGCCATTAGTTGTTCATGTTGCAATTTTCGCATTGTATGGTAGCTGTTTCTTGTTTTCTTTCCATCCACATGAATTCGATGGATCTCTTGTTGCTTGTTACTTCAGTACTGCTTCCTGATGTCTAGTTAAATCATATGCAAAACACGACTGTCAATTTTTGGTAGATGACTCAATAGCAAGAAAATCACAATCAATCCTACTTTGATACCTCGTCTTATTCCATACACCACTTCATTGGTTTTGGTGTAGGGATACAGAGCAAGATGAAATAATCTGAAGATTACACCAAGGCCATACAGTGGAGATGTCAGGAAACATCTCTTCTCTCTTTCACTCTGTCTGTCTGTCTCTCTCTCTCTCTCACACACTCACTCTCACACTCACTGTCGCGCACGCACACACTCTTCACCCCAGCAACTCGATGGGCCGAATGGCCTTACTTCCACTCCTATGTCTTATGGTCTTATGTTGATCCGTACTCCAAATTTTACATTTGAATCAATCGATTTTTATTCAGTAAACATGTTAAGGGGAATGAAACCAAAGTGAGTAATTGGAGTTAAGACAATTGCTCATCTCCAAAAGGAAGACTTGCATTTATCTAGTGCCTTTCACTGTTCCAGAATGTCCCTAGTACTTTACAGCTAAGAAAACCCATCTAAAATTATTGCTGTAATGTAGGGAGATCTACCAATCAGTTTATGCATAATGAGACCCCACAACCGGTAATATGATACGGATAAGATAATCTGCTTTAGTTATATTAATTAGGGGATAGCTGTTGGCCAAGACATTAGGGAGAGTTCCCATGCTCTTCAAAATCTTTCTTGGGGATCTTTTATTTCCACCACAGTGGACAGGTATGCTCCTGTTTTAAAATTTCACTAAAAAAGTGACACCTTTGAACACTATAGCATACTGCCAATACCGAACTGGGAGTGTCAGCCTGGATAATGGGCCAGTGACGTGGGATTGAGTCCATAAATTCTGAGACCAGAGTACTGGCCAATGAGCCTCATGTGATCCTCCATGATCTAATCAAATGAAAGAAAATGCTTGGAGGGGCTGAACGGCCTCCTCTTGTTCTTTTGTTTCAGACTGTAATGTCTGCGTTTTCTGGAGAGGAAATCTCCCTGGCCAAGATAGAGTTGAAGCTAAGGAAAAACAACCAAGCCACTATCTGTAATGGAAGCCAGCAAGCACTACACAAACCAGCTATCAAATCTGGCGTCTTCCTGAATTGTGTGTTACAGCCACTTGCTGGATTAAAAATGTGCTTTAATATTGAGGAGGTCTTTATCAGAATTTTCTGTTAGTCAGCCTTTTTTAAGAAAGTAAGTTCCAATGTATTTTCAGTTCATTCACAACCTCAGAGTGGTCTAAAATGCTTTGTAAGTATGCAGTGCCTTTAATATAATGGAAACATTTTGAGACACGATGTGGCAAATGGATTGTGCAGAGAATTAGGAGGGGGACCTTGACTCCACATCTGTGCAGGAGTGAATTTGAATGGGGGGGGGGTTTGGAATTAGCAAGGAGGGCGTGGGAAGAAGTTTGTTGAAATTTGAGTGGAGGAGGACCTTTACTAGTTATGCAATCTTGACCACCCATTGAGAGTATGTTGGTAGGAGTGGATATGGGGAAGGCTAACAGGGGACAGAGAGGTAGCCAGAATTTTAGAAATGCAGGACTTGGGAAAGGACCTTTCTAATTGTGGTTCAGTGGCTAAGATTAAGACCATTGATTTCCTACTAACTTGTATTGGTTTATTTATTAGTTTTAAAGAAAGTAACAGAGACATCTTATCTTTTTGTGAAGTACAATAAGTTTTGTCTTCATTTCGGCCCACTGAATTTGGGAATGGGAGGAGGGCCGTGGAGGGTTGGGATTGAGGGTGTGGGGGGGGGGGGGGGGGTGGGGGGTGGGGGGTGGAGAATGGTTCGGCAATAAATGATTCTGTTTTGATTTGGTTTTAATCTTTTAAATCTTTCCTTAAGGGATCAGAAAATTCCGTGACTGGCTTTTCTTCCTGTCAAGCTGAAGTGAGTTAGGCAGGTATTAATAGACTTTCATTGTTGTTCCCTTGCGTCCTAATCCAATTCATTTTTACCTTCTTAACCAATAATGTTTAAATGCTATTTGAGGGGTAGGGTTATATAATTATCTGTTTGACAGCTGCAAATGCTAGGATTTCCAGTAGCTGATGAATAAGTGACTTTCCTGTCCTTGACACACTCTGGGTATAATTACATTGAACAGCTCATTGTGTTTTGATAAGCTGCCACGTTAAGCATTGCTACTGGAATACAATCAAATCAGTTTGGTCTGCAAAGTGCTTGAACGTATAGCTTTGTAACCTTGGATTTGTAAACAAGTAAGGCTTTGGGCCCTTTTCAAATCAAGCAACACAGTAAGGAGACCGTTAGGACCATCGTTTGTGTGGTGGCTCTGGGAAAGGGCTCTCCAATTAATCACACCCCTTTGCAATCTCTTTCCCGACAGCCCTGCAATTATCAAATGCCTGTTGACATGGTGAAACATATACACGGGCGTTTCAGAAAAAGCTAGATAAATGAATAGAAGGATCTGCTGGTGGCGTTAAATGAACAAGTGTGGAAAGGGGCTCATGGAGGAGGATAGCGTAGACTAGTTGAATTGAATGATTTGTTTTTGTGCAGTGTTTCATTAAATTTCAGCGTACATTTGTTAAAGCTAAATTGTTTAACCGACCTTTTTTGATAAGGTAGCAGAAAGGTTATTTGCGATTATGGTGTGCAAGGAATTCCAAAAAGCTTTTAATGAAACTGTTGGACAATAAACCTGTGAGCAAAGTAAGATGGTGGCAACATTAATGCAAAATTGACTTAGTGACGGGAATTAAAGTAATTGGGAATAGTTGTTTTTAAATCTGGAGAAAGGATGTTGATGTAGGTCATCAGGCATCAATATTGGGAATCCTATTCTTTTTGCTCTGTATTAATGGCCTAAACTTTGGTATAAATGTCAAAATTTCAAGATTTACAGATGTAAAATTTGGAAATATTGGAAACTGACAGTTGGATGGAGCTACGTTGTAAAAGGGCAATACACTAGTTTGTAGAATGGGTGGACAAGTCATAGGTTAAGTTCAATACAGTGAAGTGCAACTTGGTGGAAGAATAAAGAGAGCCAGTATGAAATAAGGGGAACAATTACCTGGGGATAACCTGTGCACAAATCGTTGAAGATAGGGTGGCAAGTTGAGAGAGTGGTTAATAAAACAGTAGCTGAAAATGTGTTGCTGGAAAAGCGCAGCAGGTCAGGCAGCATCCAATGAACAGGAGATTCGACGTTTCGGGCATAAGCCCTTCTTCAGGGCTTATGCCCGAAATGTCGAATCTCCTGTTCCTTGGATGCTGCCTGACCTGCTGCGCTTTTCCAGCAACACATTTTCAGCTCTGATCTCCAGCATCTGCAGACCTCACTTTCTCCCCGTTAATAAAACAGTAGCCTGGCTTTCTAAACAGGGGCATATGTACAAGAGCAAGGAAGGCATTCCAGTCCATATTGATTGATTTAACATTACCAAAGCTTCTGGACATCACACTTGAGGAAGGAAGTAAACGCAGAAGAGAGAGTAGAAAAGATTCACTAAAAATGATTCCTGGCGCAGTGAACTTCAGCTATGTCAATAGGTTTTCCTTAGAGGTGCAAAGGTTCATAGGAATTGATGGAGCTAATTCAGAGCCATGAGCCCAGGTAGAGTAGATATGAAACATTTGCATTGACAGAAAGATTGAGACCTGGAGGGCACCAATTTCTCACAATGACTAAGAAACAATGGCACCGTGAAAAAAAACATTTTAAAGCAGCAAACGGTAAGGACCTGGCATACAATGACTGACAGTGTTCTCCAGGTATTTTCAATCTTTGTTTTCCAAATGGAATCAAATTGTTATCCAAAGAGGAAAATATTGCAGGACTATGGAAAAAAGCTAAAAGGAGTTGGAAAACATGGCAGCAACATATCAGAGCAAATGGCATCCTCCTGTGCTATAGGCCTTTTCTGTGGGAGTCAAGGGTGCTAACCTGAGCTGAGTGATTTCAAATTTAATATTTAGTAATTTCTGCCCCACTGATCTATCCTGGTGTTACCATCCCATTGTCAGCTGGGGCCAGTAGCGTGCATATTTGCCTCGAACTCAAAGTTGTATTGAACCTGCAGGAGTAAGTGTAAAATCTAGGCTAACCAATACAGTACTGAGCCTTTCATTAATGAAGGCTGTACCTCTATCCTGGTGGCTCGTGAAAAATCCCATAGTGCTATTAATTGGGAACAGTAGTGAAGTGATTGGGTTGCTTGCACTCCAGACAATAAACACAATTGGTTCACTAATGTCATTTTTGAGGAGTAGGGGTGTGGACAGAGTTCATATTTTGCTCATTTGTAAGTACAAAGCCTTTTAGAATTTTGTTTGAACTGGATATGGATTGATACTGTATTTTAGATATTTACAACAATTTCATAGCAACTAGCTTGAAACTTCATGTTGGTATTAATTCAACCAAGCCGTTGTATTTGTGGCAGGTTTTGGTTAGCTCAGTTGGTTGGACAGCTGCTTTGCAATGCAAAGTAACGTCAACAGTGTGAGTTATATTCCCACAATTGGGTCCTGTTTGGAGGCTACCATATCAGGGTGCTTTAGCTCAGTTGGTTGGATAGCTGGTTTGCGATACAGAGTTACACAAACATTGTGGGTTCAATTCCAACACCAGCTTCTGTGGCGGCACGGTGGCTCAGTGCCTGACAGCACCAGGGTCCCAGGTTCGATTCCAGCCTCAGGTGTCTGTGTGGAGTTTGCACATTCTCCCTGTGTCTGCATGGGTTTCCTCCGGGTGCTCTGGTTTTCTCCTACAGACCAAAGATGTGCAGATCAGGTGAATTGACCATTCTAAATTGAACATACTGTTAGGTGCATTAGTCAGAGGGAAATGGGTCTGGGTAGGTTGCTCTTCGGAGGATCAGTGTGGACTGGTTGGGCCGAAGGGCCTGTTTCCACACTGTATGGAATCTAATCTAATCAGGACTCTCCTTCTCAACCTCTCGCCTCGCCTGTGACATGGAAACCCTCAGATTAAACAACCACCAGACATCCCTGTCTGTGAGAGTGCTGATAGTCCTCTAGGACATTACCTACTGTTTGGTAGATCATACAATGTCTTTGTAAAAATCACGGAATGTTGTTCAGTGTTCTGTTGGGAAGCATTTCAGGATGTGGTATATTTTACCTGGTAGAGGAAAAGAATGGGGAGAAATATGGTGATTGTTTTTGGAAGAATATAGAAAGTGTGTTTTAACATTGTTTTTAAATTCCTGTATGCATTCACTGTTCCCTTGTGTTTTGTCATCTCTTCCAGGCTAAAGGTTCCCAGGTCTCAGCATTTCTCTAATTCTTGCCTTTCATACGTCCCTTATTTTAATCATATCATTGTTGTAGCCTCTTGCTAAGGTCTCTGGCTCTGCAATTCTCTCCCTAAACCCCTCTGCCTGTCTATTGCTCTTTCTTTCCATTAGCCACTACCAAAAACTTACCTCTTTGACCAAGCTTTTGGTTGTCTGTCCTAATATCTCTTTCTGTGGCTGTCTACCAGGTTTTCCTTTATGATGATCCTGTGAGGCATTTGGGAGATTTTATTCAGTTAAATGAGCTATATAAATGTTTCAGTGGAATCATTCTTGTTCTTTAGAACCCCCATACCAGCTGTGGTAGATCAGATTTAAAGGGCCAAATGGGCTATAAATTGCTACATTACACAAGTCATGGCACTTTAAAAGTGCTTTGTTAGCTGTGACGGACTTAGGGAAATTGTGTGCTGGTGATAGGTGATGTGTGTATATATGTGAATGAATGTATTAACAGGTCGAGCAAAAGTACGAAATCTGTATTGTAGAGAGCTGTATGCCAAGCTAGGCAGTTTCAAAGAATTGAATGGAAGGTGTTTGTGTGCTGCTTTGTCTGTTTTGATGCTTGAACTACACTTAGTTAAATGTGTATTGCTTAGGTTTTAACAGCATGGGATGTGCCATTTGGCCCAACAGGTCTGTGTTTATGCTCCGCATGAGCCTTTTCCCTGCCTACGTGATTGGGCTTAACAAATGTTTCCATTCATTTGTCCGTCATGTTTAGCTAGCTTTCCTTTGAATGCATTAATGCAGTTTACCTCATTCATTCCTTGTGATAGCAAGTCCCAAATTCTTACTACTCTGTGTAAAGGGATTTCTCCTGAATTCCCTATTGGATTTATTGGCAATTCTCTTATGTTCATCACGCCCAATTCTGGTCTTTCCTCAAGCCAAAACATCTCTTTGACTGTCGTATCAAACCTATTTGTAAATTAAAAACATTTTATCCACCATCCCTCAGTTTCCTCTTTGCCGGTTCTATTCAGTCCTTACTGCAAGATATAACCTCAAATCTAAGCTTTATTTGCAGCATCTCCAGTGCCTCTATGATCCTTTAAAATAGACAAAACTCTGCAAGTATGGCCTAACCAAGGTTCTATACAAATTTAATATAACTTTCTGACTGTTCAATTTTTATCCCCCCTCACCATGACCTCAGTACACTGTGGTGAAAATATTCTTTGATTATTTTACCTTCATGTTACATGTAGGTCAGAATGTTTTCTGCTTTATCTGCATTCAGTCACATCTCAAGATAACATGTGCGACTCAGTTTCATCTTTTATTCTTTTATGGAAGGTCTGGAACTAGTCAGAGCGGATGAAATGCAAAGCATAGGAAATCTCATCTTTATCTATGTCTTTATTCCAATAAATGACAAGGAACAATGAAAATAATGCAGCAAATTGAATGATAGAAAAGCTAGGCACTTTTCATAGATAATGATCAGTGCTTGCGAAGCGAAGGCCACTTATTGTAACTAAAGAAATTGGAATGCACAGACTTGGTGTTAACTGGGTACTATGGCAAGGAGATGGCACAGAATAGAAGATGCATGTTATTGAAATGCAAAATAGTCGTGAGATGAAAGCGCAGGAGAAAGGAAAAAAATTGTAGGTCACCATTTGCTTAATGTGTCTGCAGTTCATTAATGAGTTTTCACGTTGTGTGTTGCTTTCAGGTAATTAATGAAGATCTTGACTGATCTGATTTTCCCTGTCTGGCTCCATGCCTGACTGCATCTATTGAACATGTTTGTGACACACAAGCCTGTTATGTTTTTCTTCCCGGGAGAATTTTAAACTCTTGAAGACATGATTTTAAAAAAACCCAAAGGTATTGGCATTTAGGAACATAGCTGCCTCCTGTGCTATATAATTCTATAAGTCACTCCTGTTTGTCGTGGTTCTTTGAAAGAGCTCTCTACTTAGATTTACTCCACCTTACTCCTTCCCTGAAGCCCTGAAATTTTTACAACTTCAAGTATTTAACCCAGTTCCCTTTTGAAGTTATTACTTGAGTATGGTTTCACCATCCCTTTCAGGCACAGCATTCCAGAGCATAATTATCTGTTTAAAAGTTTATTCTCCTGGTCTCCCCTCTGGTTCTGTTTTCATTATTATCTCCACTATGGAAGATTTGTGGGAATAACATTGTTGCCCCCATTAGTCTGTAAGTGATATGTTTAAAAAAACTAATGGATGGATTTCAATTTACATGGGCTATGGCCTTAGGAAAAAAACTGATTAGTTATTGACCAAGATTCTGGATCCTAGAATGTTTTAAAGGGTCCTTTAACATTGGGAGGTAGAGGTGGGGGAGCAAATTGACTTTCATATTCAGGAATGGTGTGAGTTATTGTTTGTTCTAGACTGTTGTGATTGTCTCACCTGATGTAATGGATTTTGTCAAAATATGAACAGTATTTTCAGGACAGATTGTTGGATATGGATTGGCCTGAAGCTACTCAATGGGATAACTGAACATGATGGGTATGTTCACTCTACTCAGTAACTCTTTCACTTGATTTAGATGTGTTATTTAATTACTGCTCTTTTTACCAGAGGAAATAACTTTTCTTTGTTTACTGCATCCGAACCACCCATGACTTTGCACATCACAATTAGTTGTTACTTAACAAGTCCTGCAATATGGAGAACAATTCCAACCTCTCCATGATTGAAATCCCTCAATACTGGCAAAATTTTTGTAAATTTCCTTGGCATTGTTTCCAGGGTCAACGTGCAGTGTATGCCAAGATACAAGATACCAAGGATCCTTAAGTAGAATCTTCCAAACCTGTGATGTGTGCCATCAAGAAGGACCAGGACAAAACGCGCATGGGAATGTCACCACCTGCATGTTTCCCTCCAAACCATGCATCATCCTGACTTGGAAATATATCACTGTTACTGATGCACAACATAAGAACTTCTTACTCGTAAGACTGCAGCAGTTCAAGAAGACATCTTAGCAGTCATAGGGCAATGTTGAGGTTAAGGTGTACAATCAGATGTGCCATGTTTCAGATGAAATATTAAACCTATGCCTGTCTGCGCTCCCAGGTGGGTGTGAATGATCATGTTGCACTATTTCAGGAGCAAGCTGTGAAATTTTACCTGGTGGCCTACCAATATATTTCTCACTCGATCAACATTGCCAAAACAGGTTATTTGGAGAGACACATGTATTATGTTGGGGAAGCTGACCAAATGCTTAGTCAAAGAGGTAGGTTATAAGAAGTTCCTTAAAGGCGAACACGTGGTAGCAAAGATTCACTGAGGCCATTGCAGAGTGTAGGTGCCTGGAAAATGAAGACTCAGCTACCCATGGTGGAGTCACAGATGGGCAAGAGGCCAGTATCGGAGAAAACTGAGATCTCAATGAAGTTTCATTTTAAAACTGAATTACTTCACTGTTGCAAGATATTTGCATCTGTTGGGTTAGTAACCTCACTTTCCCAACAAGGGAATGAGAGTTAAAATAAAGTTCTTCTATTATCATTGTATGCTAAGAAACATTGTTCCCTTTTAAGCAATGAAGTTTTTCACATTTTCCCCTGCCTCCTCTTTGCTTGCTCACCCTCAAACATCCTTACTGAGTGCACAGCTCAAGGGCGTTTTTTTTGGGCTTCTCTTGCTGGCTTGAGCTAAAATGGAAACAAACCTACGACCCAGTTAGCATTTAGGGAGTGCTGCACTGTCAGAGAGGCAGTATTGAGGGAATGCCGAGTTGTTGGGAAGACAGTGTAGGGGGAGCTCCATACTATGGGATGGGCAGTTCAGAGAACACAGTGTATGGTCAGCAGTGATGTCTTTGGTTTAGGTTTTAAACTGAGGCCTCAAGTCCCCTTGACATAAAGGCATTTTTTTGAAGAAGAAGAACAGAGATTTTCAGGTCCTATTTATTCCTTCATCATCACAAATTGGTTATCTACTCACTATTGCTTTACGTTTGCATTTACTGTTTACAAATTAAGTGACTGCTATATTCCTTACAATATAAGTGGTTGCAGTTTAAAAGTACTTGATTGCCTGTATTGGGACCTCCTGTGGTACTACAGAAATGCTAGAACTTTCCGAGTTGTGTGACCTATTATTTCAATGTCAAAATGGCACTGTGTTTCGTTGCTTTTGCTAATGCTGTGTTCGGAAAAAGTGCTTGGTTAAGGTGAAGTTTCATTTTTTATGAATCTTCAGGTTTTGTATAGCATTCCTTTATAAAGTTTTTTGCATTAACATGTTAACTGGTGAGAGATTAAGCTTATGCATGCTTCCAACTGTTACTTGTGGACTGAGGTTATTTTCATCTGGAAAGTAATCTTTGGTAGATAATGTTCCAAGCGTTTAAAGGGCACAATGTTAAACTTCTGTGAGGTTCTAAGTTTGCTAATGGTCTTTTATCATTTGCTCCTAAAAGTGAAGATTCTATTACTGGTCCTCAATTTGTGGTTTCTGCTGTGAGTGTGTGAGAGTGACGGCTTTTGACCAATTTAGCTTTCTGTGCTAGTGGCAGAATTCATGTGCAGGGGCTGATATCCTACTGAGAGACTGTGGTGAAAACGAAGAAACTAAGTGCTTTGAATAGAGTTTGTAGAATCCAAGGTTTTACAGCACAGTGAGAGCATTTGGGCCATCGTGTTGGTGCTGCAGTTTTTTCAGTCTTGTTCTCCTATTAGTCTCACCATCTTACTTCCCCATACTTCTTCTCAAACCCTTTACAAATTTGTGTTTTTGATGTACTCACTCCTGTTTTAAAGCGATAATAGACTCCGTACTGCCACTAATCTTGTCACTTTGTACCATGTGTGAACAGCTCACGATGCTAGAAGAAATCTCCTTAGATGCCCTTTGTGACCTAATCGTGTTAGATTGATACCCTCTCGTTACTGATCTTACTGATAAATTAAAATTGCTTTTTCTCCAGTGTTTCCTTGATAAATCTTCAATTTTGAAGAGTCCTGATTTAGTCTTGTTTATCCACGAAAGAATGCCCTTTGTTTCCTTCAGCATTAAAATTCCTCCTCCTTGTTCTGATTTGATTGAATCTCATTTTTCCAAAAGTGGAAAGAAGACAGAATTTTCTCAAAATTAAATATATTAATTGATCGAGCATCCACAACCTTTTGGGCTAGTATTTCAAGAGTCCACAAGCCTTTGAAGAACTTTCTCCTCATCTCAGTCCTAAATGATTGGCACCTTGTCTTGAAACTTTGGGCCTTTTTTTTCTAGATACCCCAGACAGGTGGAACAATGGCTCAATATCTACTCTTTCAAACCCGTTTCTAATGTTGGATGCTTTCAATGAGATCACTTCTCATTCTTCTAGATTCCAGGGATTTACTTGGCTATCATCATTCGACAACCCCCTCATCCCAGAGAGCAATCTCACCGGCCTTCACTATCTTACCTTAAATATATAGCTGTATATTTTTAATCAACCTTTCTGACCATGTTCTGACACATTTCCAGGGCAGGTGGAGACTTGAACCTGGGCCTTCTGTCCCAGAGTTAGGACACTATCACTGTGCTCCCTTCCTTCCCAAAAGCTGCAGGAAGTCCTGCAAAATTTAATTGGGTAGCTAGTTTAATGGTGTGTTTTTCAACCACTTCAACCAGTCCAGACAAAAGTGAGTTTAATTGATACATTTTCAGAACTTTTTTTAACCATTGAATGTTTACATCCACTCAAAATTCACATCGTCATCATGTTTGGAATGTCATTATTTTTGGAGGCAGGTATCAGGTACCTTTGTGCTGCTGATTGTTATAACTTTGTCACCACCTCATGTGTGAAAAATCAAAGCAATTGAGGGGAAAACAAAAATTCGAGAGGATTGATTACTGGTTTGAGAAATCCATTCTGGTAACATTAATGCATCATGATTACACAACTTGATGTTGAATGGCTTTAGAGCCTTTTATTTTGACAGGAATTACTTCACTGCCAAATAAATGCTCAGTAATTTATCCCATTCACTAGAGGAGTTTCATGTGGCCATCTTTGTAGTTTTGTTGAGTATAAAGTCCACATTATGGAATAGGGGATACAAAGGTCAAATCTTGTTACCCCTTTGAAGATACTGTTAAAAACTGTTTCCTGTTCAAACTGGTTTTGACTTGAATGGTTTAAACGTTAAAATCTGTTTCTGTCTAGAAATTCAGTTTTACTGGAATGTGTTTAGAGTCCTAGAGATGTACAGCATGGGAACAGACTCATTGGTCCACCCCGTCCACGCCGACCAGATATCCCAACCCAATCTAGTCCCAACTGCCAGCACCCGGCCCATATCCCTCCAAATCCTTCCGATTCATGTACCCATCCAAATGCCTCTTAAATGTTGCAATTGTACCAGCCTCCAACACTTCCTCTGGCAGCTTATTCCATACACGTACCACCCTCTGCCTGAAAAAGTTGCCCCTTAGGTCTCTTTGATATCTTTCCCCTCTCACCCTAAACCTATGCCCTCTAGTTCTGGACTCCCCGACCTCAGGAAAAAGACTTTGCCTCTTTATCTTATCCATGCCTCTCATAATTTTGTAAACCTCTATTAGGTCACCCCTCAGCCTCCGACGCTCCAGGGAAAACAGCCCCAGCCTGTTCAGCGCCTCCCTATAGCTCAAATCCTCCAACCCTGGCAACATCCTTGTAAGTCTTTTCTGAACCCTTTCAAATTTCACAACAATTCATTGAAGGTGTTGAGCTGTGCTTGAAGAAAACAGAAAATGCTAGAAAAGCTCAGTAGACCTGGCAGCATCTGTGGACAATGAAACAGTTCACATTGCAGTCAGTATCAGAACTGGAAGGCAGTGATATTTTAGAAAGTAGGAGCCATTAAATGATCAAAAGGATGCTGTTGCAAGACAAAAGGAGATAGTAATGGGATAATCAGAGAATCTAAAAGGTGGGTTTAAAACTGGGCTTCCAGCCCCTACATTTACTTCCAAGCGGGGCCATGAGCTGAAGTTTGGAGTCACAACCTCTAAGGCTGCTGTGGTGCTCTGACTGAGTTCTAACAACTAACACTAACAATGAGCCCCTCACTCACAAACGTGCTCCCTGCTTTCACAGATCTCCTACCCACTCCTTCGCTGTTCTCACTTGGCTGTTGCAGTAATTTTTAAGCCTCAAAATGAGGTCATCGTGGAATAAGGTTTGGGAAGGCAGGACTTGTACAATTAATGGTAGTGCCCTGGAGAGTGTTGCTGAACATAGAGAGCCTGGGGTGCAGGTGCATAGTTTATTAAAAGTGGAGTCTTGGGTAGACAGGATAGTGAAGAAAGCATTTGGTCTGCTTTCCTTTATTGGTCAGTGCATTAAGTATAGTAGTTGGTACATCATGCTGTGGCCTTACAGGTCATTGGTAAGGCCACTTTTAGAATACTGCATCCAATTGTGGTCCCTTTGCTCTGGGAATGATGTTGTTAAACTTGAGAGGGGGCATGGATAGGATAAATAGACAAAGTCCTTTTCCTGACGTGGAGGAGTCCACAACTGGAAGGCATAGGTTTAAGGTGAGAGGGGAAAGATTTAAAAGAGACCTAAGTGGCTACTGTTCACACAGAGGGTCTTATGTGTATGCAATGAGCTGCCAGAGGAAGTGGTAGAGGCTACAATTACAACAATTAAAAAGTATCTGGATGGGTATATGATTAGGAGGGGTTTAGAGGGATATGGGCCAAGTGCTGGCAAATGGGACTAGATTAACTTAGGATGTCTGGTCAGCACAGACGTTGGACCAAAGAGTCTGATTCCATGCTGTATAAACTCTGACTCTAGAAGTGCTAGTTGATGTGAACTCTGACAGAATATTATGTAGTACTTTAGAAATGATGGAGAGCCTTTGATGTCAATTAAATTGATATTGGATAAATACATTAAAAGGAAGGCTATTACAGAGAAACAAATTGCATTTATATAGTGCTTTCCATAAACTTTCGGTATCCCTAAGTGCTTTAAAGACAATGAAGTACTTTACTGAAATGTTGATTTTATTGCAGTTTAGGAAACATGGCAGAATCTTCATATGTGACAATCTTCCGGAAACAGCAGCTGAGTAATGTTTAAGAGTTGGTTGAAGAAAAAATGTTGACTAATATTGATGCTGTGTTCCTCTTCAAAAATTGATCTTTGGTGCCTTTCCGGGGGGTCCATGCTACTTGGAGAAAAGCCAGCGAAATAGGATTGTAAAGGGTACATAAATTTGACATAGGAGCAAAGGTAAAACATAAAGCCCATTGAGCCATATAATCTGATTATAGCTCATCTTTGGCCTCAAAACACTTTCCTGCATACTCTTTTTTTAAAATCCCTGAGAGATAAAAAATATTTCTCTCAGCCTTAAATATGTTCAAAATGGAGCATCTGATTCCTTCTGTGGTTGAGAATTCCAAAGGTAAACAACCCTTTGAATGAAGAAATTCCTTTATTTCTTTTCAGACCATAATGATCAGCCGCTCTTATTCTGAGAATGTATGCTGTGTTGTAGATCCTCCAACCAATGAAATAACCTCCTTACCACTTGCCTTTTAAGCCCCTTCAGAATCTTGTGGACTTCATTGAGGTCACCTCTCATCCATTCTTCTCATCCACAAAGTATAGACCCAAATTCCTCAACCTTGTATATTTTATAAGGGCTGTTCTCGAGATTTTGTTGAGGTCTACTTTTTGATTCTCAGAGGCTACTTTTTCATTCTCTCTAGCTCATCCATTAGGTGATGCAGTCGTGTATTAACAATATCTTCTGTGTTTGAGATGAAATGGTTTATTTGGACATGTGCAGTTGCAGAATTAGTAGTTTATCACTATCCATAATGACTGCCAACTCTCCAATTAAACCTGAAGCCAAATCTCGCAAAGAAAATATTAATTTCATAGGAGCTGCAGATTTAAATTGGTATACGACCACAAGCAAAAGTTTTCATCATATGTATACTTTTCAAAATAATTGACGTACTTCTACACACACAATAGCCATCACCCAAAACACACCTTCTACAGGTCATAGCTAATGTGTTTTTATTGTCCATGCTCATATCTCAGTTTCAACTTGAAATTTAATGGATCAAGTTTTCATTACATAAGATCCACCACACATTTTTCCTGAATATAGTGGTTCCTGAACTTGCATAGCTTTAAACTGGAGATTATGCATTCATTTGCATGGAACTTAATACCCCACTAATTTAAAGATGCTTTGGATCCCAGTTGGTGGGTATTCCTTTTTGACATGTTTAAAACTATTCTGTCTTTCACCGTCTTCCCTTCCATGCCTTGCAACCTCCTCCCTGCCCTACACCCTTCTCCCAGCCCCTTCTCCACAATGTGCGGGCTGCAGCCCACTTGGTAATGATTCAATGAAAAGTCTGAGAGATACTCTTTCATAAAGTTCAACACTTGGAGTCCAGTTGCAGTAGTATCTTTATTACGCATATGAGAGCCAATGCAAGGCAATCCACTGAGGCTCAAATGAGCACAGTCCACAGATGTTTTCCTTATCGGTAATGGTATTTAAGTAGGCAAAGGCTGCAACACAGTCGCTTCTGGTGGACTGATCATTGTGTTTCTGTGCAATAATTTCAATGCAGAGACTTTATATTGTCCTTCTGGAAATGTGTGTGTTCCCCAATCTTGCAGTGATTTGCTATTGTTTGCGTATACTTTGGCACCCAAGCTATTAATTCTGATGGACACTCTAAAATAAATCCAAGTTTTACACCTTCACTTTAATGTCTGCTTAAGACACCACTTGATTTCCAGAAATAAAACGATTTTGGGAGAGTAGCGAATTGTAGCTTTCAGGGGGAATATGAAGTGGAATTCATTGCTGTCATTCCTGGTTTTGAGATGACTAGAGGCAAGCCAACGTTTGCTTAGCAACCCTCTCTGGTGTTAAGAGTTCTGCTTTGCAGACCCAGAAACCTGGCTGTGTTCAGAAGGCAGCCTAGAACCTGCAGTCTCTTTGAATACATCCCTGGGATGATGATCGAATTCAGAAAAACTGTATTTCTATCCATCTGTTAGAACCCGATATAATGACCAATTCTCAACAACTCTAATCCACATTTATTGAACTTGGAGCTGGACATTTATCATCCATCAATCCCTGTCAACAACAGCTCTCTGGCACAGTGGTCATGTCCAGCACCAGACATTTTGTAACCACATGTCTCAACAGGTTGATTCAAGATGCTGTAAGGTTTCTGTGATGCAATGGTAGTGTCTCTACCTCTGGGCCAGGTGGTTCAGGTTCAAATTCCACTTACCCTGCGGGTGTATCATATTAAATAGGTGAAATGTTTTTAGGGCTCTTGCGACATAGTGGGGAAGGAGAGAGGGAAGAAGCATGTTCAAGTCCCACCTGCTTCAGAAAAGTGCCATAACACCTTTGAACAGCTTACTTAAAAATATTTATAGCGAAGTTTGGTCCAGATAAAAGTATCAAAGCCCCTCGTATAATCATTGGTTTTGTACTTCAGTGGCAGTGTGTAGGCAGATCTGGGGTCAAGCCCC
This sequence comes from Hemiscyllium ocellatum, assembly GCF_020745735.1. Lineage (NCBI taxonomy): Eukaryota > Metazoa > Chordata > Chondrichthyes > Orectolobiformes > Hemiscylliidae > Hemiscyllium > Hemiscyllium ocellatum. Next base: position 53,255,559 of record NC_083418.1, read on the forward strand.
ACCTGACTTGGATGTGTGTCTTAACATGTCTGAGCAGATTGATTGAAGTAACTAGTTGTTAACTATTCGGAACGTAGGAACAGGAGTGATCCTCTCCCACTATTCACTGCGTCCTTGGGTGATCCAACATTTCAATACCTTTTACCCACCCTATCCCTGTAACACAGTCAACCTGTCAATTTCTACCAGTAACATATTCAATCATTTTTGTACCACAGACAACTGTGGAAGATCATTCCAAAGATTGATAACTAGGGAAAAAAAAAAGTTTCTCCTCACCATGGACTCAAGTGGCAAATTTTAAAATTTGTGGTCAGTTCTAGACTCCCCGTTTGGGAGAAACATCTTGCATTTATCTACCCTGCCTATCTCTTTCAGTATTTTGTAAGTTTTACCTCTCAATGAAATAACCTGTCATTCTTTGAAGCATGAGAGAGCATAGGCCTTGTCCAATCTCTCTCGATGGGATTGTCTTGCGATCTTGGAAACATGTCGTGAACATTCAATGCACTTGCCATTACACTTTATCTTTGCTAAGATAAGGTGACGAAACTACATACTGTATTCTGAGTGTAGTCTAACCAAGCTCCTGTTCACCTGAATCAAGACTTCTCTGCTCCTATACTCAAATCCTGTTGTAATAAATACTAATGGTTCATTAGCCATTCTGATAGATTGCTACACCTACATGTTACCCTTCAGTGGTTTATTAACAGGGAGACCTATGTCCCTCGGCACATCAATATTTTCTACCCTCTTATCATCATCCCATTAAAGTAGATAACCCTACATTTTTCCACACTGTATTCCATCTGCCGTGCTTTCCAGCTGCATTGATAGGAAGTTCAGTGAATGTGAGGAATTACCACATTTTATCATTTGTTTCCAGACTTGCCCATGGGAATTGTTTTTCCCCTTTTTTTACTCTTTTAAAAAAAACAATAATCTCAACAGAGACTTGCTTTTGTGTTAAGATTAAGGGAGAGGAGGTTTTAATCCAGGTGTTGATAATTAGTTATCACTTCTAGAATGGGTTTTGTTTCAAAAAAATAATCTGTTCATTAAAGAAACCTGGTCAGTGAATAATACTACAAATAAATGGAAGTGGTGTTGCAACGAAGTGATTATTTTGGTAATTGAATCAACATTCGCACTCATGGTGCAACTGGTGGAATAGTGGGGGCTTAATTATTCAGGCATTCCTCTTGTCACAGTTGTAACACCATTTATTTTTGTAACAACTTGTTGCATCAGCATGCTAACATTTTGTGTTCCCTGTTTAGATGGACTAGACTTATATCCGTAGACTTATAAATCTCATGCTTTTTAAAACAATTTTTTCCAAAAAAAAATATACTTTGGTACAGTTCGATATATTTTCAACTTCCCATTTTCAACTTTATCATATGCTCACTAAGCTTAATCTATTTGAAGAGCTAGCACTGACATAATAGGCTGAATGATCTTCTTAGCTACTGTAATGTTTGACAAAATTTGTTTAACTGGTACTTGTTGAGCTCTGACTTCAGGAGGCAGGAACACGAGGTGCTGATTCTGAATTTGACTGTTATTCCAACTGCTGGCTTGTTTATTATGGGAAGCTGGCACTGTGATCTGGATTCAGCAATGTTATAAAGTGTTAGGCTCTTGTGTCATAAAGTTGTCAGCTGTCCCTCGACGTGTAAGTTTTTGCCAAAGGTCTTCATGCGACTGAATAGGCTGATTCGTGATCTCTCATGGGGTAGTTGCACCCAGAGTTCAGGATTTGTTTCCTTGTCTGCATTCTCTGCCACCTCACTTGGGCACTAGGCATTAAAGCAAGATGCAGCTTGATGGACAGGTTATCAGCAGGATGAGTTAAGGGTCAGCATGATCAAGGATTAATGTATACATTTACCCATTGTTTTAATTAGTTCACACCTCCTTCTTTCCATACCCATCTCCAAATCCGTATTCCTCCCTTCCATTCTTTCCTTCCACACACTGTCTCCTTCCTTCCTGGCACTTGGTTCCTTCTTGTTTCCTTTCCTCATTCTTTTCCATTATGTGAAATCATTTTCCCACCCTTGTTTTGCCTGAGGCAAGGGTTCTCGCAGTATTCATGTTGAAGCTGCATCAAGGTCCATGAGGCTGATTGTGTCGCACAGCCTTTGGTTGAAGAACCAGAAGTTGCCCAATTGAGGCAGATGTGTCATTTCTGGCTCCTGACAGTCCTTGAAATTATGTCCAGCTGCTCCGTGTAACTTGCACCTGTTGCTATCACACAATATTGTTGGGTAAGACAAAGTATATCATCTTAAGACTCAATAGGGCTAATTCTCTACGAACTGCTAATGAGAGAGGTGGTTAAACATAGGAGGAATTTGGGATTTAATGCCTTGTGGTAGTGTCCCCACTGACGGATTAGCAGGTTCAAGTCCCAACTATCTCATAGTTTTGTTATACTATGTCTGACTAGGTTGTTTCAAAATAATTAGTGAGGGGGGAGGAGGGAATGGTGATAACACTCTATCTCAACCACAAGCACAGTTAGTACTGCAATATAGCACACCACATGCATTTGTTCTCCCACCCTCCGTCACAACATTGCCCTTGCATGTTCCCATGTCCTTCGTGGATGCTTTCTTCCCTGCCCCCAGCCCTAACTTTTTCCACTTGCTTTTCTGTCCCTTCCTGCAACTCACTCCATTTTTCCCCTTTTATTTGCTCTTATTTTGTATTTTCTCTCTGGTCACTGTTCCGTTCTTGAATTTTCTCCATTCCCCAACTCTAGTCACAGACTTATGCGTTATTAGTTGATTACTGTTAAATTCATAGCCTCCTAATGCTGCCTGTACTTATATTTGAGAAGAAGGAGATGTATATGTGAAGGGAACGTTCACTGCCTAACCCATTTGTCCTATTTTCTTTATTGAAGTGAAGTTGATAACATCGACGTCAGTTACACTGAATCTGTTTGAAGGTGGGTGCCATCAGTACTTGCTATTTTCCTTATATGGGTACCCACATTTCAAACAGATCTCTACCTGTACAAAACAAGAATGTTGCAAGAGACAAACATTATAACCCATAAATGTTGGGATTTCGAAGAGAGGAAGGAAAGGAGCACAAATTGGAAAGATTTTAATGAATAGTATTATGCGTAAGAGAAAGCACTGGCTTTGGGAAGAAAAGTTCCCCAAACCCCTCCAAGGTATAATACAGCCTGAAAGGCTAGTTTTTCCAGTTATATTGTGGCACGGTTGGTCCTTACGTGTCTTGCAGAGTAATTCAGAACTGGTATTGTGCAACAGTAATGCAATATGTTGTGGTGAGGTAGTTTGAATGCAAATGATTGTTATCAACTTAATTCCGATTAAGATCAGCTGTCCTATTTATATAGCAGATGCACGTTGAACTGTCTCTGAGATCCAATGTGAAGTAAAGAAGCATTGAAAATGGAACAAGGATTTTGGTGTGTTTTGTTTCAGACCAACAATTCAAGAGTAGCATGAGGAGACAGTGTAAAACACTGGGCTCTGTTGGTGATTTATTAAACAGTTCCTTTTATTAGTTCAAGCTGTTCAGAAGTACTTGATAATTAATGTAAAATGTCTTTTGAAGTGGACTGACTGTTGTAATGCAGTCAACTTGTCCAGAATAAATGCCCATAGATCACAGTGTCATTATGACCAGATCACTTGATTGTATTGCTATTGGTCAAGGAATAATTTGCTCCCAATATCTCTCTCGCTCATCGTCAAAATAGTGAATAGCGTGATCTTGTACATTCACCTGAGAGGGGATAGGAGTCTTTGTTGATTTTTGCGTAGAGGTATGAACTGGCGTGGTTGATCCCATGGTCTTCTGAATTTAGTCAAGGGTGCTACTCATTGAATGTTGGCAGACAGTGAAATGCAGCCATTGGGAGTACACTAAGCTTGGTCAATAAAAATAACCAAAGGTCTTACAAATGATGGACAAGATTTCCAATATACCGATTGAATTCTGTCTAATCAGACTCTTAAAAGAACAATTCCCTCCTGGTTTACTCTAAACGAACATTTCTCTCCAGGTCTCCAGCTTGGAAATAAATCTCAACTTCTTAACTTTAGAAGTTCAATCCTTTTTCTGTTTTCCCAAACTTGAGAAATCCCTCATTTCAGTTGGATTGAGTTGTGAGTTAAGAGAGAAACTAAGTTTGGAAATTTCAGAGTCTCCGTCCATGATCATTCAGTCCTCTTCAGACGCGGGTTGGTGTCTGAGCACCTGAAGATTGCAAATGTTATTCCCTTTGCTTTAAAAGATGGAGACGGATTGATTTTGCAACAAGATATCAGTTGGTCTAATGATCATGCTGTACAGATTTCCAGGCAACAATCTGGGGCCAAATTATTTGTCCTCAGGAAAGGTGTAGACTCTTAAAGGCAAATTGTTTACAAAATTTGCTTGAGTTGATTGAAATAATGGAGAGAGTTGATGCAGTTATATAGTTAATAGTATATCTGGACTTTCAGAAGGTGTTTGTCAAATACTACATGATAAGTGTTGTATTCTCACGTCGTCATGTGGTGTCAGTTCTGAGTCTTAGCTCATCAGCACACACAGATCTAAAGGCAGTAACACAACTTTCCTCCCCCAGGCATGATTATCCTAATTTGCCTTTCTAGAGTGTTCGCTATGTGATGGCAAGTCCATAGTTAAACGTGCAGCACCTTTGTGTAATATAACAATGTCAAGATCCTGATTCATGGTAAATGCTTTAATGGTGTGATCTGTTCACTTGGTGAGATTCTTGGATGTGGCATAGTGTTGTGAGGCTGCCATATGGTTTATGCTGCATTTGGCACCCATGTCCTGAAAAGATCTTCCAGTATTGTCATGGTCCATTGGTCATATGTGATCGCTTCAGACAGACCAAATAGACTAGATATTGCACTCATTGTGTCTGCACTCTTCAGTTGTCTGATGGTATCAAGCAATTGATAGATTCTTGTGAAGCTGTTTGTGTTGCTGTATTTGCTGAGTCTGGCACACTTTTCAAATTCTTATTGTTTTCTCAATGTTGTTGTTAATCACTAACCAATGCACAGTATCCTGTGGAGAAAGTGAGGACTACAGATCAGAGTCAAAACGTGTAGTGCTGGAAAAGCACAGCTGGTCAGGTACCATCCTAATGAAGGGCTCATGCAGTTCTTGCAATGAGTATGGCAGTACTTCTCACTGAGCTTGCTTTCTTTCTGAATCACCTGATGAAGGAGCAGCGCTCTGAAAGCTAGTGTTTCCAATTAAACCTGCTGGGCTATAACCTGGTGTGGTGTGATTTTTAACTTTGTACACCCCAGTAAAACACTGGCGTCTCCAAATCACTTCTGCACCTGGCTACCATGCCAGTACTGGTAACTGTTCGCAGTGCTTGCAAATATTGTTGTCCACCTTTTAATGCTTAATATTTTCTGCCATATTACAGTGGTCTGTTGCTTTTCCTTTTCTCTGAGGTCTTTTAGAAAGCCTTGATGCGATCATCTCCATTATTTATTCAGGTAACTAAGTTCCAAGAGTTCACAGTACTTGCCTTGGTCGCGGCAGGCACTGGCAGTCAGCCATTGGCTGTTGTCTGTGAGACTTCAACTCTGAAATGAGATATTCTAAAGTTCACACTTAAATGAAACTGATCCCCCAGCCTTTTCCATGACACACTCAGGTCCTGTCCAGGCAACCTGCTTCTCTGGAACCCTTGGTTTCCAATGGTTGTCTTTATTATCACTGCTTACTTATTGAGTTCTGCAATGGCTCAGTCTAAGGAGCATAGCTGTTCTTTTCTGAAAGCTCTCAATTCAGATAGGACATGTGCAACCTTCCAACTCATTCTCATGAACTTGGTGGTCACCTTTCTGATGTTGCCTGGCTTTTGCAAATGTTGTCAATTAGTGAAGGCTTTATAGTAGCAAGCCTCTGAGTGAAGGTTCAGTAATTCAGCTGCCATGCTTTGTTTTTGCCGATGGTTTAAGTTTTCCTGTTTTGAATGTGGAGGTTGTCTCGCTGCCCCTGCAGCTTCTACAGCCCAGTCTGGAACCGCAGCAAATCATTGATCTGGTCAGCTCAAGCACAAAGTACTCACTTTAGCTAGCACCATTTGTTTAGTGATTTTCTTTGCTGGGTCTCGGTGTAAATGCAACTTTTGTGCTGCTTTAAATTGTGTCTGAGGCTTTTCCCTGTGGTTTTCAAGTTTGTGTTACTGCCTTCATTTTTAAAAGAAGCTTAGACTATTAAAACAAAAGTTTTCAATTCTTGCCGTCATAATTTGAGACATAGAACACAAAAGCTGGGAGGTTTTGATGTACTGAGCATGAGCATGTCTGTCCATACATGGGCACCCAAATCCTGGGGAAAGTGCCAAAGCACTGGAAGTTCCTGAAGTGGTTTAGGAGGAAGGTACCGGGTTGAGAAACTTCAGATATGTGGTGAAACTGAAATTGTTTCTCTTCGAGAAGCTTGAGAGAGTAGGTGTATTTGAAATTAGGAGCTATTCTGATGAAGGAGAACTAGTTTTCAGTGACAGAAGAGTCAGTAACCAAGGGATACAGATTGAAAGTGATAGTTAGAATGAGGGACTGAGGAATCATTTTTATAGAGTGAGCTGTTATGATCTGGAATGTATTGCCTGAATGGGTGCTGGAAGCAGATTCAGTCGTCACTTTCAGGAAATGGAAGTGGATAACTGCTTGCAAGACAAACATTGTTTTTGATTATGGGGAAAGCACAGTTGGACAGTTCTGATATTTCCTCTAAATTGCTGGCACAGTCCTAGTGGGCTGAAGGAAGCTGCAATGCTATGATTTGCAGCAATATTTAACCTTTTGTGATGTTAGTGTTGCACTGGTCGTACTAATACTTTCAGAATTTAATGGTAGATGGGTTCTCCTTAAGAGGGAGACAGCCTTAGAGGTTCACACTGGAGCTCAGTGCTTTAGCATATCTAAGTAAAGTGTTAACTGATGGGCATGTTTGACAGCAGCAATGCTAAACTTCCATTTCAATTTCTTGAGTGGAATTGATGAACCTTTAGGACCTATTATAGAATGTAGAACAATACAGGGCAGAACAGGTCCTTCAGCCCTCATTGTTGCGTCGACCTATGAGTAATTCAAGACCATCACCCTACACGATCCCATGATCGTCCATATGCTTATCCAAGGACTGTTCAAATGCCACTAATGTGGTTGGATTTAACTACATTGGCAGGAGGGCATTCCACACCCTTACCACTCTCTGAGTAAAGATCCTGCCTCTGATATCTGTCTTCAATCTTTAACCCCTCAATTTGCAACTATACCCTCTCGAACAAGCAGATGTCATCATCCTAGGAAAAAGACTCTTGCTATCCACCTTATCTAATCCTCTAATCATCTTGTATGTCTCTATTAAATCCTCTCTTAGCTTTTTTCTCTCCAGTGAGAATAGACCCAAGTCACTCAGCCTTTCCTCATAGTTCTCCTTCATCAGAATAGCTCCTAATTTCAGATACACCTACTCTCTCAAGCTTCTCTAGACTAGGCAACAAACTGATAAATCTTTGCTGCACCTTTTCCAATGCCTCCACATCTTTCCTGTAATGGGACCACCAGAACTGCATACAATACTCCAAGTGAGGCTGCAGCATAGTTTTTTTTACAATTATAGCATGGCATCAGGGCTCCTGAACTCAGTCCCTCTACCAATAAAACCTAACACATCATATGCCTTCTTAACAACACTATCAACCTGGGTGGCAACTTTCAGGGGTCTGTGTACATGGACTCCAAGATCCCTCGACACATCCACACTACCAAGAATCTTTCCATTGACTCAGTATTCTGCCTTCTTGTTATTTTTCCCAAAGTGCATTACCTCACATTTATCTGTATTGAATTCCATTTGCCACCTCTCAGCCCAATTCTGCAGTTTATCCAAGTGTCCCTGCAACATTCTTCCACACTGTCCTCCACACCACTGATTTTAGCATCATCTGCAAACTTACTAACCCATCCACCTATATCTGCATCTAAGTCGATTATAAAAATGACAAACAACAATGGTCCCAAAACAGGTCCTTGTTGCTGAATATTTTCCATCAACCACCACTCGTTGCCGCCTTGCAGAAAGCCAGTTTCTAATTCAAACTGCTAAAGCACCTTCAGTCCCATGCCTCCGCATGTTCTCCAATAGCCTACCATGTGGAACCTTATCAAACGCTTTACTGAAGTCCATGTATACCATGTCAACTGCCCAACCCTCATCACATGCTTGGTCACCTTCTCAGAAAACTGTGAGGTTTGTGAGACACAACCTGCCCATGACGAAACCATGTTGACTATCTGAAATCAAATCGTTGCTTACCAGATGATTATAAATCCTATCTCTTATAATCCTTTCCAAAACCTTTCCTACAACAGATGTAAAGCTCACTGGTCTATAATTACCTGGGTCATCTTTACTGCCGTTAAACAAGGGCACAACATTTGCAATCCTCCAGTCCTCTGGTACTAAACCTGTAGACAATGATGTCTCAAAGATCAAAGCTAAAGGCTCCACCATCTCCTTCCTAGCTTCCCAGAGAATCCTCTGATAAATCCCATCTGCTCCAGGGTATTTATCTACTTTCACACCTTCTAGAATTGATAACATCTCCTCTTTACTAATCTCAATCCTGTCAAGTCTAATAGCCCATATCTCAGTCTTCTCCTCTACAATATTCTCCTTTTCTTGTGTGAAAACAGATGAGAAATATTCGTTTCGCACCTCTCCGATCTCCACAAGGTCCACACACAAATTTCCACTTCTGTTTTTGATAGGCCCTATTCCTACCCTAGTCATCCTTTTATTCCTCACATATCTATGGAAAGCTTTAGGGTTCTCCTTTATTCCGTCTGCTAAAGACTGCTCATGTCCCCTCCTTGCTCTTCTTAATTCTCTCTTTAACTCCTTCCTAGCTACTCTGTCGCTCTCCATCGCCTCATCTGAACCATCTCGCCTCAACGTCATATAAGCCTCCCTCTTCCACTAACAAGAGATGCAATTTCTTTAGTAAACCATGGTTCCCTTACCTTATCACTTCCTCCCTGCCTGACAGGGACATACCTATCAAACACATGCAATATCTATTCATTAAACCAGCTGCACATTTATGTGGAATTCCCTTTTGTATTGGAAGGCAAGACTGAAGTGCAGGAAGGTTGCAGTGTGATGTTAGTATAACAGTTACATTACAATTTAATTTGTTCATAAAAGAAGGTGGGAGGGAACTTTTAAAATCCTCTTGCACTGTTGGTCTTGAGTATAATTAATTTTGGACTGTTTATGTGGGTGTGTGTAATCTGTTGAAGAATAAGAGCTTTTAAATTTATATTTCCAATGAAGAATAAATTATTTATCTGGCATGGGTTCATCACTTAAAATCTGACTCATTCCCTATAGGCTAGAATATATGTTTGCAAATACAGTAAGAACTGTGAGCTTTATTGTCTGATAATGGTGTCACTAAGTTTTGATGTGTCATTTTTGAATACATTTAGCCCTCTTGAATTGATTTGTTTTAAAAAAGAAGCATGAATTGGGATGCTTCTGAGAACAGGAGGAGGATGTACAGCTGTTCAAGGCTGCTGTGTTGTTTGGTTATGTCATGGTTCATCTTTATCGCAGTTCTGTTTACTTGTTACCCCTTGGTGCTGTTAGTTACAAAAATATCAAAAATAGTCTGATAAATTTAATCAGCTTCAGTTTCATTCAAATAAAAATAAAATTTACTGTGATACTGGAAATCTGAAATTTATAAAAAAGAAAATACAAGAGAAACTCGGCAAATCTGAAGGGAGAGAAACAGAGTTAATGTTTCATCCGATATGGTACCTCTACATTCCTAACTGGCTTGTCTTCCATTTTGTGAATCTGTCCCTGAGTTTTAGATCCTCAGCCACAGAAAATGACCTCCTTACATCTGTTCTGTTGATTCCTAAGAATTATATGTGTTTGAGATCATCTTTTGTTACTTCTAAACTTCAGAAAATAGAGGTCTAATCAATTTACTTATTTCTTCATCCCAAGAATTGGTTTGATAAGTTCCTTCTATGGCAGGTTTATTTTTCTGTAGGTTAGGAGACCAAAGGTGCATACAGAACTCTGGGTATGGTGTTACCAAGGCCCTGTATAATTTTCATTAAGATATATTTGGTTCTGTTCACAGACACCTGTTGTAATAAATGCCAGCATGCTGCTTGCTGCCTTAATTGCTTACCGTGGAGTATAAACTCCAGCTTGGTGAACTGTTTTCATGGTCTATTATTTGCAAGTGTGATGTAAAGGTGAGGAATCTGAATAAACATTGTATAATGATTTGGATAATTCAGGCACAGTAGGTGAACTACATTCCAAACGCCTTCATGTGGAATGTTGTATTGTTAACTGAAAATGAAACTGATATTTTGCATTTTGTAATTTTTGTTTTTATCTTTTATTGTTTGGCACAATATAATAAATTCCTGACTAGGTTCCAACTTACTTCAATATAGGAACAGGAGGAGGCCATTCGGCTCCTCGAGCCTGTTACTTATTTGATTAGATCATGGCTGATCTGTACCAAGCACATATAGACAAATACAATCCAATCTCATTTTGAGATTAAATTCCTCACTTTTATTGGCTATACAGCTGATGACTAAATCATTTTACTGAGAAATGCATCCTCTTTCAAATTTGTCTTTGTTTCAGTAGTGTCTTTAGTCTGCTCCAGAAATAAAATAAGCTTATTGCCTCCACTGGAATATTATGCGACTGGTTGCTGGCAGGGTGACAAAACCAATCAGTAAAATAATGTAATTAGGATTGGTTAAGCGTCATTGCCCTAGTGCTAACCAGTTTTCAAGGAGGTCTCCTCAGTGAATTTTGACTAATAGCCTGTAACCTATTTATTGAATAAAGAGTCTCCCTTTGACATGAAAGGTGTTCAGCTTTATATAATGCATTTAGTTAACTCCTGAAGTGGAGAAATGCCTGCATTGAAGTTCTGAATTTGCTGATAGACTTCTGTTTTGCAGGGATTAAATTTACAGGTTAAAACAGCTTTTGGAAGCATTTGAAATGGGCAAAACCATTTTTACAATTTCATAATTACTATTTATTTAAATGATAAGGATCAGAAACAAAAACAGAGTATGCTGGAGAAACGCAGCACGTCTGGTAACATCTGTAGAGAGAACATGGTTAATGTTTCTGAGTCCAGTGACACAGTGAATGTACATGAAGCAGTAACTCTGTTTTCTCTCTCTGCGAGTTCGATTAGACCTTTTGTGTTTCTCCAGCATACCCTGATTTTATTTGATTTCCAGCATTTGCAGTCCCTTATGTTTATGTGAATTAGGGTCTGAAGAGAATGCACAACATAGAAATAGCCACTTAGTCCCACTGGTGTTCATGTTCCATGTGAGCAGTTCTGCCATTCTTCTGTTCTTCTTCAGTACTGACTTAGCTTCCCTTACTTACCTAAAGGAAGTTTGTATCCTTGATCTAAATCAATGTTCTTTGATGTGATCCATTAGAATTCTCTTTTTATATTCTATTAGCGTTGTGGTCTCTTTGTGCCAGTAGGTCAGGATTTGGGAAAATGTTCTTCACAATTATTGCAGTTGAAAATTTGGACCCTCAAGTCCACATGTGTTTGTGCTGATGGGTGAAATGATAGTGGAAAGCAAACTGAGCAAATTTCATTGGACCTTTGTCCCAGTCTATTCTCACTTGTGTCTTAACAGTAAATTCCAGTAATATTGCCAGGTTCTTGGAGCAGCTTGGCCACCTCTCACAAAGTGTTGTGCAGCCTCAGTGGCTCTGCTAAATTAGCATAAGCAAAACTTCTAATGGTTTTAAAATGTCAGGTTTGATTTTGTCAGTAAAAACTGAAAGAACTTCAGATGCTGAAAATCAGAAACAAAAATGGGAATTGCTGGAAAAGCTCTGCAGGTCTGGCAGCATCTGTGGAGAGAAATCAGAGTTAACGTTTCGGGTCCAGTGACCCTTCCTTGGAACTGGATCTGAAATGTTAAGTCTGATTTCTCTTCACAGATGTTGCCAGACCCGCAGACCTTTTTCAGAAATTTCTGCTTTTGATTTTGTAAGTGATTGTTTAAAGCTTTGCTAAAGTGGGAACACTTCTGTGTCTCATTTCAGTTCTTTGCATAATCCAGGCCGACGTTACAGTGCAGTACCGAGGGAGCTGTTGCCTCCTAGAAGTGACACTTTGCATTGAGTAGACACCCCTCCTGCCCTCTCAGATGTGTGGAAACTGATGTGTCACATCTGAAGAAGAGTAGGGGACTGTTTCCAGTGGAGCTTTGGTTATCCCAAGTTAATGTCATTTAATGTGTTGCACAGGCTATTCCTGTATTAATATTGGCCATCACATTTTTCTTTATTAGAATGACAACTTCACCTCAAAGCACTCCTTTGGCTGTGGAGTGCATGGGAACATTCTGAGTGTGTGAGAGATGCTCTAAACTTGGATCACTTTGCCTCTTCTTAAAGCAATAGCTTTGCTGGAATGTAATTTTTCTGAACTTCAGCTGCGCATCCAGTGGATTATTTGCCCTTAGTGTTTAGGCCTCAGTTAGTGAGTTCCTCAGAGACATTACAACACTGAAAGCATTGCAATTATTGTCTACATTCATTATCTGAGTGTTTTGAACACCAACTCCTCTTCCTGTCAGATGAAAAATTTAACCAGTCATTTTAAACTGTGCTCCTTAAAGGCAAATGCATGGATGATAGTGACATTTGACAACAATCCTCACATAAACTAGCAAGAACTACTTGCATTCATAAAAGTCTTTTACATTTAGTAAATATCACACCAAGCAAAATTTGATTGAGTGCAAAAAGAAACAACTAATGTGGTTGCTCTAGTACAAATTCAAAAGTGCATAATTGGCTGTGATTTGGGAGATCCTGTGTTTGTGAAGAGTGTGATGCAAATGCAAGTCCCTTCCTTCCCTTCCCCATTCTGTTGGAACTTGAATGCTACCAAAAGGTTGCAGCAGCAGAGACCAGTCAATACCTTAAAGTTTTGCTCAGATTTAATGCATTTATAAACATCAAAAGAGCTATTGCTGTAGATGTTCCACATCTTCATTGTTTGTTAACAGCAATCAATCCTGTTACTAGAATCAATAGATTAATCTGATTCTAGCAGAATGTGTAGCTTGGGGTGAAATTTCACTGGTTCACTTCATTACGACATGTTGTTTGGTGCCTTTCATAGGTTAACCAGTGCCATCTTAGTGTAACAGTGGTTTCTAAATTGGTATGGTGTTTCCACACAGAAAAACAAATGTTTGAGTCTGGTTACAGCATTGTGTATGGTGTATTGTGTATGGTTCGTGTCAGCCATTTGATCCTGAATTTGAAGTTTTTGGGTTCAAGACCCAGTCCAGGGCATTAGAACAAAAACCACAAGCTGGCACACTTAAGTGCAGAATCATGGCAGCTATTACAAACAAAGTGTGTAGATCTTATGTGGTGTTTTGACCAATATTTATCATGCACTTAACAGATTATCTGGTCATTATCACATTGCTGATTTTGGGAGCTTACTTAGTGTGAACTGGCTTTTGCATTTTTTACATGACAACAGTGACTGTAATCCAGAATTACTTAATTAGCTGTGAAATGTTCTGATATTCTCTGCTGATGAAAGAGAATGCTAATGCAAGTCTATTTATCCTTAGCTATTTGGGAGAGCCTGCTTACAGGCAAAGTTCCATGTTTCTACATCTCAGTTTTTAAACACAAGTTTGAAAAGGCCTTTAAAAGGCTTGTTTACTTCAAGCTTACCTTCTGTTTTGTACATAATGTAACTGTTCCATCTACGGTGACAAGTAGAAATGCATACCAATACAGAAGCCTTTATGGGCTCTGTGATGATACTTTGTCAGCCTGACTCTGTGGATAGCACTGTCACTTCTGATACAGAAGGTCTTGAGTTCAAAGTCCACTCCAGATTTTTGAGCAAAAACACTGAGGGTGCTTCCTTTGAGTGAGATGTTGAATCGAGATACCCTCTGCTATCAGGTTTACTCATCCACACTTCCAACACCTATACACAGAATTTCATGTGTTACAACAACGGTGCAAGTTCGGAAATAAGTAATGCCTTAGGACATCTTGATGACATGAAAATAAGAATATTTTATTGTTTTGATCAGTTATCCTTTCCCCATGTGACTTTGAATTTTTCTTTTTCAATAGTTATTAATTTAATGTTTTCCTTGTTATTGTGGCTTCTGCTTGTCTAGATTTCTTTCTGACTATGTACTGTAACCCGTGTCATCTTCACCCTCAGTATCAATGAAATGCTCTCTTTAATCACTCCTGATTATCGATTGGTTATGTTACCAAGTTGAAGCTCCTGAAAACTAGCAGTGAGCGTAGAGATCTTCTGATCTGGTTCAGCAAAAGTTCAACTTTGAAGATCTCTATTAGATCTTTCAACCAGGCAAGTTTGATAAAGAGAACTTCAGATTTTCTGGCCCCTTGCCTCTCTTTGTAACAAAAGCCTCTCAACCATGATGTTGTACGGTATTATTTCCCTCTTCCAAGTCCTTGGCATCCTTCCTGATCTATGGTACGCAGAATTGGAGGCACTATGAGAACTAATGAGCAATTTAAAATTTCAGCATAGCCTCCTTGCTTTTGTACATGCTGCCTGTTATGAAGCCCAGGATTCTGTATGCTTTTAATTCATTCTTACCAGGTGGATGGCCTACATCCAAAAGTGCCCCTTTTTCCATTTTACTTCTGAACAACCGTATTCCTCCCATTACTTCCTCTGCTGTTGGCCATACTCAGGAGTGGTAATTTACAGTAATTTTTTTCTCACCTGCTTTTGGTCATGCTGATCTTTTTGCAATTAACTGTGTCTCCCGCTTAGGCACAATCTGCAGGCGAAAATAATTTTTGGTTATGATATTTATGCTCCTGGTGTTATTTACCCTGCATTACTTGCAACCCCCACTACCTATTTATCTAAGTTGGTAAATGAAGATCAGCAACATGTTGTGTACCAGATGGGCTTAGTTTGCGAGTGCCAGCTGCTCATTATAACTTCACAAAGTTGCAGAAATAAATCCATGGTAGTTTCATGTATATTTTGAGGTGTGCACCAACTTGTGAATTGGTTTTACCCTGATTGTATTAAAGAAGTAAAAATTATTTGTTCTTTAAAAATTTTGTTCTTTAGATCTTTGCAGGTAGTAGCTTGTGTTCTGCTGCAGTGCTTGGAAAGATTTTTTAAAAAATTAACATCTAAAGTTGTAGCAAGGTCTGTGTGTCTCTCTGTATATGCATGTGTCTCTCTCTATGTGCATGTGTGTAAGCTGATAAAGTTCCAGTGTGAAGGAAGAATAAAGGACAGGCCAAGAAAGAGGCTATTAAAGGAGACTTCCACATAGTGTTTCAACATAACCTTGTGGGAAGTGGAAGAGGATGTTAAAGTGATGACCCTTTTCAGATATTGAGCCACTCTGGTGCTCATCTGCTTATATAAAATTACAGCATGTGAAGGGGAACTCTCTCAGCCCTAACTATCAAACACTGTGTCCTACTTAATCCAAACTGTTGTTTTCTAATATGACAATCAGGAAGGGCCAAATCCTGACCAGTGCTGACCAATGGGAAACTTCACAAATAGAGTCATAGAGTGATAGAGACTTCAGTCCAACTCCTCCATGCCGACCAGATATCCCAACCCAATCTAGTCCCAGCTGCCAGCACATGGCCCATAATCCCTCCAAACCTATCCTACTCATATACCTATCCAGATGCCTTTTAAATGTTGCAATTGTACTAGTCTCCACCACATCCTCTGGCAGCTTATTCCATACACGTACCACCCACTGCGTGCAAAAGTTGCCCCTTAGGTCTCTTTTATGTCTTTCCCCAAACACCCTAAACCTATGTCCTCTAGTTCCCTCCCCCAGGAAAAAAAGACTTTGTCTATTTATCCTATCCATGCCTTTCATGATTTTGTAAACCTCTATAAGGTCACCCCTCACTCCAGGGAAAACAGTCCCAGCCAATTCAACCTCTCCCGATAGCTCAAATATTCCAACCCTGGCAACATCCTTGTAAATCTTTTCTGACACCTTTCAAGTTTCAAAACATCTTTCCAATAGGAAGGAGACCAGAATTGCACGCAATTTTTGCAACAGTGGCCTAACCAATGTCCTGTACATGACCTCCCAACTCCTGTACTCAATACTCTGACCAATAAAAGGAAGCATACCAAACACTTTCTTCACTATCCTATCCACCTGTGATTCCACTTTCAGGGAGCTATGAACCTGCATTCCAAGGTCTCTTTGTTCAACAACACTCCCTAGGATCTTACCATTAAGTGCATAAGTCCTGCTAAGATTTGCTTTCCCAAAATACAGCACCTCACATTTATCTGAATTAAACACCATCTGCCACTTCTCAGCCCATTGGTCCATCTGGTCAAGATTATTTTGTAATCTGAGGTAACCTTCTTTGCTATCCACTACACCTCCAAATTTAGTGTCATCTGCAAACTTACTAACTGTACCTCTTATGCTCGCATCCAAATCATTTATGTAAATGATGAAAAGTAGTGGACCCAGCACCGATCCTTGTGGCACTCCACTGCTCACAGGCCTCCAGTCTGAAAAACAACCCTCCACCACCACCCTCTGTCTTCTACCTTTGAGCCACTTCTGTATCCAAATGGCTAGTTCTCCATGTATTTCATGAGATCTAATCTTGCTCACCAGTTTCCCATGGGGAACCTTGTAGAATGCCTTACTGAAGTCCATATAGTTCACATCTACTGTTCTGCCCTCATCAAATCTCTTTGTTACTACTTCAAAAAAGTACTTCAAGTTTGAGAGACATGATTTCCCATGCACAAAGCCATGTTGACTACCCCTAATCAGTCCTTGCCTTTCCAAATACATGTTCATCCTGTCCCTCACTATTCCCTCGAACAACTTGCCCATCACTGACGTCAGGCTCACCGGTCTATAGTTCCCTGGCTTGTCCTTACAACCTTTCTTAAATAGTGGCAAGCTCCAGTCTTTCGGCACCTCACCAGTGACTATCGATGATACAAATATCTCAGTAAGAGGCCCAGCAATCACTTCCCTAGCTTCCCACAGAGTTCTAAGATACACCTGATCAGGTGCTGGGAATATATCCACTTTTATACATTTCAAGACAGCTAGCATTTCCTCCTCTGTAATGTTGCATTAACTTACTTAATGTTAGCCCAGACACACACATTCCTGAAGAATTAAATGTTTGTGTATAACGTCATGTCATAAATATCTGTTGGATTCTTCTATACAGAGATGTGCATGTACAGTTTCTTTTGTTATAGGATATACCAAGCAATATTGAATCTAGTAAAGCATTCTTTTGAGGAGGGTAAACTCTCACCAATGGCCATCACGTGATTATAACCCACAGTCCTAGTTGGTTACATAGGAGGTCCTGGAAGAGAGAGACAATTAGCTGGAGCATCCTCTATTATCTATAGTACTAAGTTGTGGTTTGAAAACATGTTGCCTGAGAGGGTCATGGTGACACTTTGGATAGTAACTTTAGATAAGGATTTTTGAACGATTACAAACAGCACAGGGTGTATGGCAAACTGGATTTTGTTTTGAGAGCGCCAACACAGTCTCAATGAGCTTAATAGTCTATTTCTGTGCTGTATTGTTCCTTGACTGAGATTCTTGTAAAGAGCTAATGTTCTTTGAATGGGCTGAATGGCCTCCGCCACTGTAAGACCTCATTACGAGGTGAGAAATAACATTATAATAGACAATTGATGAAATAGTATACAGGTGGATGCAGCGAATCTGTTTAAATCTTTCATTGCTAACAATTAATTTAACTGGAAGGGGAGCTACCTGCCCTGCACCTGTTACTGATTCTGCATACAGGTACTTGTTTCAAAATAATGAGCTGAAATTTAGAATAGATAAGCAAAATATTTGATTGCAGTTTTCAATGTGCTGAAAATATTGACTGTTTCAAAGTGGGGCATGGTGAGGATGTGACAGAATAGAATCTCTTGTTACTTGGAGAGCCATGCTGAAGATCAAAGGCTCATGCTAGTCTTAACACTGGACTCTTAATTCCATCATGTGGAGAAGTGGAATTCTACTGGCATCCAGCTGCTCGTGGGAGAATTACATAGTGTTCTTCAGCACAGGAAAATCCAGCCATTCAGATGACTTGGCCTATGCTGGTGTTTATGCTCCAAGTGAGTCTTCAGAAAGGGAAGCAGCTCCTATTGCTAATCTCATTTTGAGACTGGTGGTCACTCTCCTAATCAACTTGTCACTGTTGAGTTAGACTGCACTGTGATTTGAAAGGCCAAATGGGATACACCAACTTCATTTACCTTAAGTGAATGGCTGTTACGAGTATACTACACAATTTAATTAAAACAAATGCTCTCTTCACCCCAGATGCACATTGAAATCTATGAAGTTTAGTTAAGAAGCATAAACAAATGCACTTTCAGTCTAGCTGAATACTATCAGCTGTGACTCCCACCCAAGAGTTAAGCATAAAGTCCAGGCTGACACTTGCATTGCAATACTGAGATGGTGATGCACCGTCAGAGGTGCTGTCCTTCAAGTTAGATGTTAAATAAGATGGGCAGCACGATGCCTCAGTGTGGATAGGGTGGGATACTTTTTGGAGGATTGGACTAGATGGGCTGAATGGCCAGCTTCCACACTATAGAGATTCAATGATATGGACATTCCTTTTATTACTTGTTGTAGATGTTAAAAATCCCATGACACTATCCTAAAAGAAAGAGGGCTGTTCTTCCTGATATTCTGACCAGAATTCACCTTCACTCAAATCAATTAAGTGGTCTTTAACCTTATCATATTTGGGAGCTGACCATGTCTAAATTTACAAATTCACACGGAGCAGTTGTGCCAAATGATCCATTTCTCTGTTATGCATTTGATATAATTGGCCGCTAATCAATTGCTATTCTTCTAAATTCTTTACTCACTCAGTTATCTGAATTCTTGTACATTTATAAACTTTAAATTGGAGCACGGTTTGTAAGAAAAGACTTGGCATTGAAATTAAAATCAATTCCCATTTCTGTTCTGGAGCAGTATATAGAATTACAAGTTTTAAGTGTCGGCAACTGCAACAGGATTTATTGGCTGATAGTGAAGTATATCTTGTATTGTGTAGTGGAGGCCTTGAATGTTGAAGAGTTGTGTTTTCTGTGCAAAACAACTGTGAAATAATTCTAGTGTGTTGTCAAGGGTCAAATGTTGGCCATGAGGTATCCAGATGAATTGTATCACAGGGTAAAGTAGGTACTTCTAATTGTTCCTCACTGGTACCTTTATAAATGTGCAGAGATCCCAGTGCATAGGTTTTATTCAAATTGACATTGTGAAATTTGGTATTTTTTTCAATGTGTAGTTCTTTTTGGCTGACACATGCAACTCAAGGCAAGCCATTTGTCTGTCTGGAAGGGACTCTTTTGCTGATGGGTTCTGAATCTGTCTTTTGAAGAGTGCTATTTATTTGACAGAACAAAAAACTCTAATGTAAAACCAGATGAGCCTCCATATCACCAACAACAACTTGCATTTAAAAAGCACCTTCTTTTGTAAAATGTTGCAAGGTGTCTTGCAAGAGTGTTATCAAATAAAATTTGACTCTTGGTCAAGAAAAGGAATATTGGGAAAAGTGATCAAAAGCTTGGTCAAAGAAGTAACTTTAAGTAGCACCTTGAACACTGAAGCAGTGGGAGAGACAAAGTCAGAAATCACATGACACCAGGTTATAGACCAATAGGTTTGTTTGAAATTACAAACTTTCAGAGCGTAGCCCCTTCATGGGCTTGTGATTTTAAGTAAATCTGTTGGACTATAACCTGGTGTCATGTGATTTCTGACTTTGTCCACCCCAGTCCAGCACTGGCAGCTTCACATCAGTGGGTGAGAGATGGGTTTAGGGAGGAAATCCAAAGCTTACACCCTAGGTAACAAGAAGTGGCTGTGAATATAGTTTCAGAATTTTTTCTTGGGATGTGAATGTTGCTGGTAAGGGCAATATTTATTACCCATTCTGAAATATCCCTGAGGAGGTGATGTATACAGTTAAAGTAGGGGTGTTCAAGAGACCATAATTGAATGTACATACAGATATCTTGCAAGGTTGTCATCCTAGAGCAGATTACAAAGATAAGGAGGTGACAAAGATAAGGTGACACCATGGAAGGACTTGAAAACAGTTTAGAATTTTAAACTAAGTGTTTTGCTTAACTGGGAGTCATCGTAAGTCAACAAGCAAAAATTAGGACCTGGACAGCTCAATTATAAATCACTTTAGAGCATACCTTAACCCGCTCCCATCCCAGTGTCTCCTTGTGTGATTTGATGTCAAAATCTCTTTGATAATCATTCTGATGAAGGTCCTTCATACGTCTTACTGTGTTAAAAGGTGATATGTAAATGCAAGTAAATGTTGTAATTTGACTGTAGGATACCAACTAAATATTCATGTGTACTATTTAAAACATTTGAATTGGGTGAACTGGGTCTGGATAGTTGAAATGCACCTTAATCTGTGGTATAAAATGATTGGTAGTAAATGGCACACCATGGCACACTGTGCAGGGTATTAGTAGAAAGGAGTAACAAGTGAGCTGGCTTTATTCCTCCAGTGATGTTATATTTCAGACCTCCTATCAGACCCATTCAGATGTGGTCTCCATGATGGCAAAAATTTATCTGATCGAGTCCATGCCAATATTTATGCACAAAATCCCCACCACACCGTACTAGTTTCATCTAATTGTATGAGCTCATGTTCTTATCAAAGATTCTGTGCTAGTTATCTCAAGACAGGTTGGGGTTCAGTGAATCTTATAAATATATATTAATTCGTTAGATGCGCATGTCCTGGTCAGGTCATCAGTCCGTGCTCAATACTATAATTGCCCTGGAGAAGGTGTGGCAGCCTTTCTGAATGCAATTTCGTGATTTGTGAGGCCATTTCAGAGGGCAGTTAAGTGTCAATCACATTAATATTAACCTGGAGTTACACCTGGGTCACACCAGGTAATGACGGTAGAATTCCTTCCCCAAGGACAGTAGTGAACCAGAAGCGATTCTACAATGTTTTCATAATTTAATAGTCGCTATTTATTTTTATTCTAGTTTCATTTTAGTAATTAAATATAAAATTCCCAGCCATTGTGGATCATTTGCCCAGACCTTGTAATTATTAGTTCAGTAACACAACCACTACTTTACTGTATCCCTAATTTCCCCTTATTTCAACCAGGAATGGAGGGGTGAATCAACTCCTTTCTTTTTAACCCTCCTGATTGGCCTCAACAAAGATTTTTGATCATTTTTAGTATACAGTTGTATCACATTTCAATTAAATCATAGCAATAATTGAAATAAAGGAGTCATTTGCTGGGCTTTCTTGAACGAAAAATTAATTACTAACTCAGCGAAAATAAGAAAATGCAGCAGTATCAAACACAAGAATAAAGTTTTAAAAAGTGTGACTGGTACAGAAAGGACAATCAAGAATAGGTGGTTTAAAATGTTCTTGAAATCTTTGAGAAGCACTTTAATTTTTAATACCACAGTTGGCTATTTATCTCCTATGCTGAAAATGTGTTGCTGGTTCAAGTGCAGCAGGTCAGGCAGCATCCAAGGAACAGGAAATTCGACGTTTCGGGCATAGGCCCTTCTTCAGGAATGAGGCTCATTCTTGATGAAGGGCTTATGCCCGAAACGTCAAATTTCCTGTTCCTTGGATGCTGCCTGACCTGCTGCGCTTTAACCAGCAACACATTTTCAGCTCTGATCTCCAGCATCTGCAGACCTCATGTTTTACTCGACTATTTATCTCCTATCCAAACCATTGGCAATGTTTGTAGATAACTTTTAGTTCTCAACGAGTGGAAATTCCTCTAATCTGCATCATTACTGGGTGCTGTTCTTCATGAGGCTGGGAAAACCTGGAGAGAAGAGAAGAAGCCTTCCAATTCTGCTGTTATAAATCCACCATTCTTTTTGCTGTTGCTTGAAAATGCTGTTCCTTTATGTATTCCTGTCTTTGTTTTTCCCAAGCTGGATATCTGCAAATAAATTTTATCCCAATATGTGAGACTCACAGAAAGGCTTTTAAAAAAACCAACAGGAGATACAAATCTGAATACTAGTTCGTCATTTGATTACATATCCTTAGTTGCGATTGGTCTCCTTTATTGGTGGTTCGAGAAACTTGGCTGAGACTGATCAGATAACCGTAATGGCTATCTTAAGTAAATCATTTCTCCATTTCAAATTTTAATCCTTGAAAGGTTCTGGGTATTAAAAATCAGAGAATGATAATTAAAAGTTTATAGTTCAGTTTTAAGAAGATCATAACACTAATTTACAATCGCATTGATATTCAGATTGCGTTTATTAAATTCAAAACTTTTCTTAAGTTTGATTTTAGTTGAAGAATTGAGGTCTGAGTTTCTTGTGGTGGTGTGTGTAATTTTTCAAGAAGGAATTTAGTTTATTACATATAGACTAGAAATGTTACTGCATCATTCAGGGACTGTGCTGTTTGAGCAAAAGGCAGT
This sequence comes from Hemiscyllium ocellatum, assembly GCF_020745735.1. Classification (NCBI taxonomy): domain Eukaryota; kingdom Metazoa; phylum Chordata; class Chondrichthyes; order Orectolobiformes; family Hemiscylliidae; genus Hemiscyllium; species Hemiscyllium ocellatum. The sequence goes on from NC_083418.1 coordinate 53,278,222, forward strand.
GGGATAAATGACAATAATGTCTGACTATAGGTCTGTTATAATGTTGTTTTAGGAATAAGTATTAACTCCCCTCTGTCACTTCAAGCAGTAACAAATTTAGGCAAATTTTAAGTCCAAAGTCAGAGGGAAGACTGTGTCTGGGTTTAATACCTCATCTGAAATTCGCACCTTTAACAGTGCACCACTCTGTCGTGACTGCACTGAGATTATCATCCTGGATGGAATGTTCACATGCTAAGATTTGAACAGAAATTTCCTGACTTGGAAGTGAGCAGCCAACCTGTGAAGCACAACTGAAGGAAGAGTAGATCAGAGAATCTTGATTGCTATTGTCAATTCGTCAGTGAATTGACATCAGCTCGAGGCATGGTCCAAACCGTACACTTCCATCCTGAATACAGTAAATGCACGAATGGGAAAGAGAACACACATTTTGATTTTTTAATTTAGAGTTTCATCATCTTGAGGTTTATTCTTCTCTAATAATAGTCATTGAATTGGCTCCAGCACAATGAGTTATTTGTTCCGAGTTCTGACTATTCTTCTTTGCTGCCTTCTGATAATTCATTCTCTTCTTTCCGAGTGGACCACAATGTAGTTTCTATTTAAGTTGTGAGGAGATTCTGTACTACAGCATAGAAAACTTAATGGGAGCATTTTATTAATGTGCTCCTTCATGATATTTTATGATGAAAAACGCAGTTTTTTTTCATATTATTAGCATCAGGGTGCTTTTAAGAGACAAATGGCTGCATTATATTCGCCTGAAAGTGATTACTGTTGTTTTCAGCTCTTTTTGCTATGATGCAAGATTGAGAGGGAGCATTTTAGTAGCAGGAATGGAACGCTTGTGAGCCAGAAATGCACTGTCAGCATTCAAGTTACAAAAAAAAGGAATTTGCTGAAGGCTGCTCATTAGCATTCTAACTCTCTTACTTTGGAGCTTTCCACTGGCTTGTCTGTCCACGTCTTCCCCCTTCCCCCACCACCCCCCCACGCCCACGATACAGTTCTTTTGAGTCCAGACATTGTGGAACGAATGTATGGTCTTAGCTCGCTTTAACAAGCTGCTGCCTGTGATTTTCAGCTTACAATGCATGAACAGAATTATTTTCTGCAGAGAAGGAACGGAAAGTGAAGTCAGGATCAAAATGAGTAGCAGATTTTTTTCAGGCGCATTTGTTTAATTCTACTCTGATGCATGTTTAACTATTTCAGTTGCATTTTCTGATATCTTAACTGCTATGAAAGCACTAGATGCAGTAGATTCTGGAATTTCTCTTATCAGTTGCAAATGTTTCAAATGATACAACAATTCAAAGCTTTTGGAACATTGATTGCTGAGCATAGCCGTCCCCTTGTAGTCACCCTTGCAGAGCACAGTAGCTGCTGTTCTGCAAGGATTCAAGTTGATTGGGGTGGGGGGAAGAGAGGTATGGATGGATGTACTAGCCTTGAACCTTGTATCCCAAAATAACAGATGGCTGGAGATGTAGGTACCACGGCCACCCCTCCAAACCCCACCTTTTGAATGAGGAATAATGGCTTCGTGGTAATTATTACCAGACTATTAACCTGGAAACTCAGGTAATGTTCTGGGGACTTGGGTTCAAATCCTGCCATAATTTGAATTTAGTAGAGAATCTGGAAGGATCTACTGATGAGCATGAAGGTATTGTTGATTTGTCAGGAAAAACTAATCTGGTTCACTGCTGTCCTTTTGGGAAGAAGTCTGTCATCCTTACCTGGTCTGGCCTACATGTGACTTCAGACCCACAACTGCTTCTGTGCAATCAGGGCTGGGCAATAAATGATAGGATTTTGGCGTCTCTGGCAGAGCTATGAGTGAATTAAACAAAAGTGCATTATAGTAGGAGGTTTCAGCCCTGAGTTCCCCTAAACTAACCTGAGGATTCTATGTACAAATTATTTCTGTACTACACTTCCATTTGTAGCTTGATGAAGCACTTGGATAAAGGTGAAGTGTGGTTCCACGTGACAATGTAACTGGAACAAAAAACAGTACAGCACAGGAACGGGCCTTTTGGCTCACTGCGAGCGAGGAAAAAATAATGGTACCAGCCATTCAGAGACACCGGTTCAAATCCTACTTTGGCAGTCAGGGAATTGATGTTAATCATTGATTTTGATATGACTACAGCTCAGAAACACTTCCTTGACTGTAAAGTGCTTTGAGGTAGCGAAAGGTGCAATCTTGTTTGTGTACAAGGTGATATCACGTACAGCCACCTGGACTGCCAGGGAACATGTAGAAAATCTGCAGTTACTGAAGAAATTAACAATGTAATGGACATGATGAAATTAACAATATGGGGAAGATCTTCATAAAACAAGCATGGAAAACATGTGAATTGATAACGAAAAGTCATTGATTTAAAATTATCAGCAAAGCCTAGAGGAAAAATGAGCAGATTAATCATTTCCCAGATTTTAAAATCTGGAATGCACTGCTGTTACCTTCTAAAGGTGGAGGAAGCAGATTCTATCGGAGCTTCTTCACAAGGCAAATGAGTAGGTACTTAAAGAGGATGGTTATAGCGGATGAAATTGGGGGTAAGGACTAACTTTGACAGCTCTCTGTAAGAACTTGCACAAGCAAAATGGGTCATATGTCTGCTGTGGTTTGCACTTGCTGTCAGCAAGATCTTCTTACTACATATTTCTCAAAGCCTCGTGTGATCTCGCGTGGATGAGGATAGCACTTTCTGATCTAAATAGAAGAGTCGCTTGGAGTAAATAGGAAAGTTAATTGTATCTCTGTTACTATTTACATGTGACAAGGTCACAATATATTGCATGGCAGAGACTGTTGGTCTTTGTTCTGAATCTTTCAAGGTCCTTCATTGCTGTCTTCACTAGTCCTCATCAAATCACCTTAGTGGGTGGTGCTTATGGCATTCGAGCAGCATCTACCCTTTCGGACCCATATTACAACAACGCACTGCAAGGTTCCAGTAAGCAGATTATGTTGACTGGAGGACACTGCAGCTGACCTCACTTAATATTTATTAAGTCCCGTAATTCTATATGTTTGCTGGATTATACATCTGATCTTTAAATGTTATCTAGAATTACTGTGTGGTGAAACTCAAATGTAACATGATACTAGCTACAACGTACATCTCTCAATGACTAGTGTATATCTGTCCTTTCTTGTTTAGGCTGTGTTTATTGTCACTCCAACTGCAGGGCCAGACTCTCCACCCGTGCATTTGCAGCGCTTGTCCTGTCACTGCCAGCAATACTGCACAGAGGTGTCTGCATCACAAAGAAGTAATAAAATTAGAGTTTCGCAAATATTTTAAATTAACTCAAATTTTGGGATTGTGATCAGCTCACTGACCTATTCTACACAATTGTTCTTGCTGCTCCTGACTCCTCAGTACCTTCCTCCCTCTCATTGCTGTAGCGAGCAGGGAGTGGGAGGAGAGAGATTAGAATGTAGAATGGTAGAGCTGGGCATCACGTACATTGAGGAGAACTGCAAAGGCCATAAAGAGTTTCTTAGGCATCACTGGCACCCAATGTCCATGTACTGGCAAAATCAGCACCAGCTCCTGACTTGAAGCGCACAATAATGGCATCAGCAGCATTGTCCTCCTTTGCCAGTGTGGTGGCAGAAGATGTTCCATTTAGTTTAAACCAAACTGAAGGATGTCCTGACCACACTGTAATTATGATGTGACCCAGCAAACATGAGCATTTCTTCATCTGTCAGCTTCAAGAAAAGAACAAAAACTTGCATTTGATTGATACCTTCGATGGAATAAACCTCCCAAACTCCTTCATAGGAGACTCACCACCAAATTTGACACCAAGCTGCATAAGGACTTATTAGCATGGCCAAAGCTTTTATAAAGGGAGAGAGGGGTTTCAGGAGGAAAATCCAGTGTCAGGGTCCAGGCAGCTAAAAGTGAGAGTCCCTAAGAGAAGGGGTCTGAATTGGAGGAGTGCACACATCGTGGTAAGTTGTGGGAGGTCAGGAAAATGGGGAGGGGTGATACCCTGTACAGATGTGTAAACAAGGCTGAAAATGTTCAAGCCATGGTGTGGTAGTCTGGGAGCCACTGTGAGTCAGCAAGCATAGTGATGGCAGGTAGGTGGGATTTGGTGCACGTTAGAATACTGGCAGGAGAATTTTCACGATCTCAGGTTTGAAGGTGGAAGATATGAAGCTGGCCGGGAATGTGTTGCAGTTGTCAGTCCTGGAGGTAGCAAAAAGCATACTTAGTATGTCCTACCTTGTCACCAAGATATGCCTTTGTGATTTATAATCAGTGTATTTATTTTTTTCTGAAGTGATCCTGAAGATTCCACGAAAAAAAATGAATAATGCAATTTGATGAAAATACAAAGATGTTAACTTAAAATTGGTCATTAACCTATCAAGTGTTTGACTTATCTACAGAAAGAAGCCTGTTATCTTCACTCACGCTGGGCTTGTGTAATTTCAGACCGACTTGAATTGAATTAAAGTGTTTTTAATGTTGTTAATTAAGGGGAGAATATTGTTAGGACTGTAACTGTTTCCTATCCTTGAACAAAGTATTATCCCTTTGAAGAGGCTGGTGTGACTCTGAACTTTTGTCACATCAAAATGACCAAACCTCGAACAACGCCATGCACTTTGGGGCTATATTGACCTGCCAGCCTCGACTATTCTAAGACAGAGTGCCACAAGCTGAACGATATTGGCCCATCATCCTGATTTTGTGTGATAAAGATAATTCTAGTTACCAAACTCCTGCCAGCAAACTCAGCAAAGGTTAAGAGGACATCCTGTCTGATATCCTCTTAACCTTTGCTGAGTTTGCTGGCAGGAGTTTTGTAACTAGAAAATGCAATTTTTACCTGTTTGCTAAAAGGAACCAGAGGGAGAAAATAGAAACACTGATTGATAATTCTGCAGCTCAGAAGGCATTCATTCAGTCATATAGCATGGAAACAGACCCTTCAATCTGACCAGTCCATGCAGGCCACAATCCCAAACTAAACTAGCCCGTCCATTCAGTTTATGCCACCTCTTGAAGTGAGTGTAAACCATTTAGTTAAGTTTCTTTGACGTTACCCTGTACATGTAGAATTTTCACTGTGGTGAATATTTATCAGCTTCTCATTTTTTAAACAGCTAATTGAAGATTCGACTAACTCTACTGCTTCTGGCTGGACATTCCATCTGAATGTGTAAAAAGTGGAATTCATATGGTTCTGGTTTCATCAGCCTGAGCCTTACTGCTTCAGTGACATGTCTACCATAGTGCAGATACCTTACAATCCATCCAAGGCTGCACAAGTTTAAAAACTTAGACTAAAGAAACTACTTAAACAATCATAACTAGTACAAGAGGTAACACCAGTCCTGATTAATGATCCTGATTCTCACTTGATGTAAATCAGTATGTGCCTAATAAGATTTTTCCAGAGGCCTGTGTCTTAATGATATGCTGATTGACAATAAGGTACTTCTATACCTTCCTCTTTGCACATTTTGATAGTCATCTTATGTTATGCTGTCTGATGTCTTCTTTCCTGTCTGTTAAGAATGATTTCTCAATCTATTCATTAAAATGCCTTGTACTTTTGTGCAATTCTGTCTGATATCCTCTTAACCTTTGCTGAGTTTGCTGGCAGGAGTTTGGTAACTAGAAAATGCAATTTTTACCTGTTTGCTAAAAGGAACCAGAGGGAGAAATGCAAAGGTTATTTTGCACAATGATCTTTGGAGATCTGGGGTGTACTTCCTGGTAGGTTAATGGAAGCAGATTTTACTGTGAAAAGTAATTTTAAAAAGAAAATCAAGTTAGTACTTGGAAAGGAACACATTTTTGGGACCATGGGACGGGAGCAGGAGAATGAAACAATTAATTAGACTTTTGAAAGAACCAGCAGCCCACACTGGTTGGCTGAATTACCTCCTGGAATGTGCTATGCTGAATCCTGGGTGCGGTAGTCTCTTTCAGGATGGCTGGTACAAGAGGCCTGGTCATCTCAATGAATTTTCTTCTCTTTTCACGGTTTTGATGTGGAGATCTAAATGGGCTGGAGGATAAGAGGAAACTCTGCATGCAGGCACACACATCACCAGAAATGACGAAAGGCTAATAATAGGACTACTTCGAAAAACAAAGCTCTGATTTCATTTCTCGGAGGAATAAAGTTGAAAAGCAAAGTCAAATTTTTATAGTCCTTCCTTGGATGAAATTCGGAGCACCTTGCTCGTTTTTGACTGCATGTAATAAAAAGAATGGAGAAGCATTGGAGAAGGTGCAATGTAGGTTTGCTGGAATTATGTCAGATTAAGGAAACCATCACTTGATCTTTCCTGTAGAGAAGTAAGGTCTGGCCTGAGCAGCCCTTAAGATTAAGGTTATGAAAGTGTTCAGTAGGATAGACAATTAGCAATAGGGGCCTTCAATTTAGGAGAAACATTATTACCCAAAGAATGTTGAATTTGGAATCCCTTACCATTGGTTAAAATGAATGACATTGATGTATTCCCATCAGGGAAGTTGGACAGTTACACGAGGGAGGAAGGAATAGAAGGAAATGCTGATGAGATTAAATACAGGAGTGTGGCAGAAGGCTTGTGTGAATCAAACACCAGTACATGCCAATTGGACTGAGTGGTTTGTTTCTGTTCTGTAAATCCAATGTTTAACATTCTCTCAAAAGTAAAACTATTAAGAGTTTTTTTTCCTTATGCTGATGAATATAATATATATATTTGAAGTGAGAAACTCAACTTGAAAGGAAATGCCCTTGCTTTTCTCAATTTAAGAAGTATTTTTTTTCTCTCTAGATTTTCTCGTTATTGGGCTCCAGGCTTAAGGCTTGGAGAAATTCACTGGCGCCATAGATTCCAACAATTGGAGCGGCAGCGAAAGTCCTGCCGAAAATCTGGAGCGGATGACAGATTCTGCCGATAAGCCGATGGACAATGATGCAGAAGGAGTCTGGAGCCCTGACATAGAGCAGAGTTTCCAGGAAGCCCTGGCCATCTACCCACCATGTGGGAGGAGGAAAATCATTCTCTCAGACGAAGGCAAAATGTATGGTGAGTCACCAGAACAGTAGAAAAAGGAGATGCTATAGCAAGCAGATGGTTTCACTGCTACCAGCTGTGCCTCTGTCTTTCATTCTCTCCCACTCCCTCTCCCACCCCCTCCTCTCCCCCTCTGTTTTTATGTTCCCCCCCCCATCACCTCCCCCCTCCATCACCTCCCCCCCTCCATCTACCACCCAATCCAAACCAAGTGACTCCCTGCATAGCTCTTGTATGAAGTAATGGAAATCAGGAGAATTTTTTTCACCCATGATGATCTGCATCCCTTTGCAAGTCCTAATAACGGCAGTTTGCCACTGTGCAGCTGTCATTCTGAGCAAATTGCATTTTTTTGAAAAAAAAGAATATTGTGCTCTTGAAAGAAGTCTTGCAGCTGCTGTGGCGGATAATACTAGGCCAGAGAAGAGAGAGATACTTGAGGGGAAAGGTGACTGGGTTAAGTAGCTCAACAACATTGTAAAAATTCTTTAAAGTGCAGACCATATTATCACTTCTAGTTTAGGAATAACACTCAGTTTGTGAAACGTATTCAAAGCTGTGAGTTCCAGGAAAGATAATGTTTTTTTCCCCTCAATTGGAAAGGCAGCTTACTGATTCAGTGTTGTATAAATCACTTAAAGTTATGATTGGGCCTGGATTTCTGACGAGTCTACTTCTAGGGTTTGATGGAACAAATTGGGAGCAATCCTTTCTAATTGAAAGGGAGTCTGTAGCCAGACAAGACAGATTTCGGATAATTGGCAAAGGGACCAGAGGGTGGAGTGAGATTTTTTTTACTTTTGCATAGTGATTTGCAATTTGAAATGAATTGCCTGCATTAGGATTAACGATAGTTTCTAAAAGGGGATTGGATAAATATGTAATGAGAAATTGAAAGCCTATGTGAAAAGGGCAGGAAAGATGGGAGTATCTCTGTCAAGGAGCTTGCAGAAATACAGTGGTCCGAATGACCCTTCTCAGTTCTGAGTTCTATCTAGACACTGCAAAGTGCTTCATGTCGGTCATGTTTATTGCCCAGTTTCTATTGCTATGGTGATGGAATGGATGGAGGGCAGTCATGTCTGTACATAGCAAGATGCCGTGAACCACAACAAAATGAATGACTGCTTGATATTTTTGGAGCAAGTGTCAGGCTGGAGGATTTTCTACTCATCATAGTGTTGCCAAGAAATCTCCAGTAGCAGATACGGGATGCTGAGACCCGGATTGAACATTTTACGACTGATCCCTCCGTCAGTGCTCCCCTGAATTGACATTTTATGTTATCTGCTCAAGCCCTGGGAGTACTGTCACTCCACCTACATTCAAGTAAGGTTTGAAGTTCAAAAAAGTTTGAAACCTGAAAGAAAAACAAAGTACTGGAGAAACTCAGATTTGGCAGTGTCTGTGGAGAGTGAGAGAGAGAAATACAGAGTTAACATTCTGCATCCAATAAATTTGTTTTGGGGGAAATCTATGTTTGTCTCTGTTGGCTTGGCTAGTGCTAGCTAACTGTTAAAATCCAAATTATTTCCTGATGATAATCATTGAGTTGGTATTCTTTCTCCAATGTGGCCCAAAGATCTTTGGTTGCAGTTTTGTTCGCTTTGTGTTTTACAATACTTCCTTCTAATTTACTCCATTGCCCCCCAATACTGTGGCACTATTGAATGTATTAACATTTGATTCAGGGGAAAGGTATTTAAAAAGTAGTTCTGAGAAAGTTGTCACATCTTAGTATAAAATGAACATAAGTTGACACCTGGCTTCAGTGACATGGTCTTAGAAACTGTATTGCTCCTCGTCTACTTCACCTATGACCCCTGTGCTTTTTAACTTGCGTGTGTATCTGGTTCAGCAGTACTTCAGTTCTTTGTGGACAGATCCTTTCAAGGTCTCAGCACTCCTTGACTCTGTAATCTCCTTCTTGTCCCACAAACAGATCTCTGTTCTCTCCACCATTAATTCTGATCTCTTGAGGACCCCAATTTCATAGCTTGCTGCAATTTGGTCAGGGACCATAATAGTTAGAAAGAAATCAAACCAACTTCTTCACAAATAGAACTGCACCACAAAATTTTGCTTATAACTGAACCTAATTTTATTGTCTATATAAGAGTTAATAGAATAAGATATCGGAGTGGAATTAGGCCATTCAGCCCATCAGGTTTACTCCACCATTTGATCATGGCTGATATGTTTCTCTTCTGCCTTCTCCTCGAAACTTGTGATCACTTGGTTAGTTAAGAGCCTATTTATTTGTGTCTTAATTACACCCAGTGACCTGGCCTCCATAGTCTTCTGCGGCAACAGATTTACAACTCTCTGGCTGGAGAAATTCCTCCTCAGTTCTAAAGGGTTATGGCTTCAGTCTTGGGCTGTGCCCTCAGCTCCTAGTCCCTCTAACCAGTGGAAACATCTTCTCCATGGCCCCTCTACCCAGGCCTCTCTGTATTCTGTAAGTTTCAATTAGATCCCTCTCGTCCTTCTTAATTCCATTGAGTGCAGGTCCAGAGTCCTCAACCACTCCTCATATGACAAGCCCTTCATCCCCAGAATCATTTTTGTAAGCCTTCTTTTTAACCCCATCCAAGGTCAGTACAACCTTCCTTTGATATAGGGCCCAAAACTACTCCCAATATTCCAAATTGGGCTGACGAGAGCATTCTACACCCTTCACAGTACATCCCTGCTCTTTGTATGCTAGCCCTCTCAAAATGAATATTAACATCACATTTGCCTTCCTAATTGCCAGTTGAATCTGCATGTTAGCCTTTAGAGAATCCTGAGCTAGAATTCTCAAGTTTCTTTGTGCTTCAGATTTGCAAAGCCTTTCTCCATTTAGAAAATAGCCTGTGCCTGTATTCTTCCTACCAGAGAGCATAACCCCTTACTCTCCCACTTTCAATGTTATCTGTGACTCCTACCTTGTCTAAGTACTTCTGCATCCTTCTCACCGCCTCAACACTATCTGTCCCTCCTTCTATCTATGTGTCATCTGAAAACTTGAAAAATGTGTTGCTGGAAAAGCGCAGCAGGTCAGGCAGCATCAAAGGAGCAGGAGAATCGACGTTTCGGGCATAAGCCCTTCTTCAGGATTAGTTTTCAGCTCTGATCTCCAGCATCTGCAGTCCTCACTTTTTCCTCATCTGAAAACTTGGCAACAATTCTGTCAGTCCCTTTTGCCCAGATCATTGATGTATAACATGAATAGCTGTTGTCCCAACACTGAACCCTGTGGATCTCCACTATTCACCACTGTCATACTAAGAAAGATCTCTTTATCCTTACTCCGTCTTCTACCAGTCAGCCTATCCTATCCATGCCATTACCGTAGCCGAACACCATGGGCTGTTATCTTATTTAGCAGCCTCCTGTGTGGTACATTGTCAAAGGTCTTCTGGAAATCCACTAGCTCTCGTTTGTCTATCTTGCTCATTTCCTCCTTGAAGAATTTGAACAGATTTGCCAGGCATAACCTCCCCTTGATGAAGCTAAGCTGACTCTACTCTAGTTACTATGCATTTCCAAGTATCCCGCTATCTCATCCTTAATAATGGACTCTGAAATCTTAGCAATGACTGAGGTCAGGCTCTCCAGCTGTCTTCTGCCTCCCTCTCTTCTCAAATGAGTGTGTTCCAAGAGCCATTTTCCAGTCCTCTGAGACCCTTCCTGACTCCAGTGATTCCTGTAAGGTCACCACCAATGTATCCACGATCTCCTCAGCTATCTCCTTCAGAACTCTGGTGTGTAGTTCATCCAGACCATAAACACTAACGCAAAGTTAGAATTCAGTTCCTCTCCCATTTCTTTGATCCGCATTATTATGTCTCTAGCCTCATTTTCTGGTGGTCCAATGTCCACTCTTGTCTCTTTACCTTTTGTAAATCTAAAAAAAGACTCTTGCAGTTTCCTTTAACATTGCAAGCTAGCTTAGCCTCATACCACATCCTCTGTCCTCTTTCTTGCATTTTTTGTAATCCTCTGCTGATTTTTAAAGGCTTCCCAATCCTCTAGTTTTCCACTCACCTTCACCACATTGTATGCTTTCTCTTTTGTTTTTACGCTATCCCTGACTTCCTTTGATTCATCTTCCCCTCAATATGTTTCTTCTTTCTTGAGATGAATTTGTTGTTCCTCCTGAATTATCTGTAGGTACTCTGTCGTTGCTGTTCTTCTACCTTCTTTGCTAGGCTCCCGTTCCAATTACCCCTGGCCAGTTTCTCTCCCATGTCTTTGGAGTTACATTTATTCAGTTGTAATATCTTTATATCTTAACCCATCCTCTCCCCCTCAAACTGTAGGGCGAATGTGGGGTTCCTTCACTTTACGCTCTGTGGTCAAGTCAGCCTCATTTCACATGACCAGAATTGCCTGTTCCCAAGTGAGGTGTACCACAAGCTGCTCGAAAAAACATGTTGCAGACGTTCCACAAATTCCTTCTCCTGGGATTGGCTGCCAGTCTGATTTTCTCAGTCCACCTGCATGTGGAAGTCCCCCATTATCATTGTAGTTGTGCCTTTCCTATCTCCTGATTTATTTTTCTTTCCCACATCCTTACTCTATTAGAAAGCCTATACACAACACCCATCAGGATCATCTTTCCTTTACGATACCTCAACTCGAACCATACAGATTCTCTGCCTTCCAGTTCTGTATCATTTCTTGCTATCTATTTGATTTCATTTCTTACTGACAAAGCAAGTGCCCTACCTCTGTCGATCTGCCAGTCCTTTCAAAAGGACGCAAATTCTTGGATATCTAATTCCCAGCTCCGAATTCTTTGCAGCCACACCTCTGTGATACCCACAACCTCATGCCTGCGAGTTGAAATCTGCACTACAAGCTCATTTATCTTGTTTTGTAAACTACATGCTTTAAAGTACAACACCCTCAGGCCTCTCACCCATCTCTTAAGTTGTCCCCTTATTTGCTGTGCCTGAAGTTAGATTCCTAACCCTCCCCATATTCTGTTTTATTATTTATTCTGGAAACTTGAATGACCTCTGCTGAGTACCCCCTCCTCCTCCTCTTCAACTTTTTTCATAACTTTCCATACAACTGAACCCATCTCCCCACTATTTAGTTTAAAGCCTATCCACCACCCCAGTTATGCAATTTGCCAGAACTGTGGTCCCAGCATGTCTCAGGTGGAACACATACTACACAACAATGGCCTCCTTTGCTAATACTTTGTGCCAGTGGTCCTGTTGCTTCCACATCCATCTTTGAGCCACGCGTTTACCTATGTAATCTTGTTTAACCTGTGTGACTTAGCTCGTGGCTCAGCTGGTTATCCCGAGATCATTATATTTTTGGTTCTCTTTTCAATTTACATCCGAGCTGAACATATTCCCGAAGAACCTCTTTACGTCTGTATTGTTGGTATCCATGTGGACCAGCATAACCAGATCATTCTTTCCTATTCCAAATTCCTCTGTGGCCCAGATGTGATATTCTGAACCTGGGCACCAGACAGACAACACAGCCTTCAATGCCCACAGATATCAGGGTCTATTCCCTTGACTATACTATCCCTACTGTGAAAGCAACCAATAATTGATAATCAAATTAGTAGGTATCACCGATCAAAGAACTTGCGTTTTCCTGTGATGTCACTTTTGGTGCTTGGCCCATGATCCTGGGCTTTAATTTGTCCTGTTGCAAAACACCTCCCAAAACAGAAGAACTAGAATGCATCTCTTCTCTACCCCCCCCACCCCCCTCAACGGAACCAAAGTCCCTGAAGTAATTACTCGAGTTGTGTCTCACTCTGGATCTCATTTTTCCCTCCTGGCTGTGCGAAGCTTACTGGTTGTGCACTTTCAGCAGGGCCTCTCTTACATAGAGCTGCGGTGTTAAGCTTCAATAGTAATCAACAACCATTGAGGCTTTATCAGGGTGAAAGGCTGATAACTGTCCCCCAGTCAGCTAAGTCAGCTATCTTACTAACCTTTAACTAGACTACTGAATTCTAAGCTTTTAAAATAGAAAATGAAAAGAAAAATTTGCCAGTTCTACTCTCATGTAGCCTCCTAAGTCCCCAAACTATACCCTTTCTCAGGCTGTATCTCACTCCAATCTGATCACTCCTTCCTGACTGTGCGAAGATTATAGATTAAAGTTTTATGAATTCAATAATATTTGGGTTTGGCTATGAAAAAGAAGGAAACATATGTCAGGTATAGACAGGATGTATTGAGTGAATCCTCAGAAGAGTATAAAGGCAGTAGGAGTATACTTAAGAGGGAAATCAGGAGGCCAAAAAGGGGACATGAGATAGCTTTGGCAAATAGGGTTAAGGAGAATCCAAAGGGTTTTTACAAAATATTAAGGACAAAAGGGTAACTAGGGAGAGAAAACGGCCCCTCAAAGATCAGTAAGGCAAACTTTGTGTGGAGCTGCAGGAGATGGTGGAGATTCTAAATGAATATTTTGCATCAGTGTTTACTGTGGAGAAGGACATGGAAGATATAAAATGTGGGAAAATAGATGGTGAAAAATTTCCATATTACATAGGAGGAAATGCTGGATGTCTTGAAATGCATAAAAGTGGATAAATCCTCAGGAGCTGATAAGGTGTACCCTAGAACTCTGTGGGAAGTTAGGGAAGTGATTGCTGGGCCCCTTGCTGAGATATTTGTATCATCGATAGTCACAGGTGAGATGCTGGAAGACTGAAGGTTGGCTAACGTGGTGCCACTGTTTAAGAAAGGTGGTAAGGACAAGCCAGGGAACTATAGACCAGTGAGCTTGTCAGTGGTGGGCAAGTTGTTGGAGGAAATTCTGAGGGACAGGATGTACATATATTTGGAAAGGCAAGAACTGATTAGGGATGGCTTTGTGCGTGGGAAATCATATCTCACGAGTTTGATTGAGTTTTTTGAAGAAGTAACAAAGAGGATTGATGAGGGCAGAGCAGTAGATGTGATCAATTTGGACTTCAGTAAGGTGTTTGACAAGGTTCTCCTTGTGAGACTGGTTAATAAGGTTAGATCTCATGGAATACATGGAGATCTAGCCAATTGAATATAGAGCTGGCTCGAAGGTAGAAGACAGAGGGTGGTGGTGGAGGGTTGTTGTTCAGTCTGGAAGCCTGTGACCAGTGGAGTGCCACAAATGCTGGGTCCACTACTTTTCATCACTTATATAAATGATTTGGATGTGAGCATAAGAGGTATAGTTAGTAAGTTTGCAGATGACACAAAATTGGTGTAGTGGACACCGAAGATTACAACAGGATCTTGATCAGATGGGCTGAGGAGTGGCAGATGTAATCATAATATCCTAGGGAGTGTTGCTGAACAAAGAGTCTTTGGAGTGCAGTTCATATCTGCTTGAAAGTAGAGTCACAGCTAGATAGGATAGAGAAGAACATTTTGGTATGCTTTCCTTTGCTGGAAGAACAGCATTTCATTCCTGCTTGGGCGCCATGCAGCCTTTAGAACACAATATTGAGTAAGTAATTTTAAAACACAAACATTTCATTCCATGTCCTTTCCTCACCCTCGGCCCTGTCATGTCATGGGCTATTTTCAGCTCAGCCAACCCATTTTCATCTACTAATTGTCCCCATTATCAGACTTTCTTCTTTTCTGGCCTTGATCATCCGTCTCTTTGTCTTAGAATATTAGAATCCCTACAGCGTAAATGGAGGCCATTCAGCCCATTTGGTCTACACTGACTCTTGAAGAGCATCCCACCCCGACCAAACCGCATTATCCCCAGATTTATCATGGCTAACCTACCTCGCCTGCACATCACTGAAAACATGGGGCAATTTACCATGGCCAATCCTCCTAACCTGCACATCTTTGGACGGAAGGAGGAAACTGGAGCACCTTCTGAGAAACAATGCAGACACTGGGCCAATGTCCAAACTCCACATCGACAGTTGATTGAGGCCAGACTTGAACACAGTTCCTATGGCTGTGAGGCAGCAGTGCTAACCAATGTGCCACCATGCCATCTAGATTGTCTGGCTAACAGCCTTTCGTGAGCAGTTCTGGAGAAAGATCACTGGACTTGGAAAAATAAATCCTGCTTTCTCTCCAAAAATGCTGTCAGACCTGCTTTTCTCCAGCAATTATTGTCAAAACTTTTAACATGATATGTTCCAAGCTTTGCTGTTAATATCCCATTTTCTAAAGTTGAGTGTCTCATCACTAAAACAAAAATAAAAACCGAAGCATATGAACAATGCATTAGGTAAGTATCAAATCATATTGTAGCTTCCACTGAAGAGTAACTTCAGGTTGGCACAACACCACAGTAATCGGATGACAAGAAGTTTGAATAATATTTGAAAGGTTAAGTGCTCCATCACCACAGCCAGCTATGCTGAGAGAGGTTAAGTTGCATCCCACAGACTGAAGGGAGCCCTGGGGGAGTGGCAGAGGTGTCTAGATGACTCCACTACAGAATCCATATTGTGGACTATTATGTTGCCTGCCTTGGCTGTGGATTTTTATGACAATAATTACAGTTCAAGAGTACCTTAGTAGCTGTGAAGCAATTTGGGATGTTTTGATGTGAAAGTTGTTATGTAGAAGTGCTAAAGTGTTTTTGTTTTCTTTAAGGGGAAAGAGATTAACCAGTTCTGGTGTTTTACCAATCAATCTCACTGATATTAATCTTTCTCTGCCAGGCACAATATTTTGGCTTTCACAAGCCTCTGTGCTGTTATTTTAGGCAGGATATAGTTATCTTCTTCAAGTTAACTATAGTATTCTGACACTGAACAGTAAAGGTGTTTACTGAGTGTTGTCTACCCACTGGCTGTATGCACTGATAGTTCTCAGTAGCATTTCCCCATTTTGAAGGAACAGGAGGTGGTTAACCTCATTGAACTCTCTGAACCTTGGGTATTTCCTCTCTGAAAAGATGACCCATCTCCACAGGAGCTGTCACACCTGAGTATTTCCAGCAAATTCTGTTTTTATTACTTACTAATGCTCATATGCAAACAATCCAACATGACAACTGTGATTTGGATCTTTATGATCTTGGGATTTTGTGATTCGATCTTCTGAATCCCAGTTAAGGTAGGAGATTGCAACTGCTACTGTTCTTGCATGTCTATTTGTACCTTGCTGCCATCCTCATATTGTACACAGTTGTTTTAAAAAAATATATTGTTAGGCAAAAGTGATCAGCTCTGCACAATATCAAGCTGCTATAATCTGACAAGTGTATAAACCTACAGCCAATAACAGCTCTTTTCTTTGCTCTGAAGTCTGTTCTGTGCATAACTCAGTCTCAGCTTCTGCTCTGTTTCACCAGCAGGTATCCGCTGTGTTCTGGTTCCTTTTCCACCCTCCTCATTAGTCAGTGATAACTTTATATTATTAGCCCAGTCACTCTTTGCCCTGTCTCCACAATTCATGCTGTAACCGCTCTCATTCTGCCTCCATTTCTCCACGGTTCTCTTCTTGTGTCTCTTTTTCTTCTTCTCTCCCTTTTCCTCATTCATTTTCTCTTTCTCTTTGTCTTCAACCTCCCTTTTTTATATAAAAGCTGTGGTTCCTCTTATCCTGTCCATCTCGGCTTTTCTGCCCGTGCTTCCTGTTTGTCTCACCTCCACCTTGAATCACAAGATACAGCACAGGCAGTTGATTAAACTTCAACGTGTGGAGTGAGAATCCTGGGATTGCATTTGAAACACCTTGAGGATTGCTTGCTTTGGTTCTGAAATCAGTGCCGGTTACATCACTAATGTGAATGTTGTTTGTGTCAGGGTGCTTTTTGACACTTGCCAGTTGTACCAGACCACATTATAAACTTGGTTCAAATATGGACAAAATAGCTGAATTCCAGAGGTGAGATGAGTGACAGCATTTGACATCAAGACCACATTCGACCAAGTGAGGCATCAAGGAGCTCGAGAAAAACTAGAATCAACAGGTATAGGGAGGCAAACAGTCTGGTTGGGGTCATACCTGGAATGTAGGAAGATGGTTGCGGTTATTAGAAGTCAATCATCTCATTTCCAGAAAATCTCCACAGGTGTTCCTCAGGGTAGTATCCTCGGCCTAAATATCTTTAGCTACTTTATCAGTGCACAATGTTCAACACTATTCGTGACTCCTCAGGTACTGAAGCAGTCCATGTTCAGTGCAATAAGATCTGGACAACATCCAGATTTGGGCTGACAAGGAGTAAGCAACATTGACACCACATGAATGCCAGGCGATGACTGTCTTCAATAAGAGTCAGTCTAACTACTGTCCCTTGCCATTCAATGATGTTACCATCATTGAATCTCCTACAACCTGGGGTGTAACCTTTGGCCAGCAACTCAACTGAACTTGCCATGTAAGTACAGTGGCTACAAGAGCACGTCAGAGCATGTCAACCGTCAAAAGACACAAGTCATGGGTGTGATGGAATATTTGTCACTTGCCTTGATGGATACAGCTTTAACAACACTCAAGAAGCTCAACAGGACAACACAGCCCACTTGATTGGCACGACATCTACAAGCATCCAGTCCCTTCACTACCAGCACTCAGCAGTGTGTCCTACCGGGTTTTGAGAAGATTTGTAGCTCAGGTTGAGGTTCTGGATATAGTTTTGCTCACTGAACTGAAAGGTTAATTTTCAGACATTTCATCACCATACTAGGTAACATCATTATATATGGTGGCACGGTGGCTCAGTGGTCAGCACTGCTGCCTCATAGCATCAGGGTCCTAGGTTCAATTCCAGCCTCGGATGACTGCCTGTGTGGAGTTTGCACATTCTCCCCACGTCTGCGTGAGTTTCCTCCGGTGCTCTGGTTTCCTCCCACAGTTCAAAGATGTGCAGGTCAGGTGAATTGGCCATGCTAAATTGCTAGCACTGTTAGGTGCATTAGTCAGAGTTGGGGGTGGGTTGCTCTTCAGAGGGTCGGTGTGGACTTGTTGGGCCAAAAGGCCTGTTTCCACACTGTAGGGAATCTAATCAGTGAGCCTCCAGACAAAGCACAGATGACGATTCCTGCTTTCTATTTATATGTTTAGGTTTCTTTGGATTGGTGATATCATTTCCTGTGGTGATGTCATTTCCTGTTATTTTTCACAGTGGAATGGGAATCAGGTCCAAGTCGATGTGTTTGTTGATAGAGTTCTGGTTGGAATGTTGTGCTTCTAGGAATTCTGTGCATATCTTAAACAGAGACATGCATGGAATTCATAGAAGCATGGCATTCCACCAGGACTCTATGAACTAGCTCATTGACTTAGATCAGAATTACCACCCCCTGAGAAAAAGAACAGGCAATGACATCACCACAGGAAATGACATCACCAACCCAAAGAAACCCAAACTTATAAATAAAAAGCAGGAATCATCAGCATTCTTTCATCCAGAGGCTCACTGAAGTTGTTACCTAGTATGGTGTTGAAACATCTGAAAATGAACCTTCCAGCTCAGCGAGCAAACCTACATCCAGGTGTGTGTCCTACCTTCAAGGTGCACTGCAGAAATGCACCAAAGATCCTTATACAGTCCCTTCTGAATCCACAACCACTTCTATCTGGAAGGACAAGCTCAGCAGGTTCATGGGGACATATCGCCTCCAGGTTCTCTCCCAAGCCACTCACCATCCTTACTTGAAAATATATCACCATAGCTCCAGTATCAAAGTTTTGGAATTCCCTCTCTTAGGGCATTGTAAGTCTACCTGCTGCAGTTCAAGCAGGCAGCTCATCACGATATTCTCAAGGGCAATAAATGCTGGCCAGCCAGCCATGTCCATTTTCCATGAATGAAATTTTAAAAAAGTGCTATTGTTGAAATATTACTGGGGTTAGCTGGCATTGTTGAATTTGGAACACAGACAGACCAGTCAAGATCTTATTGAAGGGTGATAAAGGACTGGATTGTCTATTTCAGCTCCCAATTCATACATTCCAATTTGTTCCTAATCTGAGGTCAAGGCTCTGCAGCCAGCTGTATAAGTTTAAGTCTTAGATGTAGCATGTTCCCATTGCATGACTTATTTGAAAGTCTCACATCCAGTAGTTTTGCTCAAAAGCGTTGCAATTCTGTAAAGGAAAATCAAAAAAAAAATCACAGGTAGCTGAAATAAATTACCCAACAAACATTGGATTGCCTACTGAGAATTACATGGAATCTTCAGCCTGAAGTATACAATTTGACCCAATGTGTGAATGTTGGTCATGGTCACCTAGTCATAACAGCATAGCAGGAATCCATTTGTGTTTGTTCCACACAAACCACCTCTTGGACCTTTTCATGAGGAAGTTACTTTATTCTTTTCTCCCACATACAATAAATACTATTCCAATTTATGCTGTACAACTCAACTATCCTCTGCAGTTCCACATTCTCATTTCTCTTGAATTATCTTTTTGGCTTATCAGACTAGTTCCAGTCTCTCCCACAAGCAGAATCATGTCGAAATCTACCCTGTTGTCTACCCATGACTTATTTAGATTGAATCAAAGTGTTAAAAAGTATGGTAAGAGAAGCTCAGTGACCTATTCCCACAATTTCATTTGTAGCTATCAATCATGAAACAGTAAGTTTGTGCTTATTTTGTAATTTTGCTGTTTTGTAACAGTGCCAATAGTCATTTTCTTTTTGGTTACATTTTCTCCATCACTCTGTTCAATGACTGAGGGAGAGTATTTCTCGTGGAAAAATTGCTAGCCTTCAAATTAGAGAAAAGTCACTGAGGGATGATAGCAGGAAACTGTTCTTCACGTAAAGGGTACTGAAACTCTGGAACACTGTCCTGGGGAAAAAAAATAGTGCTATTGAGGAGACAGGTGTGTAATTTCAGATCTTCAAACTGAAATTGATAGATTGTTGTTTTGCAGTGGAGGCTATGCAGATGATCCAACTGATTGATGCTTCAGGTTTGAGGGACTGATTGACCACCTCTGCTTACATACAAACATGAAACGCTTCTGTGGGAAAAAAAAATTCAGCATCAGTCATTAATGCTCAAATGTGCTGTAAAATAGTGCAACTTGCAGAGAGTAGAGTGTAGCTGTTTTACTCAGTGTGGGAGTCTGAGTTACTCTCTTGACTTGGAACTAACTGTTGATTACACTAAGTATTAATTGTTGCACATTCTTTGATTGCATCAGCAGTTCAGTAGGGTCTAATTCTGAGAATAGATAGTCACTTTTCAGGCTGAAGAGAGTAAAAACAATTTCTCCTAATGGGTGGAGCTGCTGTAATTTAGATAGTTAACTGAAGCTAATCGTTAATCTGGTTTAAACCAGCTCCTGAAATAACTGGCAGAGTATTAAAAAAAGGCCTCAGATACCTGCAGATAGTGGAGTTTGGTAAGTATGGGAATGAGATGAAGTGGGGAAGAGAGGTATTTTTTTCTGCTGGACATTTTCCGAACTACTTCCACTTGTTCAGAACCTGGGAGATTATTGAGGGATTAACTGAGAAGCACCAGCAATAAGGAACACTGAGAATAAGAGGAGGAGACTAAAGTTAAGATAAAAAGAGTGTTTTAAGATTATGTAAATAGAAAGCTAGCAAGTAAGATTATGTAAATTCATGTTTAAATCAAAACAGGTGAGGTTAGCTGGCTGGAATGTGACCTGTCATGTGAGAAGTCAGGACCTGATCAGCTTCTTGGATGACCACTTGTGCCAGAAGTGCTCCCAACTGCAGAAAGTTGAACTCTGTTTTGAAGTTTGAGAGATGGCTGGAAACCATGTGGCACATCAGTGAGGATGAGAGTTCCAAGAGAGGTGGTCACACTGCAGCTCAAAGGAATGGGTGACCACTGAGTAGTCAAAGAGCATCAGGCAGGCAGTGCAGGAGTGCTTACAAGTTGGTTTTCCATTTTGTTTGTAAGCTGATGAGGGTGTTGGTTCCTCAAAGGAGTGCAGACAGAGCCAAGCTTCTGGTACCACAAGTGGCCTCACTAAAGGAGGGGTATGAGGAAGAAGTATATGAATAACAAGCTTGGAGAACCTTGAATGTCTAGGAATAATCAGGATTGGGAACGAAGAAAAAGTGAAGCATTTAATAGAAATGAAAGGAGAAAATCAATGGGAGGTCCTGGTGGAATATAGAAAGTGTAGGGGTGAACTTAAGAAAGCAATTAGGAGAACAAAGAGGAGAAATGAAAAAAAAATTGGCAGGTAAAAGGAAGGAGAACCCAAAGATATTCTATCAGTATATGAGGGGAAGAGAATAACTGAGGAAAAAGCAGAGTTCATTATTGGAGGACATTGACAGGGTGTTACATCAGTGTTTCACTTATGTCTTCAGTTAGAAGGTGGATGTAGATACAGAATGTGGTGCAGTGGTACTGTCCCTACCTCTGAACTAAGAGGTCTGTGTTCATGACATACCTGCTCCAGTGGCATATCATTACATCCCTGAACAGATTTACTTTTAAAAAGAAAACCTGTAGGTGCAGAATTCACATAATAGGGTGGTTATGGTAGGGGATTTTCACTTTCCAAACATAGACTGGGGCTACCATAGTGTTAAGGGTTTAAATGGAGAGGAATTTAAGTGTGTACAAGAAAATTTTCTGATTCGATAGGTGGATGTACCTACTAGAGAAGGTGCAAAACTTGACCTACTCTTGGGAAATAAAGCAGGGCAGCTGACTGAGGTGTCAGTGGGGGAGCACTTTGCGGCCAGTAACCATAATTCTATTATTTCTTAAAATAGTGAAAGGATAGACCAGATCTACAAGTTGACGTTCTAAATTGGAGAAAGCTAATTTGATGGTATTAGGCAAAAACTTTCAAAAGCTGATTGGGGACAGATGTTCGCAGTTAAAGGGACGGCTGGAAAATGGGAAACCTTCAGAAATGAGATAACAAGAATCCAGAGACAGTATATTCCTGTCAGGGTGAAAGGAAAGACTGGTAGGTATAGGGAATGCTGGGTGACTAGAGAAATTGAGGGTTTGGTTAAGAAAAAGAAGGAAGCATGTGTCAAGTATAGACAGGATAGATTGAGTGAATCCTTAGAAGAATATAAAGGAAGTAGGAGTATACTGGGAAATCAGGAGGGCAAAAAGAAGACATGAGATAACTTTGGCAAATAGAGTTAAGGAGATTCCAAAGGGTTTTTACAAATACATTAAGGACAAAAGAGTAATTAGGGAGAGAATAGGGCCCCTCTGAGATCAGCAAGGCGGCCTTTGTGTGGAGCTGCAGAAAATGGGGGAAGATACTAAACAAGTATTTTGCATCAGTATTTACTGTGGAGAAGGACATGGAAGATATGGGAAATGCATGATGATATCTTGAAAATTATCTGTATTGTATGGGAGGTAGTGCTGGATGTCTTGAAATGCAAAAAAGTGGATAAATCCCCAGGACCTGATCAGGTGTACCCTAGAATTCTGTGGGAAGCTAGAGAAGTGATGGCTGGGCCCCTTGCTGAGATATTGTTTCATTGATAGTCACAGGTGAGGTGCCGAAAGATGAGGTTGGCAAACATGGTGCCACTATTTAAGAAAGGGGGTAAGGAAAAGCCAGGGAACTTAGATCAGTGAGTCTGACATCAGAGGTGGGCATGTTATTGGAGGGATTCCTGAGGTTCAGCATTTACATGTATTTGGAACATCAAGGACTGATTAGGGATAGTCAGCATGGCTTTGTGCGAGGGAATTTATGTCTCACTAACTTGATTGAGTTTTTTCAAGAAGTAATAAAAAGGATTAATGAGAGCAGAGTGGTGGACGTGATCAATATGGACTTCATTAAGGCGTTCGACAAGTTTCCCATGGGAGACTGGTGAGATCTTACGGAATACAGGGAGAACTAGCCATTTGGATACAGAACTGGCTCAAAGGTAGAAGACAGAGGGTGGTGGTGGAGGGTTGTTTTTCAGACTGGAGGCCTGTGACCAGTGGAGTGCCACAATGATCAGTGCAGGGTCCACTGCTTTTTGTTATTTATATAAATGAATTGAATATGAACATAGGAGGTATAGTTAGTAAATTTGAAAATGATACCAAAATTGGAGATGTAGTGAAGAGTGAAGACGGTTACCTCGGATTACAACAGGATCTTGACCAGATGGGCAATGGGCTAAGAAGTGACAGATGGAGTTTAATTTTAATAAATGCGAGGTGCTGCATTTTGGAAAAGTCAATCTTTGCAGGATTTATACACTTAATGGTAAGGTCCTAGGGAGTGTTGCTGAACAAAGAGACCTTGGAGTGCAGGTTCATAGCTCTTTGAAAGTGAAGTTGCAGGTAGATAGGATAGTGAATGAAGCATTTAGTATGCTTTCCTTTATTGGTTATAGCATTGAGCATAGGAGTTGGGAGGTCATTTTGTGGCCGTCAAGGACATTGGTTAGGCCACTTTTGGAATATTGTGTGCATTTCTGGTCTCCTTCCTATTGGAAAGATATTGTGAAACCTGAAAGAGTTCAGAAAAGATTTACAAGAATGTTGCCAGGGTTTGAGGATTTGAGCTACAGGGAGAGGCTGAACAGGCTGGGGCTGTTTTCCCTTGAGCGTCGGAGACTGAGGGGTGACCTTATAGAGGTTTATAAAATCATGGAAAGAGTAAATAGACAAACTCTGTTTCCTGAGGTGGGAGATTCCGGAACTAGAAGGCAGATGTTTAGGGTGAGAAGGGAAAGATATAAAAGGGACGTAAGGGGCAACATTTTCATGCAGAGGGTGGTGCGTCTATGGAATGAGCTTCCGGAGAAAGTGGTGGAGGCTAGTGCAGTTGCAACATTAAAAGGCATCTGGATTGGTATATGAATAGAAAGGGTTTGGAGGGATATGGAGCAGGTGCTGGCAAGTGGGAATGTAGACTGGTGTCCAGTAGTGTGCCATAGAAATCGATGCTGGATCCCTCATAATTCATGATATGTAAAAATAATATAGAGGTCGTTCTGCTGTAACACCAACAGTTGTGTTCCACTGCAACCTCACGCTATAGAAAATTGCACTGCAGAAGATCACTATGGAAATTCACTATACATGTTCGATAGAAAGTTTGCATTATCCAAGCAGCATCCCCAATTCGTCAGTTGGGTTATAATCAATTTGTGTTAACGCAATGCGTGTGATACCAGAACGACCTTGTCGGTGAAAATGTGGTGGGGGGGGGGGTGGGTTGATAACTTTGCAGTTGACATGAGGATTGGCTGGGTGCCTGCCAGTGAGGAAGATGATGTTAGGATACGTGAGGATATAAATGGATTGGTTAAATAGATTAATGAGCAATGGAATTTACCCCTGAAAGTGTAAGATCATGCACTTTGGAAAAACTAATAGGGCGGGGAGCACTCGATGAATAACAGGACACCCGGAAGCTCAGATGATCTCGGGGGTGCTTAATCTACAGATCCTTGAAGGAGGCAGAACAGGTTAACAGGATTGTTAAAAAGGCACAAGGGACACTTCACCTTTATCAGTTCTGGCATGAATTAAAAGAGCAGGAAGTTAATGTTGGAGCTGTACAAAACATAAGTTAGGCCAAAGCTGGTGTAATGTGTACAGTTCTCGTCATGGTGCTATAGGAAGGATGTGATTGCACTGAAGTGGGTGCAGAGGAAATTCACCAGGAGATTACCCAGAATGGAGCAGTCTAACTATGACGAGAGACAGGATAAGTTCATTGCTCTCTTTAGAGCAGAGAAAGCTAAGAGGGGACCTGATGGAGGGTGTATAAGGTTATGGAGGACACAGATAGGGTGGACAGGAAGCAGCTGTTTCCCTTCATTGAAGAGGGAAGGGCATAATTTTAAGGTGAAAAGCAGGAGGTTTAAAAGGAATTTGAAGATAATTTAGATTAGTGGGGATCTGGAATGCACTGCCTGGGAGGGTAAAAGAAGCGGGAAACCTCACAACCTTTAAAAGGTGTGTGGATGAGCACTTAAAAATATCACAGCATTCAAGGCTGTTAGCCTAGTGCTGGAAAGTAGGATTCGTGGTGATTGAGAGACAATTGTCAGAAGCTGAAGGGCCTTTTCTGTGCTGTATGATTCTGGTATAATGTCCTTTCAGATAAGTCCATCTTTTTTTGAGTGAAACTTATGGCATGTTAAGAATGTAACTGACATTGGAAATCATCAGCGTGGATTTTTTTTTGTTCAGCTACTTCTGCTTTCCTCCTAGATAAAAGCAAATTACTGCGGATGTGGGAATCTGAAACCAAAAGAGAAAATGCTGGAAAATCTCAGCTTTGACAAAGGGTCAGTTAGACTCGAAACGTCAGCTCTTTTCTCTCCTTACAGATGCTGCCAGACCTGCTGAGATTTTCCAGCATTTTCTCTTTTGGTTTCTGCTGTCCTTCTTATTCCTCTTACTGACCAGATCAAATCCAACCTGGTATCACGTTCTCTTCTTTCCTGACCCTTAACCATTGTCTCAGTAACTTTGTTCCCATTTTGTCTTCCACTGTTGTTAAGGTCATCTTGTCTATGAGACCCACATCTTATACACTTGACTTCAGCTCTGCTTTCTTCTCAACTCTTTTCCTTTAACCTCCAGATCACCTTTAAAGATCATCGTCCTGCTGTGACTAGTAGTTCACAATTGAACAACAAATGGGGGGACATTCCACAAACAAGTCCATTATCGACAATGACAGACCCTACCAGAAATGTTGAGGCGATAGTTTTCCCAAACTCCACCTGAGGCCGTCAATATTTTAAGTGATTAGCCCCACATGATGTTTTAAAAAAAAGTGAAGACATTGGATACAATGAAGGCTGTTATGTCTGATTTGCATCGGGCCGTAACCTTGA
Source organism: Hemiscyllium ocellatum (assembly GCF_020745735.1). Taxonomy (NCBI): domain Eukaryota; kingdom Metazoa; phylum Chordata; class Chondrichthyes; order Orectolobiformes; family Hemiscylliidae; genus Hemiscyllium; species Hemiscyllium ocellatum. The sequence goes on from NC_083418.1 coordinate 53,303,999, forward strand.
AGATATTGCCCCAGAGATAGCCATGCTCCAAGCCTTATCCTTCCTGTTCCAGTTACTACATTTGCAACTACCTAATATCATGGAAAGATTTCCCTAGGAGTGTCCTGTCTTTTGAAAGATAGCAGTGTGGCTGTACCTACATCACAGGTGGGCCAGGATCAGCTTTTCAATGGCTGTTAGTAATGTGCAATAAATGCTGCTGTTCCTAACAATATACATACCCCACAAAAACAATTATTAAATTGTGAGGATCAGAGAAGATTAAAGTGGAGATGTGATCAATGTATTCAAAATTCTGAAGGATTTTGATGTATTGAGAAATAGAGGAACAGTTTTCAGTAGCTATTGTTTGATAACTGCAGATGTAATATGACTGGCAAAATATCACATAATATGAAGAGAACATTTTTCATGCAGTGAGTTGTGATCTACAGAGTACTGCCCAAAAGGTTGACGGAGCAGATTCTCTTATGTTCTGTCTCATAGTCAGTGTGCATTTATGAGATCAGGTCATGATGATATACTGTATCATAAATTGTGACCTGTGCATATAAAATCTCAGACTCCGTCTTAATAGGGACCACATAAAGCATGACAGCACTAATAAAAGCATACTGCTGTTTGTAACCAAATACTAGCTCAGACACTGAAGTATGTGAGAGTCTCATGTTTGTTTATCATAGTGCACTGCAGCAAGCATTCTGTTGGATCTTTCAACACCATGTTACATTTGTCCAGTTTCATCTGCAATAAGGGATAACTTAAGCATTGCCACACCAAATAAAGATGCCCTGCTGGAGGCAACCTGTAACTTGGAAATAAGCAATAATTTTAAAAGGGAATTGAATGATAACTTGATACGAAAGCCTTTGCTTTTCCTTGGGGAAGATGGAGGAAGAGAGACTTATTGGACAGATCTACTGAGGACCCAGCAAGGGTATTCTTGTGGCATGAGACCTCATGATTCTGTCACTCATCCTTTCAGAAACCCATGCTTGACCACTGTGTCTTCACAGGCTAGTGTCCCCATCTTCCCCACTCTTCAGTTCCCAAAAGTGAGAACAGCTTCTAAATCTGTGCCTATCTTTCATACAGATCCATTTTAAGTTTTCTGATGAATTTTCTCCTGTTTCAAAGCTGAATAGTCTTTAGTCAAAGTCAAAAATATGTTACAGCCTAATTGAAATGATTTTTGGAAGGTGATGAGCTTTTTTTAATGTTTCTACTCAATTTGTTAGTGGACTCATAATTTTTAGACGAGCTTCTGAGAATTAATAAGCATGCACTCAAAAACTGTATCTTGCAGATTGTGACAACAGCAGTGACCTCAGTACACAAACCCTGGTTCATCTTAACCAGACAGACTGAACTTTTACTGTACACTGCCTGGATTAGAAAATATGCCAGGTGGTGTCACATTACCTGTAAGAAGGCATGTGTGAACATGTAGGACAGAATTTGGCATAGATAATTTGAGGCAATCTGTTTCCATTTGCTAGATTCAAATCTAAAATCTTTTAATCCAGTTTTTAATGACATTTGGAGGAGGTGGGTACTTTTGATAAATCATCAGCTTCCTAAAATCTGGTAGATTATCATTTGTAGAAACTGTTTCTCCTAAGTGCTGTGCAGTGGATTTGAAGCCTGCTGTTAAATGTGAGGCATTTTGAGAAGAAACTAGTATCTAACGTTCCCGTGAAGCAAGCCATTGATGAGCATTTCTAACAGAAAGGAGAAAAATATATAAAGTCGCACATCTATCCAAAAACATTCACTCTCATTCACTATTGCATTCACTGACTCACTTGCACAGATAACTCATTCGTTCACATCAATACCAATTCTGTCATTTGTACACTCATGTTCATGTTTTCATGCATGTATTCTAATACTCTTGCGCATATGTAACGTTTACATGTTCTTGTTGACTCTTCCCTGCACTCATTATGACTTTCTCATATTATTCCCCCTTTATTCATTCTCTCTCACTGTCTTGTATTTGCTGTTGCACATGTGTTCTTTCAGGTTCTTGTTCTTGCATGAAATTATTGTTGCTGAGCTCTCGCTCTCTTGTTTACATCTTGTCATGCTCAGCTTCTTTGCCTACACATTCTGCTTTCTCACATGTACCTAAACACAGTACATTTGTGTACTTACTGTCATGCCCGTACTCTCAATCACTGTGCATTTCCTCCTGCTCGATCCTGCCTGCACCCATTCTTGCATGTCAGCTCTGGTGTGAATGTATTATTGCTCATGGTGAGTGCAAAGAGTGTGAGCTAGAAAGCATGTTACTGCTGAGAGGTGTAAAATTTACAGAAATTATACATTTATCCAAAATTTGAATAATTTCAATCACATTGGGGTAACCTCCTTTTGAAAAAAAGTCTGACAGTTGTGGACATGCTGCTACTTAATGTGATCGTTCCTTTGGCTCACATCCAAGTGTTAATTTATTCTTCCCAGGAAATATGAACGATGATTTGCATTCTCATTATTAATTAATTAAAGTATGCTCAAAATAATAAATAAGAAGATGACTAAAAACTTGATACCTGTGAAAATTAACATTTGTAATTTCAGATTTTAAAGCCGATTTGTTCCTGGCAAAACCTTTTATTTTAACAAAGATATTCATTCTGTAGACATGGTTGCAGAAATAATTGGAAATTCCTAAAGAATTTACATAGCATTTCATATCCACCTTTTGTGACATCCCAAAATGCTTCAAATGTTGTAAAGTACTTAAAGATGTGCAGTCATTTTTTTTTCTGCTGTTGAGTACAGCCACCATTACGTTTCACAGCAATGAGCAGATTGTTGAGTACATTTGTTTCTTAGTGATGTTGATGAGGAGGGGATTGTTCACCTGAGCACAGGGATTACTCCCTGTACCTTGAGCGCCATCTTGGAACCATGAATATAAGTTTAGACAGATGGGTGCAGAAGTGAGTGAAAGAACTTGCACTGATCTGATAACCTGCACTACCTTGGAATGTCCCTCTCAGCCAGTAAAGTACTTGTGAAAGCCTAATTATTCTTGTAATACAAGATATGCAGAGCAAGGTTTCACAGTCAGATAAATAACCAATTATAGTGATGTTGGCTGAGGGATATGTTTTTGATTAGAGCATCATTCGTTGAATTAGACTTGGAAGAGAAAGTAGGGTGCAGACTTGGATTTTACTCTCGGCTCGAAGCTTCGAGATGAGGGTCCTGTTTTTGTTCAAAGCAGGGTTCAACGATTCAGTCATAAGCAATAAAATGGTGGTGATGCATGTCAGAATCTACCTAACGTTTAAAACTGAATCTGCAGTGAGCTAATTTCTGGTTTGTTTAAAAGGTGGGGCAGGTGCATGAGGCATATGAGAGGTGTTTGGGCATGTATTTCAAACTAGAAATTTTATCATTTCTTGTGGTTTTATCATGTTATCTCTTCCTCAGTTATTCAACTTTAATCATAAGTTGTCTGTTTCACTTTGTCGTGAACTTGTACCCTGGGAAAACGTTCATTAAAACTTGCTGTTCACAGTATGGCTTCATGGCAAAATACGCATTTCTAAAGCAACTTTCATAAAATCAGGATATTGCAAAGTACGTTCCAGTCAATTATAAGCTTTTGTGGAACATCGTTGGCTGTTGTATCATAGGGAAATATAGCAATGTAGATGATGGCAAAGGCAAACTGGATATTTTCTTTGTGTTTCCACTCGGCGCATTGAATGGCTCGAGGCACTAAACACAAACCTTTCTTGGGAATGATGGGCAGTGACTTATGCTGCTGGAGCTTTCAAAATGTTCTTGACCCATCCAAAGATTTCCTTAGTAGTTACAAACTCTCAAAGTAGCGGGTGTTTTTTAATTAGGTCTTGAAACCCTACATCAACTCATGAAAATACTGTGATGAAGCAACACAACTTTTCTGACATACTCATAATGGCAACTCTCGTCTTGGAAAAGAGGTAGGTGTATATTTTGTACCCAAGGCCTTCCTAACCACAAGAAGGTCACACACAAACGGTGTGGGATCAGGACTGATTCTTCAGCAAAAATAAATGAAATTCAGAGTTCTGCAACCCAAAGTTTCTCGGACACAGAATCTTACTCTTGATATTCAGAAATGCTTATCTGAAAGATCTTGCATATATCTGCTTCTTCTGTCTAAAGTGCTTTAAAGTCAGTGAATACCTTTTTGAGGTTTAGTCAGTGCTGTAATGTAAGAAGCATGATGGCAGGCTTGTGCACAGCAAGCTCTCACAAACAGTAATATTATAATGTCCTGATCAAGTGTTTATTGGCTGGCGCTAAATATTGGTATAGGATAGTGGAGTAAACTCCCCTGCTCCATCACAGGATCTTATATATTCATCTGAGAGAGAAAACTTGTTGCATACTGATTGTCATCAAAGCATCTGTTGATTTAACATTTTAGCTGAAAGTTGGCAACTCTGACATTATAGCATTCCCACAGTCTAGTTCTCGAGAGTGTCACTCTATATGATGTGTTCACATTCCTGGAATGAGACAATAATTAAGTATTAAAGATTCTGACCATCGTTGATTGTTTTACGAACTGCAGTAAGGTTCATCCACTAGCGTCTATCCCAAGAAACTACAGAGATGAGTTCATGTCTTAGCATCCTTCCTCCTCTATACTTTGTAAGGCTTCATTTTTTAATATAGAGAGCCAGTGACTTGACAGATTTGATTGATCGTCTTAATTGTGTATTTCTAACAACTGACGTTAACAAAAGTAAGTCCGTTTTTGTTTTATTATCCTTGGCTACTAAACATGGGCATTGGTAAACTGAGAGCATTTTCTAAATATTTGCTCATGGGATGTGAACATTGTTGATGAGGTCAGCATTTATTCCTGGAGAAGGTGGCAGTGAAGCATTATCTTGAGTCATTGTGTGTTGGCAGACCCAAATTACTCTAAGGAAGGAAGCTCCAGAATTTTGACCCAGTGACAGTGAAGTAACAATGATGTATTTCCGAGTCAGGATAGTTTGACTTGATGTGAACTTGCAGGTGGTGGTGTTCCTGTGCTGTCCGTGTTCTTCAAGTCAATAGAGATCCTGGGTTTTGGGAAGTGCTTTTGAACCAACCTTGGCAAGCTGCTGTGGGAGGAAAGAATAGAAAAGGGTATGCTGATAGGATGCAATGAAATGAAATAGAGTTCAGAGGAAATTTGTGTGGAGCATAAACAACATTGTATAAACATCGATCATGTCTCAGCAGTATTACCCTATTCTATTCTCACGCTGGGTTTTACACTCTTAGCAAATACTTTGGCATATCTGTTATGGGAGAATAGCAGATTACGTAACATGTTATGCAGTGTACAGTTTGTGATACCGCCTGCTTTGGCCGTATTGCCTTTGTCCTGTTCTGCTGTTGGCTGAATGTAGTTAATTAGCAACTGTTTCCATGGTAACTGTTCTCTAATCCAAAACAATGTCTTATTTTTCTTTCTCTGTGCACTCCTTATCTTCTGTTTACCTGAAGGCTGGATTTTTTTGTCCCTCAATCTCCAGCCTCTGCCAGTCTGCTGAGAAGTTAATTTTTCTTTTTGCAAACCACAGAAAGCACTGGCATAGTAAGGCACAGAAAGCAGGCTCCAAAGCGATAATCAGCAAATGCGGCTGCCTGCAGATTTCATAGCTACATTTTTTTTTTGAGTAAAGATATGAAAAGGGGGAAAATCTGTTCTGACAACAAGGATAAAAATGAACATTCAAGCTCACTCAATTAGCTCTTTCTTCATACTGTAACTGTTTGGTCGTTTGGAAGGATTCCAGTGGCACTGGTAGGGAGGGAAGTTATACACAAGGATTTGCATTTGAAGTATCAATTCGATTTGGCAGATAAAACAGTGTCTTTCATGCTGTAGATTATGTAGTCCTTTTATCCAGAAAAAAGCTTTGAAGAGACCACCCTTAGATGGTTCTGACATATAATGGAACCCAAGATAACTGTTTCACAAAAACACCGCACAAGGTGCTTCTCAATTTTTACTGAACTCCAGGAGAACTTGAACTAAATTCATGTTTCTTTCAAAGCATGTGTCTGATTGTTCGATGTATTATTTATCAGAGTGTGCTGCAAACCTGGAACTCTCTACCACTTATTTGAAGTAAATGGAATAGATGTATTGAAGGGGTAGCCAGAAAAGCACATGAAGGGGAATAAAATATAAAGTTTTGCTGGTAGGGATGGGATGAAATAGTGCATAAACGGTGGCACAGACCAATCCTTCAAACTTCCCTCCTGTATAAGGCCGGAAGGGTTATTCGCTAATGATTGAAGTAATCTGTGACTGTATTCAGCAATGCTTGGACTAATAAGTGATGAGTAACATTTGTGCTAGGCAATGGCCACCTGAAATATGAGTGTGTCTAGCCATCTTCCTTTGGCATTCACTGACATGACCATTGCTAAAGCACTCACGATTAATCATGCTGGTGCTAGCATTGTCCAGAAATTGAACTGGACTATCCATATCAATATGGTAGCTGGAAGATGCTTGGAGTTCTGAGTCAAATTAATCTCCTCCAGACTCCCCAGAGCTCATCCACTGTTGACAAGACACAACTTAGAAGTGTGATATTCTCCACTTGTCTGATGAGTTTGGTTCCAATTTTCAAGAGGCTCTACACAATCCAGGACAAAGGAGGTCACTTAATCAGCACCCATCCAGCATCTCAAGCAGGTGCTGCATTGGTGCACTGTAGCAGTAGCGTGTTTCTTATTAAAAAGTTAGCCATTGCAACTCAACCAAGCCTCCTTGGATGTCAAAACTCCTGAATTCTATCACCTGGAAAGGCCAAGTTAGATGCATGGGAACACCACTATGTACAGATTCCCGTCCAAGTCACCGGGCATCTTGACTTGTAGCTGTTAATGATGTTCCTTCAGTGTTGCTGCATGTAGAATCATCTGAAGAGCATTGTCCGTATATTTACACCACATAGACTAAGAAAGTTCAAGCAGGTGACTCTCACGCACCTTCTCAGAGACGATCAGAACTGGGCAAGAACTGCTGACTAGCCAACTACACTGTTGTCCCAAGAACTGACTCAAAAAAGATTGACTCATTTCTGTGCAATAAATTATAATTCTATGAATTATCGAAAATGATTGTGCTAAACCGTGTGCTTTGGTCTGCAGAAGCCTTTGGAGAGGCTAGATTAATGGGCAAAGAAGCAGCGGATGATATTTTCGAAATGGAGTAGGGCTGCAGAAATCTGAAGTACAGAGAGACTTGGGAGTACCAGTTCATTATTCTCTTCAGGTTAACGTATAGGCTCATTTGGCAGTTAGGAAGGCAAATCCAATGTTAGCATTCATTTTGAGAGTACTAGAATACAAGAGTAGGGATGTACTTGCTGAGGTTGTGTAAGGCTGTGGTCAGACCGCTTTTGGAATATTGTGAGCAGTTATGGGCCCTGCATCTACGGAAGGATGTGCTCACCTTGGAAGTGGTCTTGGGGACAAGAGGCCTGTTCTATGTTGAGGACTCTTGAGTCTACGCTTGATGGAGTTTAGAAGGATGTGGGGGATCTGACTGAAATCTAGAAAATACAGAGGCCTGGATAAAGTGGATGTGGAGGTGTTTTTACTTGTTGGAGTGACTAGGACCTGAGGGCACTGCCTCAGAGTGAAGGAATGACCCTTCAAAACTGGGATGAGGAGGGATTTCTTCAGCCATAGGGTGGTGTGTCTGTGGAACTGATTGCTACAGAAAGCTGCGGCGGCCATGTCATTGAATCTATTTAAGAGAGTGTGGATAGGTTCCAGATTAATAAGGGGATGAAAAGTTACAGGGAGAAGGTAGGCAAATGGGGTTGAGAAACATATCAATCATGATCGAAAGGAGGAGCAGACTCAATGGGCTGAATGACCTAATTCTGCCTCTATATCTTGCGGTGACATTGGTTCATTCATACTGAATGGCCTCAACTTTCTTTTATACCATCATCAGATACACTCCAAACCTTATCAGAGACAATTGGATCCCCTCAGAGAGAAAAAAATTGTTTCCTTACATTACTACAGTAATGACACTTCATAAAAGAACCTAATTACCAGAATTCTCCATTAAAACACAGTAAACCCAGAAGTGAACATGTTCTTCTGTGACATGTCTTGGGATGCTTAAAGATGTTATAAAAATGCAATTTTAAAAAGAATCTGTTTTGTACTGTCACGTGCATTCATTGTGACTTGAGTTGACTGCATACTGTAGGTTACAAGATTCCACACTGCTATTATGAATGAAGAGGTGTGCTGTCTGGCTAAATTACAGGTTGCTAGCAAATGCCATCCTTCAAGATAAAAGCAGGAAAAAAAGACTGGCATATGTAGTGCCTTTAGTGACCTTAGGAAGCTCCATGGTTCTTCACAATTGATTATGTACTTCTTGAAGCAAAATCAATATTGTAACTTTGGAAATAAAGCAACCAATTTTAGAACAGCAAACTCCCACAACCAGTGTAACCTGCTTTTATAATGTTGGCCAAGGAAGAAATACGCACCCTGACACTGTCAAAATTAATGGGATCTTTTGCATCCACTTGAGTTGGCATCGTTTGGCCGAACTGGTCCTCACCCTTAACAATTTCTCCTTTGAATCCTCCCACTTCCTCCAGACCAAAGGGGTAGCCATGGGCACACGTATGGGCCCCAGCTATGCCTGTCTCTTTATTGGCTACATAGAACAGTTGATCTTCCGTAATTACACTGCACCACTCCCCACCTCTTCCTCCGCTACATTGATGGCTGCATTGGCGCCACCTCCTGCTCCCGCGAGGAGGTTGAGCAATTCATCGACTTCACCAACATTCCACCCTGACCTTAAATTTACCTGGACCATCTCTGACACCTCCCTCCCCTTCCTGGGCCTCTCCATCTCCATTAATGACGACCGACTTTACACTGACATTTTTTACAAACCCACCAACTCCCACAGCTACCTTGATTACACCTCTTCCCACCCTACCTCTTGCAAAAATGCCATCCCGTATTCCCAATTCCTCTGCCTCTGCCGTATCTGCTCCCAGGAGGACCAGTTCTACCACAGAACACACCAGATGGCCTCCTCCTTTAGAGACCGCAATTTCCCTTCCCATGCGGTTAAAGATGCCCTCCAACGCATCTCGTCCACATCCCGCACTCAGACCCCCCACCCCTCCGACTGTAACAAGGACAGAACGCCTCTGGTGCTCACCTTCCACCATACAACCTTCGCATAAACTAAATCATACGCCGACATTTCCGCCACCTCCAAAAAGACCCCACCACCAGGATATATTTCCCTCCCTACCCCTTTCCGCCTTCCGCAAAGACCATTCCCTCCGTGACTACCTGGTCAGGTCCACGCCCCCCCCCCCACAACCCACCCTCCCATCCTGGCACTTTCCCCTGCCACCGCAGGAACTGTAAAACCTGTGCCCACACCTCCTCCCTCACCTCTAACCAAGGCCCTAAAGGAGTCTTTCACATCCATCAAAGTTTTACCTGCACATCCACTAATATCATTTATTGTATACGTTGCTCCCGATGCGGTCTCCTCTACATTGGGGAGACTGGGCGCCTCCTAGCAGAGCGCTTTGGGGAACATCTCCGGGACACCTGCACCAATCAACCACACCGCCCCGAGGCCCAACATTTGAACTCCCCCCTCCCACTCTACCGAGGACATGGAGGTCCTGGGCCTCCTTCACCGCCGCTCCCTCACCACCAGACACCTGGAGGAAGAACGCCTCATCTTCCGCCTCGGAACACTTCGACCCCCAGGGCATCAATGTGGACTTCAACAGTTTCCTCATTTCCCCTTCCCCCACCTCACCCTAGTTCCAAACTTCCAGCTCAGCACTGTCCCCATGACTTGTCCAGACTTGTCCTACCTGCCTAGCTCCTTTTCCACCTATTCACTCCACCCTCTCCTCCCTGACCTATCACCTTCATCCCCTCCCCCACTCACCCATTGTACTCTATGCTACTTTCTCCCCACCCTCACCCTCCTCTAGCTTATCTCTCCGTGCTTCAGACTCACTGCCTTTATTCCTAATGAAGGGCTTTTGCCTGAAATGTCGATTTCGCTGCTTCTTGGATGCTGCCTGAACTGCTGTGCTCTTCCAGCACCGCTAATCCAGAATCAGCGATCTCTGGCTTAACCATACAAATTTCTTGTGCATGATGAAATGCTGTAGCATTTCACAGGAGTATTATGCAACAAGATTTGCCACAGCTGCATAAGGAGATAATTGTTCAGAAAATCAAAAGCTTGTCAAAAGATGTTGGTTTTAAGGAGAATATAAGAGGAGCAGAAATAAAGAGGTCTAGGGAGGTAATTCCAGAGTTGAGGACCTGTGCAACTGAAGTCATAACCAGCAGTGGAGGAACTGTTAAAATTGGAGACTTGTGCGTGTGCACATGGCACCAGGATTTGAGAAATGCAGAGATCATGGGGAGTTGTGAGGCCGAGGACGTTACAGTGACAGAGGGAAGAAGCCATGAGGGATTTGAAAGCAAGGAAGAAAATTTTAAAATTGAGGTATTACTTAACTAGAAGCCAACATAACTCGACAAACTTGGAATGATGGATGAAAACATCTCCAATAGAGCAGCACTCCCTCAGTATGACGCTGAGCTGTCAGTCTTGATCATTGTGTTCTGCTACAGGATTTGAGTACAATCTTCTTAACTTAAAGCGGAGGCAAAATCTAATTACAATTATCCATTTTTGGCCAGTTCGGATGGGAGTCTGGTTGACACTAAGTGTTGAAGCCATTTTATGAGCAAATGTTTGGAATACTGCCTGCTGTAACTCGACAAGGAGACGTTGTAGAAGTGAGAATTCACTAGGCAAATTATTATTAAATCTGTAGTGTTAGGCCAACATTTGAGTAATTGTATCTTTTCCCTGAGGACTTGTGGATTACACCATGTTCAAGGATTCTGTATTTCTGTGTAACGTATTAATTGAGTGGTATGGAGTTTTAGTTTGCCTTAGTGAGTAACTTGAGATGACTTTCATATTAATGAATTGATTTTGCCAACATTCAGTCTGTTTTCACTATGCTGTTACCATTCAGGATCTGAGCACAAATAATTTGGTGTGATTTTGAGGTGTGTTAGCTGCCATGGAACTTGTAGCACAGGGAAATGGAAGTGTACAGTCTTTTCTTTATGTAGAATATCTCCTGGTTCCAGCCAGCTGAAGAAGATATGGCTAGGACTCAAAAGATTTGGCCACTGTTTTCATTGCCTATGTCATTGTGATTAAAGTGGAGTAGAAATTGGGTTGCTTCGGTGAAATTATTGATCGACAGTATTCTCTGCTTGTGGACCTCATCCTCAGTGCTGTCGTGACTGAAGTGGGGTGATGGACTGGTGGACACTACCTTGGCATTTTCCTTCAACAACCTGAGCTCTAAGCTCTGCAGTTTCCTCTTGAACGATCTCTGTTACTTCACCACTACCCATCTCTTTTTAAGACATTCATTAAAACCTAAAATAAAAGCAAAGTACTGTGAATAGAGGAGATCTGAAACATAGAGTACTGGAGAAATTCAGATCTAACAGCATCTGTGGAGAGAGAAACTGAATTAGTTCTTCAGAACTGATCATCAATGGAAAAATCATTGGTTTATGCTGTGAGAGTGGAAGTGGAATAGAAGGGTATGTCGGGCAATGTTTAAGAGCAATAGGAGCTCAAAACATTTTGTTTACTGTATTTATGCAATTTTTGAAAGTTACTGTTGAGCTTTCTTCCACAACTCTTACAGGTAGCACATTCCAGATTATAATAACTTGCTGCTTCAGAAATAAAACATTTTCTCATCTGTCCACAGCTGCCCCATAAATCTGTCTCCTCAAGTTACTGACTGCTCTACCAATGGATGCAGTTTCTTCCTATTTGTTTGATCAAAATCCTTCATTGATTTTGAACACTTCTATTCAATCTCTGTTTAATCTTCTCAGCTCTGGAAAGGGATCCCAGCTTCTTGAGTCTCTCGATATATTTGAAGTCCCTCATCCTTTGCTATGCTAGCAAATCTTGTGCACCCTCAGTAGGGCCTTAAAATCACCCTTCTAGGGGGTGCTGTCCAAAGTCAAACTCCATACTCCATGTGATCCAAACCACTGATGCAAAAAGTTTAAAATCAAAAGGTTGTTTCCATCCTTAGCGTATTGCTGGAGTTGTGTTAATTCTCAATTCAAGATGGAGCTCCTAAAATAGTGACATTCGCAAGTGCTGGGCTGCCTCCAAGCCTGTAATAAGTGACAAATTGTGTACAGTTTATAAAGTAGTAACCTGTGGAATATTGTCTCAATTGTTTGAGTGAGATTATTTATTTATGGATTCTTTCTGCACACCGCCCCCCATCCCCCAATCTACATTTTCCAACAGGCAGAACGATGGAATGGCTGAAAGAGCAGGACATAAAGGAGAGTTCCTGAAATGCAATCTGTGTAAACGTAAATGGCGCTTGAGGCCAGAAGTTGAATTTGTGCCATTTGCTGAAAGCTCTTGAAATATTTAAGATGTTATGCGGGTCAGTCCTGTTGTACAGTTTTTTTTCATCCCTCCAATGAATTTTAATAATTGAGGTGGTTTTTGTCACCGGCTGCTGCAGTTTAGTTTATGTACTACAGTGACTGGTTGTTTTATCAGCCTTTTGCAGTAACATAATTCAAACTCTTATCTTGCTGACCACCATTTTACTCATTTTAAAACTAACCAGTTAGGGTGTGTCCAGGAGTGAACTGCAGTGTAAATTTCTGCGAGGCAGTGCGTGGGTTGGTTTCAGATTACACCATTTACATAGGTTTCTGCTGCACTGAACTGTGCTTTCAGCTGTTACCTCTTAAGGCCAAGAAGTTAACTCTTTCATCACTGAACATATTTCACAGCAATAAACTAAATGTCCAGCACAGAAGCGGGATATCTGACCCAACTGGTCTGTGCAGGTGTTAATACGCCACATGAGCCTCCATCCACTCCTCTTTATTTCGGTATTCAATGTATCCTTCAAACATTTCAAGTTCCTTTTAAATGAGCCAAAGGTTTCTGCCTCAGCCATGTAACTTGACAGTGCATTCCAGATGCCAACTACCCACTGGGTGGAAAGACAATTCCCATGTTGCATCTAACTCTTTTAGCAATCACCTTAAATCTGTTGAGTAGGTGAGGACTGCAGATGCTGGAGTTCAGAGTCAAAAAACGTGGTGCTGGCCGCCTGTGCTTCTCAAGTGCCACGTTTTTGACCTTCAATCTGTGCCCACAGTAATTGACTTTTCTACCTGGAAAAACTTGTCTTCTCTGTCCATTCTGTTAAAAGTCCCTCATTATTTTGTACATCTCAGTTAAGTCATCCTTCAGCTGCCTCCGTTCTGAGGAGAACTGCCCTATCCTATCTCATCTTTTCTCATAACTGCAGTTTTCAAACTCTGGCAATATTCCCTTAAGTCTCCGCCCTCTCTCTTGAGCATATGTGTGCTTTGTGTATTGTAGTGACTGGAAGTGTGCATAAGCTGTAGCTGTGGCCTAAGCATGGTTTGTGTCGTTCCAGTGTTCCAACCCTGCTTTTGCTTTGAGTGTCTCACTCAATGAAGGAAAACATCCCACCAACTGTAATGAGAGAATAGAAGATGCTGGAGAAACTCTGGTCTGGCAGCATCTGTGGAGAGAGTAATAAGAGTAAACAAATTGACCATAACTCTGAGATTTAGGATAGTTATAAGAAAGATTAAGAGAGAGCCAGGAATAATGGCACAGGCTAATTTTACCCAAAGTTAGATACAATTTGGCCCAAGTGGACTGAGAGCAGCTACTTGCAGGTAAAACTGTCAGAACATTGAAGTGCGTTCAAGGAGAGAATAGTGCGAATACAAGGTTTGATGAAGCGCAGGAGTGAGACCTGAGAACACTGCATGTCAAGGCACATGAAGGTTAGGGTTAAGGGGGACAAAAAGAGAAGCTGATGGTAGATACTAAGGTCTCAACATAGCAGAGTTCCAAGAGAAGTGTAAAAATACAAGGAGGAAATTAGGAAGATAAAGCAAGTCCATGAGAAAGCATTGGCAGAAAGAATAAAGGAGGATGCAAGAATATTTTAAAAATATGTAAACAGTAAGAGTACAACTAGGGAAAGAGTAAGACCAATTTGGGATAATTGAGATAATGTGTATACCATGGGCTTAACCCCTTCAGATCCTTACACAGCAGGGATCAAATTGTTTGTCCACATGTGGACAAAGCTGCACTGAGGTCAGGAACAGGGTGCCTCTGGCTGAACCTAAACTGACTGTGTGTATCATGGAGTTCATGAGCAGAGTCCTCAACAAATACTTTTGCATTGGGCTTCATAATAGACAAGAATGTGGCAAGTACAAACATCCAGGATAGAGACTGAAATATTAAAAGAAATTGAGATAGAGAGAACATAGAACATAGAAGGATACAGCGCAGTACAGGCCCTTCGGCCCTCGATGTTGCGCCGACCGAGTCCTACCTAACCTATACTAGCCCAATAACTTCCAAATGCCTATCCAATGCCCGCTTAAATGAACATAAAGAAGGAGAGTTCACCACTGATACGGGCAGGGCATTCCATGAACTCACAACCCGCTGTGTGAAGAATCTACCCCTAACATCTGTCCTATACCTACCACCCCTTAATTTAAAGCTATGTCCCCTAGTAACACCTGACTCCATTAGCGGTAAAAGGTTCTTAGTATCTACCCTATCTAAACCCCTAATCATCTTATACACTTCTATCAGATCTCCCCTAAACCTTCTCTTCTCCAATGAGAACAGCCCCAAGTGCCTCAGCCTTTCCTCATACGATCTTCCTACCATTCCAGGCAACATCCTGGTAAACCTCCTCTGCACTCGTTCTAAAGCTTCCACATCCTTCCTATAGTATGGCGACCAAAACTGCACACAATACTCCAGATGAGGCCTCACCAGAGTCTTATACAACTGCAACATGACCTCAGGACTCCGGAACTCAATTCCTCTGCCAATAAAGCCCAGTACACCATATGCCTTCCTCACAGCACTATTTACCTGGGTGGCAACTTTCAGAGATCTGTGTACATAGACACCAAGATCCCTCTGCTCATCCACACTACCAAGTAGCCTACCATTAGCCCAGTAATCCATCATCTTGTTATTCCTACCAAAGTGAACGACTTCGCACTTAGCTACATTGAATTCCATTTGCCACATTTCCGCCCAGCTCTGCAACTTATCTATATCCCGCTGTAACCTACCACTTCCTTCCTCACTATCCACAACTCCACCGACTTTCGTGTCATCCGCAAACTTGCTTACCCAGCTTTCAAGTCCTTCCTCTAGATCATTTATAAAGATAACAAAAAGCAATGGTCCCAAAACAGATCCTTGTGGTACACCGCTAGTAACTGCGCTCCAAGATGAACATAATCCATCAACTACTACCCTCTGTCTCCTTCCAGCCAGCCAATTCCTAATCCAAACCTCTAATGTATCCTCAATGCCATATCTCTGAAGTTTTAGCATTAGCCTACCATGGGGAACCTTATCGAACGCCTTACTAAAATCCATATACACAACATCTACTGCTTTACCCTCATCCACTTCCTTAGTCACCTTCTCAAAGAACTAAGAGAAGGGTTGTGCTGATAGATTTAACAGCCTTAAAACTAGATAAGTCTACAGGCTTGAATGAACTATATTCCAGGCTGTTGAGAGAGGAGACACCAAGGACTCTGGCAGTCATTATGAAATCCTCACTCTCCATAGGTGAAGTGCCAGAGCACTGGCAAACTGCTAACATTGTCCCATTATTACAAAAGGGAGGAAGACATAAACCAGGAAATGACAAGGCAGTTAGTCTAACCTCACTGGTGAGGAAGCCAATACAAGGAATTCTGTAGAACACAATATCTCTGCATTTGTAAAGAGACAGATTAATCAGGGATAGTCAGGTGGATTTGGTTGATTTCGTCACATCATTAGTGATGGGTTTCTTGCTTACTTTGGTAACACTTTGATTGCTTGGCATCAGATATTAAATTTATATGACTGGTCCTCGATATAGTGCATTTCCAATTCTAAAGAACGTATTTGTTTGACTATATCCATTTAGCCTCTGCATACTTTTATTTTTGTTTCATGTGAACTTGCTGTGCACCAGCTGGCTGCACTGTTTGTTAGCATTACATCAGTGTGCATATGTGTCATTTTCTTGACTGTGCAGAGCTGTGGAATGGCCTGAGCATATGGAGGTTGCTCTTTCAATTTTGAGTTGCCTTTGACTCCTTACTCTCTTTCTGAATGCTTAACTGAGAATAAAGATTCGCTATAATAAGTTTCTAATTTCTTTCGGGTAAGATGGATTGTGTGCTGTTTAATTCAGGGGCAGGATCGGGACAGTTAGGACCTGTGGAAAACTACCCAGGAATGTCCTGCCCACCAAAGCATAGCAAATCTAGCCTACCCAATTACTACTCAATCTGTTTACTCTTGATCAACAGCAAAGTGATGGAAGCAGCCATGAACACTGATCTCCAGTGCTTCCTGCTCAGTACTAACCTGCTCACTGACAGTCGGTTTGGGTTCAGCCAGGGGCAACCTGTTCCTGACCTCATTGCAGCTTTGTCCACATGTGGACAAACAATTTGTTGTCTATTGTATCTAGATCAGAAGGGGATAAGCCTTGATTGAGTATAATCTGCGCCATTCATTGCGATGATGTCATAGAATTTGGTGAGAGAGTAATTGTCAGATCACGTGGGAAATAGACCCAAGTCTCAGTCCTAATGTAGTAGTGCTGAGCCTATCTTATAACTTCAAATAGTTGCAGAGGTGGAGTCATTTACATCTTATATATTTTATAAGGCTTATCTTGTGAGACTGAAGCTGCCCTGCACACAAGACCATTTAAATTCCAAAAGAACCCACACATCATGGTTGATAGTACACATAACAAACCTGAGGAGAGTTGAGTCAGTGTGATCACCCTTGACATGGAGATAATATTTACTGAGTGTGGAATTAAGGAAGCCAGCAAGATTGAAGTTAATGGGAATCAGGAGGTTGGTGAACTCCGTTCTGGTTCAAGTCGTATATATAGAACAAAGGAAAGGTTGGAGGCTAATCACGTCACATTCAGGATATTGCTGCAAGAGTTCCTCAGGACTCTATTCTTCAGCAAATCATAGTGGGTTGCTTCATCAGTGATCATCCTGCCAGCAGAAGGTCAGGAGTAGGTAGGTTAATTATGATTGTACAGTGTGCAGCAGTATTCCCATGCCTCCGATACTGAAGTGATGTATGTCCATATGAAGCAAGACCTGGCCACCATTCATTCTGATCTAAACTTTGTTGATAAGTGGCAAGTAGTGTTCATGCCACACCAGGGCCAGATAATAACAATCCTGAATAAGAGAAAATGCAATTAAAAAATCTCTCCTCAATGTTTAATGTCACTGAAATTCTCCCATTATCATTATTATGGAGGGTAACCATTGACTAGAAACTGAACTGGATCCATCATTCAAATACTGACTGCAAAAGCAGGTCAGAAGCTAAGGATTTTATGGTAAGTACCTTATGTCCTGAGTGCCCAAAGTCTGTCCATCATCTACAAGGGCTTGTGCTCAAAACATCAACTCTCCAGCTCCTCAGATAATGCCTGACCGGCTGTGCTTTTCCAGCGCCACACGTTTTGGCAACAAGTTACAAGCCATGAATATGATGGAATGCTCTCCACTTCCCTGAACTGGTACAGCTTCAGTAACACTCAGGAAGTTTAATGAGATCAAGGAAAAAAAAGCATACGACCAAATTGGAACTGGTTCACCACCTTCAACATCTATTTCCACCTTTCATAATAGCAGAATATACCATTTAAAAGATACTCTGCAACAATTCATCCCGCCTCCTTCAACAGAGCCTTCCAAGACAATGGCCCCTACCATCGAGCAGGACAGTAGATACGTGGGGACACCATAGGATTGTAAGAAATAAGAACAGGAGCAGGCCATTTGGCTCCTCAAGCCATTCAGTAGGATCATGGCTGATCCAATATTCCTCACGTCCACACTCCTGCCATTTCCCCATAACCCTTTATTCCTCCAATGATTGAGAATTCATCAATCCCAGTCTTAAATGTACACTCTGATTCTGCCACCACAGTTTTCAGTGGCAAGGAGTTCTAAAGACTCTTCGCCCTCAAAAGAACCTCTCTCTTTTTCTGAATCATGCATTTCCATCCCTTTATTCTGAGACTATGCCCTCAATGTCTGCTACTTTTCCTTCAAGCCACAGCCTGCCCTGACTTCACACGACATCACCATTCCTTCATTGTCAGTGGATCGAAATCCTGGAACTCCTACCTTAACAGCATTATGAGTCTGCCACATTGACTGCAGTGGTGAAACAAATGATCCACCACTACCTCCTGGAATAAGAAAAAAAAACTACTGTCAGTAGTGGCGACCATGTACCCAGCAGATTGCCATTAAAAATCCAACTGGCTTGCTGATGTCCTTACATGGTCTGGGCTTTATGACTCCAGACTGACCACAATGTGGTTGACCTTTGCCTGACCTCTGAACTGCCTGATGAATCAGTCAGTTGTATTGAAAAAGGTGGCTGAATAGAAATAGGCAGTAAGTGCTGCACCTGTCAGTGGCACCCCCACCCCCTGAATATAGAAAAGAAGAAATTATCCTGCAACCAACACAAGTTTGGGTGGTCATTAGTCTTATTGCTGCTTTTGAGACCTGGAACATGTGAATTGTTCACTTAATTGACTGTGAAGATCTTTATAATGCCATGAGGCTATATATGGTATAGTTATATAAAGTACTTTGAGTCTTTTTGATGATGTAGTAGATGATGAAATTCAACATTGTCTCTGTGTATGCTAGCTCAGCCTTTGACACGGAAGAGTATTTATGACCTGGATTGTAAAGGTGAAGCAACATCATGCCTTATCAGACAGTATCCTATATGCTTCAGAGACTTGAGCAGACTTTGTAATATCCTTTAAAACCAGTGACAAGAATGCTGGGCCAGGAGCAGCATTTTCTCCGAAAGCATCTCCCCTCAATTAACATTCAGGAGCTAATCACAACAGAGTAGATCTGTTGGATAGGACACGCTATTTATGTCCCTGCCACCAACCTCCTAAAGCTCTACTCAGAATTTGACATGGCGATGCCAATGTTGGACTGGGGTGTACAAAGTTAAAAATCACACAACACCAGGTTATCGTCCAACAGGTTTAATTGGAAGCACTAGCTTTCGGAGCACTGCTCCTTCAACCAGTTGATGAAGGAGCAGCGCTCTGAACGCTACTGCTTCTAATTAAACCTGTTGGACTATAACCTGGTGTTGTGTGATTTTTAACTTTATACTCAGAATTTGGTTATGACAGAAGAATTGCAGGAGGAATTGGGGTGGCTCAGTGGTTAGCACTGCTGCCTTGCGGAGCCAGGGCCCTGGGTTCGGTTCTTGCCTTGGGCAACTGTGTGTGGAGTTTGCACATTCTCCCTGTGTCTGCGTGGGTTTCCTCTGGGTGCTCCAGTTTCCTCCTACAGTCCGAAGAAGTGCGGGTCAGTTGAATTGACCATGTCGAATTGACCATGTCAAATTTCCCATAGGGAGTAGGTGAATGGGTCTGGGTGGGTTGCTCTTCGGAGGGTCAGTGTGGATTTGTTGGGCCGAAGGGCCTGTTACCGCACTGTAGGGAATCTAATCTCATCTAATTTAGGACATCAGGGATGTTTTGACAACATCCCTAGAAGTTCTGAAGAGGTAAACTATGCCTGTCAACTCAACGGGTATCTTGGCATGTAACCAATCAAAATGCAGAAGACTCATTTATGATGGGTGGATGCCTTGAGGGAATAATTCAGAATGTGCAGAGGTAAAGTCAGGATATTGGATGGCAAACACAAGCCTCCAACGACCTATCCAAACAATTCTTCAAGCACTACCCACTCCATGTGTCAAGCGATTTCAGATGGTATGTTGGTTCCAAAGTGACAAGTTCATTGGAACTGGAGCAGAAGCAGATCATCCTCGGTCCCAATGGATTGTCTCAGAAAAGGGAGATGAAAATGGAAGTTTTTTTTGGTCGCTCTTTCTTTTGCCCTAGCTTGGACACTTTTTTACCCCTACATTTTATCCAGCCATACTAATTCACAGCACTTTTCATTTTCCCACAAGTAAACAAGATTAAAAAAAAAGCCAGTTCCTTCTGGGCAGCTTGTTAAAACTTAGCACTTTTACTAAGCTTTACGGCATCTTTGTTAATATTGCTTTGTGGTTGTATCTCAAATTTTGTTTGATAATGGTCTGATGTTTTATTACTTGTAGGTGCTATGTAAATGCAAGAAGTTGATCTGGTAATGTGAAATAACAGTTCTGACAAATCTAGTAATTGCTGACTTTTGACCCAGTGGACATTTTCATTCTTAGCCCATTAACACTGCTTGCCTATGATTCCTTTGGGCCTTATATTGTAATAGCTTTTGTATTAGTTCTGTCATCATTCTCTCGAATTGTTCTGCCAGTTGACTTGAGTCAGTGCTGATCCATTTGATCTTGGCCTCCTCCAAGACACATTGCAACACAATAGACTTGTTCTGTAGTAATATGGTTGATGATATAGTTATTTCTATCTAATTGATAGTGATTCAAGCTTTGGCGGATGCTATTAATTGATCTCAAGGGACTGTAGATCGATCAGGAAATGGTGACCATGTAAGGTTACTCATCAGCTTTCAAAGCTGCTGCAGTGATGAAAATGTTGCTTTCCAGCTTAGCTTTTAACTCTGGTTTTTAGTCGGGATGAACTCTCTCGACTGCCCCCAATGCCAGTATATCTTTCCTTGGATAGATGAGCCAATGCTGTTTAAATATTCTAGGTGTGTTGCAATGTGTCTCGGAGGAGGCCAATTGAGAGAACAATTTGAGAGAATGATGACAGTACTAATACAAAAGCTGACTAGTTTATCAAGATTTCCCTGTTTTTACTCCTTCCCCTTTGAGCTCAAGGTCAAAGTTCAGTTTGCCTTCTCTTCTACCCCCAAACTTGAATGCTAGTTTTTTTGTGACTCATACACAAGGAACCTTCAATCCTCCTTTACTGCTGCTTTCTGCAGTGTTTCTCTACATAAGTAAAAATAAGCTTCTCCTCTTCCTGCCAAAGTGCATAATCTCACATTTTCCCACATATATTTTATCTGCCAAGTCTGTCCTCACTTACTTAACTTGTCTATATCAATCTGTGGACTCTTTGTATCTTCCTCACTGCTTGTTTTTCCACGTATTTTCGAGTCAACTTTGGCAGCAGTGCATTCACTTTCCTCCTCCAAAGTTAAAAATCACAAATCACCAGGTTATAGTCCAACAGGTTTATGTGGAAGCACTAGCTTTCGGAGCGCTGCTCCTTCATCAGGTGTTTGTAGAATATAAGATTGTAAGACACAGAATTTTTAGCAAAAGTTTACAGTGTGATGCAACTGAAATTATATATTGAAAAATAACTGGATTGTTTGTTAAGTCTTTCAGTTTTTAGAATGACCATGTTGGTTTCAGTTTTTTCATATGTAAATAAACTTTAACAATAGGTGTCATGTCGTCTCAGATAATGCATTGGAGGTGTGAAGTGCCCTGTGTGTTTCAGTTGTATCACAATGTAAACTTTTGATATAAATTCTGTGTCTTACTCCTCAACTATCTGATGAAGGACCAGTGCTCTGAAAGCTAGTGCTTCCAAATAAACCTGGTGTCTATGACCTGGTGTTGTGTGATTTTTAACTTTGTAAGTGCCAGTCCATCACTGACAACTCTAAATCATTTTCTTCTCCAAATCATTCTATTTTGTAAATAATTGTGGCCATAGTACTAATCCCTGTGGCACTTCACAGGTTGTCATCCTGAAAATGCACCCATAGCTCAACTCTGTCTTCTATTAGTTAGCCAATCCTCTATCCACGTTAGTAAATATTTTGAATCAACTTGTTCAGACATGTCGGAGAAAGTGAGGACTGCAGATGCTGGGGATCAGAGTCAAGTGTGTGGTGCTGAAAAAACACAGCCAGTCAGGCAGCATCCGAGGAGCAGGAGAATCAACATTTCAGGCAAGAACCTTTCATCAAGCACCACACACTCAACCCTTGTTGAGACATGTTCTGACACACTTTGGAACAAGTGGACTTGAACCTGGCCTTTTGACCCAGAGGTAGGGACACCACCACAGCAGCAAAAGAGTCCAATGTCCCATGCTATCCAAACACCGTGGGCTGTAATGGTATCTAATCAAATCCAAATGTATTGTATCAACTGCTTCCATTTATCTCACCTTGTTATTTCCTCAAAGAATTCAAATACATTTGTCAGGCTGATGACCCCTTCATGAAGCCATCTGATTCTGCTTGATCATAAATGTATTTCTAAGTACTCTGCTTTTACATCCTTTTGCATAGACTATGAACATTTTCTCAAAGACAACTATTTTTGAGACTCAAATTTTATTTGAAAGAATTTCTGTCAAATACCTCAATTTCAATTGCATTAAAAGTGCATATTGTTAAGTGACTTGTTTAAGGAGCATCACTGAAATTGTCACATTTTCTTATCCTACCTTGTAATAGTATGAAATCTTGTCATGTAGGCTGAGTGAGTCTCACAGCATGCATGATTTTATTATTTTTTTAAAGAAGCCTTCCGTGATTTAATGAGATTTTCTAGGTTGAAATTTTGTAATAATGTTAGTTCAGCGCAGTTGGTTGCAATTGGACTTGGTGATTATGGAAATCACGGATTCACAGGCTAAGAGCTGAGCACCGAATTGAATTAGGTTTATTGTCACATGTACTCACATGAGTACAGTGAAAAGTTTACAAGTCACCAGTTACGGCACCATCTTAGGTACAAAGGTACCTTAGGTACAAAGCAGAATCTTGGGTATAAAGCAGAAAAATAAGCAAGGCTAAAAAGTTAAACATTATAGCCCTCATGAGTAAAAGCATAGAAAACCAATGAAATGCAGTTAAAAGTTCAACACCACAGTCCATAAGCACTGAATAGAATACTGGGCTCACACAACTGACAAAGTGCTTGAGTTTCCCCACTCTGGGCGTGACCCTTAACCCCCCCTCCCTCATTTCCCAGACTACCTGCTCTGGCTGCTCTCAGGATGACTGCCACCAGCCTCCCTCACTACCACGTTGGGCTTGTCCTCCCTGTGCTGTCTTGATCTCCTGTTCAATGAACTCCTCCACAAACTTGCACATCACTGACGACAAGTAGATTAAACTAAGGGATAAAAAATAGTAGAAGAAGAGAAAAGAACAGGTGGGACTAGATTGAGTTGGGATATCTGGTCAGCATGGAAGGTTGGACCGAAGGGTCTGTTTCCATGCTGTACATCTCTATGGCGAAGTAAGAGCGGATAGAGTATATGAACTCTGAGCAGGGACCCGCACGATGCACTACTGATCCGCCATCATCTTGAGGATATTGTATAGGCCACCATTTCAGTGTTAATTTACCACTTATCAATACAAGCCTAAATATGGACCATATAGACTGACGCACCAGCATTGACTCTCCCAGTAATGGGGAGAAAGTGAGGACTGCAGATGCTGGAGATCAGAGTCAAGAGTGTGATGCTGGAAAAGCACCGCAAGTCTGGCAGCATCCGAGCAGCAGGAGAATCGACATTTCCGGCCATTCCTGATGAAGGGCTTATGCCCGAAACATCGATTTCCCCTGCTCCTTGGATGCTGCCAAACTTGCTGTGCTTTTCCAGCACCACACTCGAATTTCCCAGTTAACACCCTTACTGCCAATCTTTACTATCAGGACTGTTTGTGACTTTGCAACCATAGTGTGTTTTAAAACATAGAACATAGAAAAATACAGGCCCTTTGGCCCTCGATGTTGCGCTGACCTAAGCCCACCTAACCTACACTAGCCCACTATCCTCCATATGCATATCCAATGCCCGTTTAAATGCCCATAAAGAGGGAGAGTCCACCACTGCTACTGGGAGGGCATTCCATGAACTCACGACTCGCTGAGTAAAGAATCTACCCCTAACATCTGTCCTATACCTACCACCCCTTAATTTAAAGCTATGCTTCCTCGTAATAGCTGACTCCATACGTGGAAAAAGGTTCTCATGGTCAACCCTATCTAAACCCCTAATCATCTTGTACACCTCTATCAAGTCACCCCAAACTCCAATGAAAACAGCCCCAAGTGCCTCAGCCTTTCCTCATATGATCTTCCTACCATACCAAGCAACATCCTGGTAAACCTCCTCTGCACACATTCCAGTGCCTCCACATCCTTCCTAGAGTATGGCGACCAAAACTGCACACAATACTCCAGATGCAACCACACCAGAGTCTTATACAACTGCAACATGACCTCAGGACTCCGGAACTCAATTCCTCTCCCAATAAAAGCCAGTACACCATATGCCTTCTTCACAGCACTATTTTACCTGAGTGGCAACTTTCAGAGATCTGTGTACATGGACACCAAGATCCCTCTGCTCATCCACACTACCAAGTATCAGATCAGTAGCCCAATACCCCATCTTCTTGTTACTCTTACCAAAGTGAATCACTTCACACTTACCTACATTGAACTCCATTTGCCACCTTTCTGCCCAGCTCTGCAGCTTATCTATATCTCGCTGTAACCTGCCACATCCTTCCTCACTGTCAACAACTCCACTGACTTTCGTATCAATCTCAAACTTGCTCACCCAACCTTCTAGCCCCTCCTCCAGGTCATTTATAAAAATGACAAACAGCAGTGGTCCCAAAACAGATCCTTGCGGAACACTGCTAGTAACTGCACTCCAAGTTGAATCTTTACCATCAACTACTACTCTGTCTTCTTCCAGCCAGCCAATTCCTAATCCAAACCTCCAACGCACCCTCAATGCCATACCTCCGTATTTTTTGCAGTAGCATTTTTCTTGAGCATTTCTTGCTGATAAATTCACAAGTGGATCTATAAACAATAAATGGAGAGGAAACAGCCTGTGATTGGAGGAGCAATCTATTTCTACTTGCTGTGATGGGGTGCAAGACACTTAGAGTCTTAGAGATGTACAGCATGGAAACAGACCCTTCGGTCCAACCTGTCCATGCCGACCAGATATACCAACCCAAATTAGTCCCACCTGCCAGCACCCGGCCCATATCCCTCCAAATCTTTCCTATTCATATACCCATCCAAATGCCTCTTAATTGTTGCCATTGTACCAGCCTCCACCACATCCTCTGGCAGCTCATTCCATACACATACCATCCTCTGCGTGAAAACATTGTCCCTTAGGTCTCTTTAATATCTTTCCCCTCTCACCCTAAACCTATGCCCTCTAGTTCTGGACTCCGCAACCCCAGGGAAAAGACTTTGTCTATTTATCCTATCCATGCCCCTCATAATTTTGTAAACTTCTAAAAGGTCACCCCTCGGCCTCTGATGCTCCAGGGAAAACAGCCCCAGCATGTTCAGCCTCTTCCTATAGCTCAAATCCTCCAACCCTGGCAACGTCCTTGTAAATCTTTTCTGAACCCTTTCAAGTTTCACAACATCTTTCTGACAGGAAGGACACCAGAATTGCACACAATATTCAAACAGTCCTGTACAGCTGCAACATGACCTCTCACCTCCTGTACTCAATACTCTGACCAATAAAGGAAAGCATACCAAATGCCTTCTTCACTATCCTATCTACCTGTAACTCCACTTTCAAGGAGCTATGAACCTGCACTCCAAGGTCTCTCTGTTCAGCAACACTCCCTCGGACCTTACCATTAAGTGTATAAGTCCTGCTAAGATTTGCTTTCCCAAAATGCAGCACCTCGTATTTATCTGAATTAAACTCCACATTTAAACACTTGCTCCAATTTTCATTCTGTGATCGAATATCCCTGGGGTTTTGTGTACAAATTCACCAAGCATCCCCTGTGTATTTTGAGGGTTACCTCAGATAATATTGAGCAGTGCAATTATTGTTGAGCACCCACTTCTGTCCATGATGCAAGGAAGGTGACTCCTTGTTGAATCTCAGATACTGCACTGAGGAATTTCAGCAGTGGCTGATGATTGGCCACAGACAACCACAACTACCTTCCTTTGTGTGAGACATGACTCCAACTAGATAAGGAGTTTTTGATGTTGCACTAACTAAAATATTACCTTCATCTCCAGGTCAGTTATTCCCATTTTGTCTATGGAATTCAACTCCTCTGTTTGAGTTAGACCTATGATCAGGGCCTGGAGCAGTGTGGTGCTGGTAGAACCCAAACTGAGCATCCATTTGATGAGCATGAGCAAGTGCTGCTCGATACCACTATCGATGACCTCATGTGACTTGGCTTGGGGCAGAAACTAGCCAGATTGGATTTGGGGTACAAGTAATTTTCTGTAGAAAATATTGAAGAGTGATCTGGTCGAGGTCGTTCATATTGTGAAAGAGTTGACATTGGGAAGCTGTTCCTCTTTGTAGAGAAGACTAGAACAAGAGATGACAAATAAAGCTAGTTTCTAATAAATTCAACAGTGAATTCAAGAGAAATGTAAAAATGCATACTGGATCAATTTTATGGAAAATTGTCTTCTGGAATACATTAGGCTTCTTTGAGTGAGGTCATTCATTGAATTATTGAATCTCTACAGTGTGGAAGCAGACCATTCGATCCATTGAGTCCACAGCGACCCTCTGAAGAGCATACCACCCATTCCTGCCCTATTCCTGTAACGCTGCACTTCGCATGGCTAGCCAGCACATCCCTGGACACTATATGCAATTCAGCATGGCCAATTGACCTAATCTGCACATCTTTGGACTGTGGGAGGAAAACTGAGTACCTGGAGAGTGTGCAAACTCCACACAGACAGTTGCCCAAGGCTGGAATTGAACCCAGGTCCCTGGCACTGTTAGGCAACAGTGCTAACACTGAGCTACCTTGTCACCCCTAATTTCATTACAGCTGAAATGCTGTCATTTTCTCAGAGAGGTGCTGTGCTTTCTCAGCCTTAACTTAACATTTCTGATAGCTATGACTGATAATTGTATCCTTTCATCATGTCCTTTAACAAATTTTATCCTGAGGGTAAGGTTCCTGCACTGTCCCAGTGGTCCTCTGTCTGTCAGCTGTGGCACCGAGGGGATCGTTGCCACCCATGTCAGAAGGTTGTGTTCACATCCCATCCCAGAGACATGAGTGCACAATCCAGGCTAATATTTACATCACAATCCCGAAGGAGCGCTGTTCCATCAGAGTTTGCAATTTTTCAGATAAGACGTCTCTGCTCTGTCTGTTGTCAAATGGACATAGATGATAATTTTTTAAAAACACAGATCATCTGTTCATTGTCACATTACCGTTTGAGAGAACATAGCGTGTGTAAATTGGTTGTTGTACTTCCTGCATTTGAACAGTGGTTGCCTGTAAAACGCTTCGATACTGATTGTGAATGGTACAGTTTCAAAATAGAAAACAGTACATTGTTTATTAGTTTTGTTGTTTGTTTCCTATCTCTTCCCTTCTTCATCTTCTATCTTGTATTTCCTTGCTTTCCATCATTTCCATTTTCAACACTCGAGTTCAAAAATGAGAATGATCACAACTGGTTACTTTATCTTTCCATGTTATATCTTTGCAGGAATTCATTTCAGTGACTTCTGCAGAGATTCTTGCAGTACTGTCCCAATAGTCTATTTAATTCTTCCTGCATCTTGTAAACCCTCAGTTGCTGACAGTATTGTTTGTTGCCATAAGCAGTCATCTTAACAACCCAGCCATAATTCCATCTGCTTCCTGGCTGACCGCAAATGTCAGGGAATGGATTGTATTGATCCAGATATTTCTCTTAATATGTTTAAACTTGGACTGATGTGATTATGGTCGATTTGAAGTCAAATTCCACAGACAAGTTCAAAACTATGTTTTCAAAAAATATTAAAGCCCCATTTCATGTTCCAGTTGGAATCTTTAATCTTTGTGGTAATCATTTTTAAAGTGTAATGATGGGTATCATTAATAATTGGTTTTTCCCTTTTGCATTGATGTTATGCTTGTACTGAATGAGTGCTGCTGTTATGTTCAGTTTTCTGATTTTATCTCCATATTTGATTAGTCTCGCACTCTTCTGTCTGATCTTCCATCTTGTACAGTGCAGAAATTTGAACTAACCAAAACTAATTCCCAACCTGTTGCAAAAAAGAACTATTTTCTAATCAACCTGTTCAGAGACGTTATTACCCATCTCTGGAATAGGTTGGACTTGAACCCAGGCCTCCTGTAGAGATAAGAACATGACCACTGCGCCCATATTGCATCCCTGTAACTCGCTGACCTACTTTGGTTCCCATTACAACAGCATTTCAATTTCAAAAATTCTCATACTTGTTTTCAGATCTTTCCCTGGCCTTACTGTTTATTATCTTGTTCACCATCTCCATCCCAATTAGATCTCTGCTCTACCCAAATTCTGTTGTCTTTTCACATGCCACTATTGGGTGCCATGTCTTCAGCGTCCTTGGCGTAACATCTTGAATTCACCCTTTAAATGTCTATCTTCCTTTCTCTTCACCTTTCTCTGAATCTTAAAAACCCACGTGTAGCACTAAATTTAACCATCAGTCATAATCTCTGCTTTCTATAGCTCAGTGGTGAGTTTGTCTGGGACAGGTATTGTGAAGTGCCTTAACAAGTTGATTGTGTTCAGAGTTTTTTGAGATGCAATTCATTGTACCATACTCAGCAGCACTTGCCCCGCACTCCCATCCCAAAGGTTATGTTTCTCATTACCTTGAAGGACCTCCTCGAAACTTGTTCCAACCTTGAGATCTTCCTGAACTCATAAATCATTGGGCACTGTCTAGTCTCTGTGAGCACCTGAATATGTTTTTCTGTATTCCTTGTTGTGTCATTGTGAAGGATAACTGATTCCAAATGACTATTGATAATTACACAGCCCAGTTTGTTTCTGACATTTGTCATGTAAACTCCTTGTATAAGAGAGAGAATTCACTTTGTGCTCAACTGTGACACAATGGCTGCTTTCAAAACTGTGCAACTTCATATAACACTCAGCATTGCACTTCACCAGCAAGTCATGTACCAACATGTTTGCCAATTCCTTTCACAAAAAATATCATGAGTGTATTTAACTTTATTTGGTTTATCACGATTTCCTATTGTTTTTAATTCTTCACCTCAAAGTTTCACAATTTGCAGGTGCCACCATACAGATGACTTCTGGGATCATTGAATGATAGAACAGGTTCAAAGAGGTGTAATGTTCTAATTTGTAAAACTTTAAATTTAGAAACCATGATGAAGGATAGTAATAGACTTCAGGAGGTTGTAGTCAGGCAAAATTATATAAACTTTCAAAGATGTTCAGACAAATTGAAAAGGCTGTTAAAGCAAGTTAGAACCTTGGCTTTTATATAGAGAAAAGTAGTAATAAAGTTAAATGTATAAAATACATTACATCTAAGCTGATTTATCATGTAGATGGTTGGCTACTTTCATTCTGAAAGTGCGGAGTTTATCATTGATTTTCCAGCTGAATTTTCATAATGTTTTGCATCTTCATTTGCTTCTTAATTGTCTATGAATGCATACAAACTCCTTGAAATTATTATTCTCTGCTATGCTTTGCAATGTGTGAACATGCTGTAATGTGTGGCAGAATTATTTCATTCACCTCAGCGGGATGTGAATGCATTTTCACCAGTCAGTTAAACATTCTGGAAATTTGTTTATTATCTCAAAAGAAATTTGACATACTTAAATAAAATCTTCAGGAAATTGAAGCTTAACACATTTTGACATTAGCTGATGCAACATTTACACTCCCCCAAACAACCTTTCACTGCACCAAGTGCTATCATCCTGTTATCCAAACCACTCAGTGTATCAAAGCAAGTGGGCCAAGCTCATAATTTTGAGACATGCAAATTCAGTGGTAATCATAGAATCCCTACAGTGTGGAAACACGCCCTTTGGCCCAGTTAGTTCACACTGACCCTCCAAAGAGAAACCAACCCTGACCCATTCCCCTACCCTATTATCCGATATTTACCCCTGACTAATGCACCTAGACTGCATATCCCTGAACACTATGGGCAATTTAGCATGGCCAATACACTTAACCTGCACATTTTTGGATTGTGGGAGCACCTGTAGCAAACCCACACAGACACAGGGAGAATGTGCAAACTCTACACAGAGTGAAATCTGAGTCCATTACTGGGCAACCTATGAGTAGCAAACACATGAAAAGAAGAATGGAGGCAAAGACAAGGTTAGAAAGATTTTTTTCATAAAGAAAGAACTTTGCAATTCTCTTCGTTGTGCTGCATTATCAGAATATTACACATTTTTTTTCCTTTTGAAGAGTAGACCCTGCTCATACTTGGAATGTGAACTTGAACATTGCCCAGTCCCAGGAATAGCGGAGTGGTGAATGTCTGAATGTTCAAGTTATTGGCTGTAGAGATTGGAATAGGACTAGATGAATTTTATTGATCAGGCTTGTTAACCTGGGCCAATTGGAGATCTTGTGGTTAATAAGGCCACCTGGCCCTCTTTCCAATCACTACACTGGCCAACAGATGATAGAGAATTGAGATAAGGGTACAGACCAGGAAAAAGGAAGTGCGGCAAAAATCAATCTTTGTGCTACCAAATTAGTTATGTTTGCTAAACTTCTGTTTCTCATTAATTCTTCAACATGAAATCAGGTAACAAAATAGAAAATGATAAATGAGCTCGCTTTAGGCATCTGTGGAAGCAAGTAATGATATTGGTCCAAAGACCTTCTATCAGAATTCCAGTACATGTGAGGAGCCTGTTATTAAAACCATTCATTAAAATACGTGAATATTTTTCATCTCATTTGAGTAACTTGTACTATTGAAATGCAAACACCTAAGTTAGAGGCAATTGGGCAATATTGAGGTACAGGTTTTTGAACATGGACTGTTTCCTGCCTCTATGCAAAATGTAAAAACAGTTTCAAATATGCACCCTTCGACGTAACACAGTCTGTATAGTAGTTATGTTTAATCAATCCATTCACATATGCTGTGGCACACCTCTGGTACAGGTGGGGCCTGAACCCAGGCCACTCAGCTTAGAGATAGGCACACTAACACTACATCAGAAGTGCACTTTACAATCTGTCTAGTAAATATTTTATAATCAATCCTTTTCGGAGATGTTATGACAAAACTGTGGAGCAGATGGGGACTGGAACCAAGGCATCCTAGCTCAGAGGTATGGACACAACCATGGTGCCACAAGAACCCCTAAAAATTTGCAGTTCGTGCTGTACCTCTGGAACAGATGGGAATTGAGCCTGGCCTTCTTGCCTCAGTGGAAAGGACAGTAACGTTCCACATCAACACTGTGTATCTGGTAGATGTTTCTAATAAGTCTATTTAGAGATTAGATTATCTTAGATTAGATTAGATTAATTACAGTGTGGAAACAGGCCCTTCAGCCCAACAAGCCCACACTGACCCACCGAAGCGCAACCCACCCAGATCCATTCCACTATATTTCTCCCTTCACCTAACACTACGGGCAATTTAGCACCAATTCACCTAAGCTGCACATTTTTGGACTGTGGGAGGAAACTGGAGCACCCAGACGAAACCCACGCAGACACAGGGAGAATGTGCAAACTCCACACAGACAGTCGTCTGGGTCTCTGGCGCTGTGAGGCAGCAGTGCTAACCACTGTGCCACTGTGTTAGATTAGATTACTTACAGTGTGGAAACAGGCCCTTCGGCCCAACAAGTCCACACCGACCCGCCGAAGCGCAACCCACCCATACCCCTACATACCCCTTACCTAACACTACGGGCAATTTAGCATGGCCAATTCACCTGACCCGCACATCTTTGGACTGTGGGAGGAAATCGGAGCACCCGGAGGAAACCCACGCAGACACGGGGAGAATGTGCAACCTCCACACAGTCAGTCGCCTGAGTCGGGAATTGAACCCGGGTCTCAGGCGCTGTGAGGCAGCAGTGCTAACCACTGTGCCACCATGCCGCCAATATGTTATTACAAACTTCTGCATCCTGGGTCTCCTGGCTCAGAAATAGGAATACTACCATTGTGTCACAAAAGCCCTACCGTCTGTCCAATTTAGCATCATAAGTCCTGTTGCCATTGTCCACAGGAATAGTGCCTGAAGATTGGTGGACTGCAAATGTTGTTCCCTTGTTCAAGAAAGGGAGTCGAGACAACCCTGGTAATTGTAGACCAGGGAGCCTTATCTCAATTGTGGGTAAAGTGTTGGAAAAAGGTTATAAGAGACAAGATTTATGATCCTCTAGAAAGGAATAAGTTGATTAGGGATAGTCGACACTTTTGTGAAGGGTAGGTCATGCCTCACCAACCTAATTGATTTCTTTGAGAAGGTGGCCAAACAGGTGGATGATGGTAAAGTGGTTAATGTGGTGTGTGTGGATTTCAGTAAGGCGTTTGATAAGGCTCCCCACAGTAGGCTATTGCACAAATATGGAGGCATGGGAATGAGGGTGATTTCGCGGTTTGGATTAGAAATTGGCTAGCTGAAAGAAGACAGAGGATAGTGCTTGATGGGTAATGTTCATCCTGGAGTTCAGTTACCAGTGGTGTACTGCAAGAATCTATTTTAGAGCCACTGCTGTTTGTCATTTTTATAAATGATGTGGATGAGGGCATGGGCCTGCACAGTGGTTCAGTGGTTAGCACTACAGCCTACAGTGCCAGGGACTCGGGTTCGATTCCAGCCTTGGGTGACTGTCTGTGTGGAGTTAGCACATTCACCCCATGTTTGCGTCGGTTTTCTGTGATAATCCAAAGACATGCAGGTCAGGTGGATTGGCCATGCTAAATTGTCCATAGTATTAGGTCCATTAGTCAGAGGGAGATGGGTCTGGGTGGGTTGCTCTTTGGATGATCAGTGTAGACTTGTTGGACCGAGGGGCCTGATTCCACACTGTAGGGAATCTAATCTAATACAATCGAAAAAGAAGGATGGGTTAGTAAATTGGCGGATGACATGAAGACCGGTGGAGTTGTGGACACTGCCGAAGGATGTTATAGGTTAGAGGTACATGGATAAGCCGCAAAGCTGGGCGGAGAGGTGGCAAATGGAGTTTAATGTGGAAAAGTGTGAGGTGATTCACTTTGGAAGGATAGCAGGAGTGCAGAGTACTGGGCTAATGGTAAGATTCTTCGTCGTGTAGATGAGCAGAGAGATCTCTGTGTCCATGTATATAGATCCCTGAAAGTTGCCACCCAGGTTGTTAAGAAAGCATACGGTGTGTTAGCTTTTCTTAGTAGAGGGAGTGAGGTTTGGAGCCATGTGGTCATGCCGCAGCTGTACAAAACTCTGGTGCAGCCATACTTGGGAGTATTGCTTGCTGTTCTGGTCACCACATTATAGGAAGGATGTGGAATCTTTGGAAAGGGTTCAGAGGAGATTTACTAGGATGTTGCCTGGAGTGGAGGGAAGGTCTTATGAGGAAAGGTTGAGGGACTTGAGCCTGTTTTGGTTAGAGAGAAGGTTGAGAGGTGACTTAATTGAGTCTTCTATACATTGGGGAGACTGGATGCCTCCTAGCAGAGTGCTTTAGGGAACATCTCTGGGACACCTGCACCAATCAACCACACCACTCTGGCCCAACATTTCAACTCCCCTTCCCACTCAGCCGAGGACATGGAGATCTCGGGCCTCCTTCACCGCCGCTCCCTCACCACCCGATGCCTGGAGGAAGAATGCTTCATCATCCGCCTCGGAACACTTCAACCCCAGGGTATCAATGTGGGCTTCACCAGTTTCCTCATGTCCCCTTCCCCCACCTCACTCCAGTTCCAAACTTCCAGCTCAGCACTGTCCCCATGACTTGTTCTACCTGTCTATCTTCCTTTCCACCTATCCACTCCACACACCTCTCTGACCTATCACCTCCATCCCCACCCCCATTCACCTATTGTACTCTATGCTACTTTCTCCCCACCCCCACCCTCCTTTCATTTATCTCTCCACCCTGCAGGCATTCTGCCTCCATTCCTGATGAAGGGCTTTTGCCGGAAACGTTGATTTTCCTGCTCCTCGGGTGCTGCCTGAACTGCTGTGCTTTTCCAGGACCATTCTAATCCAGAATCTGGTTTCCAGCATCTGCAGTCATTGTTTTTACATATAAGATAATCAGAGGGTTAGATAGGGTGGATAGTGAGAGCCTTTTTCCTCGGGTGGTGATGGCTAGCATGAGGGGACATAGCTTTAAATTAGGTGGTGATTGATTTAGGACAGATATCGGAGTATTTCTTTACTCAGAGAGTAGTAGAGGCTTGGAATGGCCTGCCTGCAACAGTAGTAGACTCGCCAACTTTAGAGGCATTTAAATGGCCATTGGATAGACATATGGATGAAAATGGAATAGTGTAGTTTAGATTGGTTTCAC
Organism: Hemiscyllium ocellatum; assembly: GCF_020745735.1. Lineage (NCBI taxonomy): Eukaryota > Metazoa > Chordata > Chondrichthyes > Orectolobiformes > Hemiscylliidae > Hemiscyllium > Hemiscyllium ocellatum. Next base: position 53,338,520 of record NC_083418.1, read on the forward strand.
AGCTCAGTGCAACATTGAGGGCCGAAGGGCCTGAACTGCGCTGTAATGTTCTATGTTCTAAATTGCCTAATTTGTTTAGAAGTAATCACTATTAATAAGGAATAGATCTTTCTAATAGCCAGAACAGGCATGATAGGCTGAGTGACCTTTTTAATGGCATACGCATCAACAATTCCATCATTTAACCCTTTAATCATGCTTTCTTTTAAAATTCTGTCCACTAATTAGTTAAGTTACTTCATTGCTTGAGTCACAAGAAGATTCTTGCATAAACGTAAGAGGTGGATCTTTTTCTGTTGAAGTATCTGATAAACAGCAGGTTAAAATCTTTTGAAATGTATTTGAGTCTTACCCCTGCAGAAATTTGCTGAATGGATTGTCGAGGATAGTTGTTTCAAAGAGTAATGCAGATGTGATGGCCTGATTGCCCACCTGTTATGAACCATGAGAAGAAAGGATTTAGCTGTATTGACTAATTACTGCGCAATGTAAACTTAATTTCTCAGCCCCTTTTCGAAGAAATATTAAAGTTATTAAAATTGTCAAGTGCAATTGTTTGGTGGGAAGACTATACCTTTGCCCTTACTAACACGCTGTGGAAGATTAAGAAAATTTAGATTATCTCTTTATAAGCTAAACATATTTTAACAAATGTGCAACATTTCACGATAGCCTAGAAGCCTGTTTTCTATGAATTAATACAACATTAAAAGTATTGTGAACTTTCATGTGTGCCATCTTGAAGGTCACGTTTTGCCACCGTAAGTGAAGAGCTGGTGATAAATGTTGCAGTCAAAATTGGGATCTACAAGAAAGTGTAAATTACCTAACCCCTGTGTACAATAGCTGAATGATTTATAATTAATCTGTAACTGTTATAACTATACAATTTATTTAAACACTGACTGCAATGTGTAAAATTGGCTTTTAATCAAGAAATAATGATGTTTTGTAATACTAGTGGTTTAAAATCCAAATATCTGAATCAACATGATCATGATCATAGCATGATAATAAAAGTGATATTAATTAAATCAAGAGTCAACTGTTTAAACTATTCCATTGGACTGATAATAATGTCAGCATCTATTTGATAAATTCAGGGGATGCTTTATTCTCTCGAATCAGCAGTGATCTCCTTTTCAAATTACTGGAGGTGTCTTTGTGCAGGTGAAAATGAGGATGTTTTTCTTGGAGTCTGGTAGCTTGGAGGGCTAAATACATCCTGTGAAGCTCCCTACGTGTTAATTAGGTGCTTTCATCCTGTACTGCACAGATCAATATGAGTTGAAAAACCAATCAGAGCTACATAGCTGTTGGGAGAGAATGGGTGATGGGTATTTAAGTTGAAACCCAGGTGTTTTGCCCTCTAGGGATATCCACAATAATTAGTTGCTTGAACCTGTTACTGTGGTGCACACATCAGATGTATAATTGCACAAAGAATATTGATGTTCATTAGTGAAGTGCTCTGCCTCTTTTCAACACAGCTGGAAAGAAGTGTTGGGCTGTAAGATAATGGCTTGGGCTTTCACCTATCACCTCCCTTGTACTTGATAACCTACATTGTCTCCCTGTTTGGTAATGCTTCAATTTCAAATTTCATCCTTATATTCACACTGCCTAGTTGCACTCCCTGCCGGAGGTCTTAGTGCTCCTCTAGTTCTGGCCTCTAGCACATCCCCTGTTTTTCATCACTCCGTCAGTGGTAGGTGTACTTTTTGCTGCTTAGATCCTAAATTCTGGAATTGCTTCCCCTCACTCTTTTTCCTCTTTTAAGACTCTTCTTAAGACCTCCTATTTTGCCAATCAACGAAGCTGAGAATGGTGCCTTTGTGTAATAGCTTATCTGAAAGAGGCCACTGACTGTGTAGCGTTCCCTCAGTACATTACAAAAATGTCAGCCTAGATTCAACTCTCTGGAATTGAGTTTCAACCTATGACCTCCTGATATAAGTAAGAGTGTCAACCTAGATTTTCTTTTATTTGGCTCTTTGTACTTACCCCGAATAACTAATGTAGACATGCCTCTCTTTCGCATGATGTATAATTTGTTCACTTCATCCCATTGTAATTTTGCCCATATACCATCAGTCTTCACAAAACACCATCTCTGTGGCTCATATCTGTATAACACTTCAGTTCCAAAATTGCAGAGATATTTCTGTGCACTTCACATTTGTAAATTCTTGCTTTTTAAGCTCGTGCTTAAATCTTTTCTTCAGGCTTCTATACTTGAAATGATCCTTTTCCCTCACATTGTTTGGGTTATTTCATTTGACAGCAGAATGACTCCAGTTATATTTAAAGTAGTTGTCAGCACCTCTGTCCAGCTAAACCTTACGAGGATTTGCACCAGTAGGATTATGTATAAATTGCTTTCATAAAATGGATATCACTCATTCAAAATATGACTGCTGCTTGCCCCATTGTGGGTGCTGGTTACACTGCAAAAGCTTAAAATATCCTTCAAAATATGCCCCAAAATCAATGTAGTATTTGATTGGGCCTGCCAGTGCAAATTCTTGCTTTAATGCATTTTCTATTTAACTCTTCCACTTCCAAAGCTCATGAGCTGAAGAAAACACAGTATCTTCCATAAACTGTTGAGAAATTGGCATACACTGTGAGGGAAAGAAAGAAGTAATTTGTAATTCTCCAGCATATTTTGTGATCTCGGGATGTTCTGAAGAGCAGTACCAGCTGATGGCTTTTTTTTTGAGGTGTGATTGCTATAACAATGTAGGAAATTCACCAACCAGTTTGCACACAGCTATGTCCCAAAGCCAGAAATATAGTAAAGACCAGGCAATCTGTTTTAGTGATGTCCAGGACAATGGGGAGCACTCAACAGCTCTGCCTGCAGTTATCAGAGTCATAAAGCACAGACAACAGACCCTTCAGTCCAGCTAGTTCATGCTGAACATAATCCCCACCTAAATGTATCCCATATGCCTGTTCCTGACCCGTGTCCTTCCTTTACTATTCATGTTATTTATCCAAATGTTTTTTAAATGTTATAATTGTACCCACATTCCCCACTTCCTCAGGAAGTTCATTCCACATGTGAACCACCCTCTGTGTTAAAAAAAATGCCCCTCATGTCTTTTTTATACTTTTGAGTCCACCTGAGTGTAAGATGTGACTCAGTTAGTGGTGGTTTCATATTTGAGGTCCAAGATTCTGAGTTTGTCACCTTGCCCAGTATTCACCTCTCGAGAGGTCAGTTAGTTGGGTGGCTGGTTTGCAATGTAATGACATCAGCAGTGTGGGTTCAGGATGTCCCTGCAGTGACTGAGCTTCTCAATCTCTCCACTTGCCTGAGATGTGTTGATACTTCGATCAAACCACCACTACTTGTCTCGATCTCCAACAAGACAGCAGCTACATGATGCGGTAAGACTATGGCAATGTTAGGTTACTCAACGCTCAATCAACATTTGAAAAAAAAAATTCTTTATATTATCTTGCTATGTACAAGTTCATAGAATTGCTACAGCTTGGAAGCAGGCCATTCAGCCTATCGAGGTCAAACTGACCCTCCAAAGAGCATTTCCACCTAGACCCACCCCATCCATGTAACCCTGAATTTCCCATGGCTAATCCACCTAACCTGCACATCCTTGGACACTATTGGCAATTTAGCAGTAGCTAATTCACCTCAGCTGCACATCTTTTTACTGTGGGAGGCAACTGGAGGAAGCACACATAAACAAGGGGCAAATGTACAAACTCCACATAGTCACCCGAGGGTGGAATTGAACCTGGGTTCCTGGTGCTTTGAGGCAGTAGTGCTAACCATTGAACCACTGGTTGGTTGTGCAGCAGCTACCCTACAGTTGTAACTAACTTTAAGACGATGTAAAGTATTGTGAGACATCTGATGGCTGTGAAAAGTATTGTTTAAGTGCATTTTTTGGTTTTCTTCAGTACTGCACTTCAAAACATTTTCCCAGGTTGTCTCAGTCTTTTATAGCCAGAGTTAGTGAAAAGTACTATAGTGATGCAGAACCCTGGGTTAGACAATATTAATCCTCTGCAGGATGATGAGTCCACATCAAATGGTGAAGGAGACAGAGGGTGGTATGTCCATTATCTTCCTGCTGTTATTTAAGATAGTGGATAGCTCTCCTGTATACAGGCTAACTGAGCCATGGAAGAAGCAAATTACAAACCTCTTCCTGCTATTGTTAATTGCTGTGTGGAAAACCTTCCCAGCGATACTTTGTGGACTTGGAGATGGTACAGACCTATATTTGGGCACTCTTTGGCCTACATAAGGATTCCACTATGCCCCTTAGCTGACACAGCATCGTCAACCTCACAAACCACATTTCCCCTTGTGTCTTGAGATCCTAGTTACCACATTGTGAGGGCACATACTCCATTGATATGTGGTCTTCCACCATCTGCAGTCAGAGCACAGGCCACTGCTTGTGTTAGTGCCACTGAAATGCTGACCCTCTGTTCAGTGAGTTGAAAGGATTGGTCTCCTTCCCCACACCAAAGAAACACTTTTGAAAATGTTAGCAGAACAAAATCCTGGTCTCTCTCTCTCTCTCTCTCCCTCCCCTCTCTCTCTCTCTCTCTCCCTCCCCTCTCTCTCTCTCTCTCTCCCTCCCCTCTCTCTCTCTCTCTCTCTCCCTCCCCCTCTCTCTCTCTCTCTCTCCCTCCCCTCTCTCTCTCTCTCTCTCCCTCCCCTCTCTCTCTCTCTCTCCCTCCCCTCTCTCTCTCTCTCTCCCTCCCCTCTCTCTCTCTCTCCCTCCCCCCTCTCTCTCTCTCCCTCCCCCCCTCTCTCTCTCCCTCCCCCCTCTCTCTCTCTCCCTCCCCCTCCCTCTCTCTCCCTCCCCCCTCCCTCTCTCTCTCTCTCTCCCCCTCCCTCTCTCTCCCTCTTTCTCCCTCCCTCTCACTCACTCTCTCTCATGCTTTTTCTTTCTCTATCTCTCTGTTGCCCCCCCCACCACCACCTTCACTGTCCCTTTCCTTCTCTCTTGCTCTACATATTTGTGTTCCTGTGACTTGCATTTTTAAAAATTCATTCCCTTCCCTCATCTTTTAAAAATAATTCTTTCATTCATTCTGTTTCTGTTTTTCAGCACATTACTGTTTACAAAAGGAAGTTATAAAAATGGTGCTGATGTGAGACTGAAATCGGGCGAGATTTTCAGTCGGCTTTTAATTCTTCACAATAAAGCACACGGTTTTGAAAAGCTTTGTCCTTTGCACTAGACCTCCTAGTGCAAAGCTCCATATTGTTTTTTTTGGTCCATTGTAATGTTAATCTAGGCTTGAGCCTCTGGAGCCCTTCATCATGCATGACAAGACAGCCAGCTCATTGTCCATTCCTTGACAGGATTTGTGAAGATGCTAGACTCTCTACCAGAGAGGCCTGGGCAGATGGATAATGGATAAAACAGGAAAAAGACTATTTTAGTCTGATTTTGCATATGAAGGAATTAGCATCTGGATTAAGATTTCCATAAATTTGCGCCAAAGGCACTTGACCTTATTTTCAAATCTTGCAGTGTGTAATTCCCCAGCCTTGAGAGAGCTTGGATATCCTATCTTTATGGTTCATTTTCTGCCCATTCACCATTTAGGGTAAGCAGGGGATATCCTGAGGACAACTGCTCTGACTGATGCTGATGCCCAAAGATATTTCTGTCCCACTCTGGTGTCCAATGACCTTCATTCATCTGTCACCTGTGGCAGAAATTTGACAGGGTGGGAACTCCCAGGTCCTCAGCCCTGTTGCTATTGACAATTCTCCATCATAGTAGGACTTGGCAGAGAGACCCTGCTAGAAGCCTGTCTGTGCCTTTGATGCTCTGAGGTCCACTTGCTAAAGATTCTCCACACAATCTTGGCTGGTTGGTGTTCAGGTTTTGGTGACATATTGAGCCATGATGACTGTGAGAAAGTGAGGACTGCAGATGCTGGAGTCCAGATTTGAAAAGTGTGGTGCTGGAAAAACACAGCAGGCCAGGCAGCATCCAAGGAGCAGGAGAATCGACGTTTCCGGCATAAGCCCTTCTTAGGAATAAGGTTGGTGCGCCAAGCGGGCTGAGATAAAAGGCAGAGGGGAGGGAATTTGGGGGATGGGCACTGGAAATACGATAGGTGGAAGGAGGTGAGTGTAAGGGTGATAGGCCGGAGAGGAGGTAGGGAAGAAGATTGCAGGTCAAGAGGGCGGTGCTGAATCCGGGAGTTGGGACTGAGATAAGGTGGGGGGAGGGGAAATTAGGAAGCTGGAGAAATCTACATTCATCCCATGTGGTTGGAGGGTTCCTAGGCGGAAGATGAGGCACTCTTCCTCCAGGTGTCGTGTGGCCAGGGTCTGGCGATGGAGGAGGCCAAGGACCTACATGTCCTTGGCGGAGTGGGAGGGGGAGTTAAATTGTTCAGCCATGGGGTGGTTGGGTTGGTCCGTGCGGGTGTCCCAGAGGTGTTCCCTGAAACATTCCGCAGGTAGGCAGCCTGTCTCCCCAATGTAGAGGAGACCAAATTAGATGCAGTGGATACAGTAAATGATGTGTGTGGAGGTGCAGGTGAATTTGCGATGACTGTGGCTACCTTGCTGATGAGGCCATCTTTGCACCCGGTGAAATGCACAGTCCTCCTTTGCCTTTTTGTGCCTTTGTGGACCACACATCATTTGGCATCTCCTTCTGATCTTGCCACGATGGGTGGCTCCACCAGGGACAAGATGCTTCTGACAATATCACTGAAGGGATCTTCAGAACACAGACTGCTCTCCATAAAGTCAAGACTTCAGAAGAGTAAAATTTGATTGGAACTTTGGTGATTATGATAAGCTGCCTCAAGAAGCTGATGCTGAATGTGCCAGATTATGCCAAAGCCTTCTGTGTAACTTTTAAAAGTTAACTAACTTAAATGACAGCCCATTGCCAAGATTTCAGAACAGTATCTAGACTGATACTGTCATTCCAGTATTGATGAGTGCTGCATTGGCAGAGATGCTGAGACCTCAACCCATGGCCTCACTATCTGCTTTCTGGGCAGAGTCTAATGATCCCGCAGCCACTGTTTGAAGACTAAAAAGGGAATCCTTCTCTGTGCCTGAGACCAGTATTTATCAGTGCAGATTATTTAGTCATGATATCATGATTGTTTATTTGTGGAATCTTGCTGTCTGCTGGTTGATGTACTTTCTTATGTCATACCCAGTTAAGTTAATTCACTTCAGAAGGACTTCACTAGCTGTGGAATGTTCTGAAATTGTGAAAGGCACTTAACAGAAACAAGTTAAGCCAATCAAAGGGAATGGGTGATTAGTAGACGGTTGAGAAGAAACAATTAATGCAGGAGACCTCTGACTGCATCACACTCTTCAATAAGTATTCACTTTTCAATCTGTCAAAAATGATGTGTCATCTGAGGAGTGCAGCCAAAGCCACTCCATAGCAATGTGCTAGTTCGGCTGTACAAGAGGACACGAGAAGAGCAACTGTCATAGTAGATCTGATGGGGTTGGGGTAGTGGGAGGAAGGAATGTGAACACTTGGTGGTTGTGGTGTACATCAGTACAAATGACATGTGAAAAGAGGGATGTGACCTTGGATGTAATATATTCTTGATTATTCCCAATACTCAGTCTCATGTAAATTAGGATGAGGAGGTTTGAGCAATTTTGAGCATGGTGGAGAGTTGATGCAGGAGAGAAGGCACGTAGATTCTTGGAATGTTAGTTTAGTTCTTGGAGAAATGAGAGCCATACTGGTTGCATCTAAACAGAGTCAGCAGTGATTCCCGTGCAAGCCGACTTTGTAGAACTATTGGGGGAGATTTAAAATTAACTTGGCAGGGGTTTGAACCAGAAGTTAATAATAGAGATACTGATGTGCAAAGATAGTACTAATGTAGGAAATAGTAAGGTATGAGCTGAGTTCAGCCTAAAATGCAAAGTAATAAATTCTAAACCAGGAATACAGTGCATGTAAGTGAATGCACAGCATGTAGTAATTAAGATTAGTGAATTGCAGATATGGAAATACTCCATGGTGATAACTAACCTGGCTCAAAGAGGGTGGGACTGCATCTTATACATTCCTAGATACAAGAAATAGTAAAGGGAAAACAGATGTAGTGGAAGCATTCATTCGTTTGGGTGGCATGGTGGCTCAGTGGTTAGCACTGCTGCCTCACAGCACCAGGGTCCCAGGATCGATTCCAGCCTCTGGTGTTTCCACATCCTACCTGTGTCTGCATGTGTTTCCTCCACGTGCACCGGTTTCCTCCCACAGTCCAAAGATGTGCAAGTCAGGTGAATTGGCCATGCTAAATTGCCCATATTATTAGGTGCATTAGTCAGAAGGAAATGGATCTGGGTGGATTACTCTTTGGAGGGTCGGTGTGGACTTGTTGGGCCGAAGGGCCTGTTTCCATACTGGCGTGTAAGAATGTCTCATTGGGGTCTAGGACAGCATCAATTTGACGGGCTAAGGAACAAAATATGTGCAGTTATGTTGCTTGTTGTAAACTATAGGTTCTTAATCTGTGGGAAAGATGTGGAGAAACAAATGTGAAAGGAAATTACAGAGAGATGGAAGAATTACAGAGTAGTTTTAACGGGAACTTTAATTATCTAAACATAGCGTGGGATAGTAGTAAACAAAGGAAAGAAGCAAAAGTTCCTAAAGTGTGAACAGGCGAGGTTTTCTATCCAGACAGAAAGGAGAGTTTGCTGGACCTGTTTCTTGTCGATTAGGTGGTCAGTTGCTCAAGCGTCAAGAGGGGAAAATTTCATTGCTCGTTAAATAAAAATATTTAAGTTGAGAATGATAAAGGACAGGAAGTAAGTACAGTGTAAGAATAGTTAACTAGGGGAAAGCCAATTTCAATGTGGTCAGAATAAACTGAAGGCGAAAAATGAGCAGGCAAATCTCTTACTGGACAATGAGCTACCTTTAAAGAAGAGATAGCTTAAATATAGTCTCGATCTATTCCCATGAAGGGCAAGAGTAGGGCAAACAAATCCAGTACTCCCTGGATGATGAAGAAAGAAATTAAGATGAAACAGTAAGTGTGTGTTTATGACATTATTCAAATGAATAACACCGTTGGGAATCAGGATGCGTAGAAAATTCAGAGGGGAATTTAAAAAGCAAATCAGAATAGATAAGCAAACAGAGTATGAGAAGAGACTGGTAGCTAACATAAAAGGGAATCCAAAGCCTTCCATAAAGGGGTTGCTTCGGAGTGAAAAGTTGACTTGTACATGAAGGAAATGGACATGGCTGAACTACAAAGTGAATTGAATTGTTATACCCAGGAAGATGTTGCCAGGAGTAGTGCAGATATTTGAAGGATTTTAAATTGATATGGAAGCAATGTTGGATAGACTCTTCGTAATTAAAATTATGAAGACAATAGGATGAGATGAGATGTTTTCATGGAACTTAAGTAAGTTAGTGTGGAAATAGCAGGGTGATTGATATTAACTTAAACTCTGATGGTGCCAGAAGATTAAAGAATGTCAAATGCTACCCCTTAATTACAGAAGGGTTTAAAGATGATCTCAGTAACTACTGCCAGACAGATAAACTAAAGCTTTTAGAAATGATAATCTAGACAAAATTATTAGCAAATATGGATTCATTAAAGGTAAATTAACTTGCTTGAGATTTTTGATCTAACAGAAAGGGTTGACAAAGATAATGTTGATGCAGTGTACATGGACTTCAAAAGGCAATTGATGAGGTGCCATATTACAGACTTATGAACAAAGTAGAATACTATGAACAGCAGCATCACTGATATGAACTAACTGAGTATCAGGAAACAAAGAATATGTGCCAGGGTTGGAGTATTTGAGCTATAAGCAGGGGTTGAATAGGCTAGGGCTGTTTTCCCAGGAGCTTCAGAGGCTGAGGGGTGACCTTATAGACATCTATAAAATCATTGAGGGGTATGGATAGGATTAATAGACAAAGTCTCTTCCTTGAGGTGGGGAAGTCCAAAACTAGAGTGTATAGATTTAGGGTGAGTGGGGAAAGATGTGAAAGAGACCTGAGGGGCAATGTTTTCATGCAGAGGGCGGTACCTGAATGGAATGAGCTGCCAGAGGAAGTGGTGGAGGCTGATACAATTGCAACATTTAAAAGGCGTCTGGATGGGTGCATGAATAGGAAGGGTTTGGAAGGATATTGGCCACATGCTGGCAGGTGAGACTAGATTGGGTTGGGATATCTGGTCGGCATGGACGAGTTGGACTGAAGGGTCTGTTTCTGTGCTGTGCATCTCTATGACTCTCTGACTCTATTAAGCAGTACAGAACAGTAACAAGCCACCATTTCTGCACTGATCATGATGCCATTCTAAACTAATTCCTTCCACTTACATAGTTCAGATCCCTCTTTCCTGCCTGATCATGTATTTGTCTAAATGCCCCTTTAACATTGCGATTATATCTGCTTGTATCACCTGCCCTGGCACCACGTTCCAGCACCTACTATCTTCTGTGTAAAAAAAAAATTAATTTCCCCTGCATGTCTCCTTTAGACTTTACCCATCTCACATTAAACCGATGTCCCTTAATATTTGACAGTTCCACACTGGGAAAAAGATTCTGACTTTCCACCCTATTCATGTTTTTCATAATTTCATATACTTCTGTCAGGTTACCCCTCTGGCTGTGATGATCTAGTGAAAAAAAATTCAAGTTTTTCCAATTTATCTCTATTGCTAATACACTACAATCAAGACAACATCCTGGTAAACCTATTCTGCACTTTCTGCAAAGCCTCCTCATCTCCCCTACAGTGGGGTCACCAAAATGCACACCATACTCCAAATGTGGCCTTACTAAAGTTTTTACAGATGCAACATAACTTGCCAACCTTTATACTTACTGCCCCAACCAATGAAGGCATGCTTGCCAGAATTTGGAGATGCCGGTGCTGGACTAGGTTGTACAAAGTTAAAAATCACATGATGCCAAATATTGCTATTAATTTTGTGTCTTACAATTATCTAGTTTTGCACTGAAAAAGGAGAACTCGGGGTACTGTTGCGATGATATGAAGTTAAATACCATGCATGTCCAAAGTGACTTGTCGGGTCAGGTACATAGACCTTTTAAAATGCCACAAACAGGTGGCACGGTGGCACAGTGGTTAGTACTGCTGCCTCACAGCGCCGGAGACCCGGGTTCAATTCCCGACTCAGGCGACTGACTGTGTGGAGTTTGCACGTTCTCCCCGTGTCAGCGTGGGTTTCCTCCGGGTGCTCCGGTTTCCTCCCACAGTCCAAAGATGTGCGGGTCAGGTGAATTGACCATGCTAAATTGCCCATAGTGTTAGGTAAGGGGTAAATGTAGGGGTATGGGTGGGTTTCGCTTTGGCGGGTCGGTGTGGACTTGTTGGGCCGAAGGGCCTGTTTCCACACTGTAAATCTAATCTAATCTAATCTAATCTAATTGAGTACTGCACAACCACCTGATGTTGGACTATAACCTAATGTTTGTCATACACCTTCCTTACCATCGTATTCAATTCTGTTTCCACTTCAAGGGAGCTATGGATTTTCACCCCAAGATCCTTCTGTATATCAGTGCTCCTAAGGGTACTGCCTTTTACTGTATTCTTTCCTCTTGCATTGACCTCTCAAAATGCAACACCCCATCCCATTTGCCATTTCTCCACCCAGACTTCCAACTGATTTATATCCTGCTGTATCTTTTGACAACCTTCCTCACAATCCACAACTCGACCAGTTTTGTGTCATCTGCAAACTTACCATTAAGACTCTTACATTTGCTCCAACTCATTCATATATATTACAAGCTATAGTGGTTCCAGCACTAATCCTTGCGGAATACCGCTGGTCACAGACATCCATTCAGAAAAATTACAAAGCGATATTGATTAGACTAAATGAATGTGCAAAATTGTGGCGAGTGTGAGGTTATCTAGTTTTGCACTGAAAAAGGAGAACTCGGGGTACTGTTGCGATGATATGAAGTTAAATACCATGCATGTCCAAAGTGACTTGTCGGGTCAGGTACATAGACCTTTTAAAATGCCACAAACAGGTGTGGAAAATCATCAAGAAAACTCATGGAATGCTGACCTTTATATCTAAAAAACCTAGAGTACAGAAATTATGCTACAGTTGTATAAAACCCTGTTTCCAACCTGCTTGGAGTACTGTGTGCAAATCGGACACCACACCTTGGGAAGGATATATTGGCCTTGGAGGGAGTACAATGTAGGCTTACAAGAATGATACCCAAATTTTGGGGGTAACGTTATGAGTAACATAAGTTATACAAATGATGTCTGTTTTTTCTCTAGAATTTAGAATGTTTAAGAGATGATCTGATCGAAGTCTTCAAGTTATTAATAGGAAAAGACAAGGTACATAAAGATAAACTATTTACACTGGTTGGGGATTCTAAAACTAGGGAATTAGTCTGAGAATTAGGGTCAGACATGTTAGGGAGCAGTTCTTGACACGAAGGGTGATAGCTGTTTGGAACTCTCTTCATTAAATGACAGTGAATGCTGGATCGTTTGTTAATTTTAAATGTGAGATTGACAAATATTTGTTAAACAAAGCTAGATAAATGGAGTTAGGCCACAAATCAGCCATGATCATACTGGAAGGCGGAACAGGCTTGAAGGGGGTTGAGTGGCCTACTCCTATATTCCTAGGTACTGAAAAATGCCCTAAGTGTACATTCTCAGTTCAATTGTGATATTTTTCTGTGTACCATCTCAACTATATCTTTAAACTTTCTATTATGTTGGAGACCAGCAATATATCTGCAAAGCAGCTTTTCTGTTATAAAAAAAGTTGTACTTTAACAGCCAACCCATGACCATGTCATAGAATCATAGAGATGTACAGCACAGAAACAGACCCATCCGTCTAACTCGTTCATGCCGACCAGATATCCTAAAGTACTCTGGTCCCATTTGCCAGCACTTGGCCCATATCCCTCTAAACCCCTCCTATTCATATACCCATCCAAATGCCTTTTAAATGCTGTTATTATACCAGTGTTCACCACTTCCTCTGGCAGCTTATTCCATGCACACACCACCCTCTGTGTGAAAAGATTGTCCCTTAGGTCCCTTTTATATCTTTCCCCTCTCACCCCTCTAGTTCTGGACTCCCTCACCTCAGGGAAAGGCTTTATCTATTTATCCTAGCCATGCCCCTCATGGTTTTATAAACCTCTATAAGGTCGCCCCTCAGCCTGCGATGGTATAGGGAAAACAGCCTGAGCCTATTCAGCCTCTCCCGATAGCTCAAATACTTTAACCCTGACAACATCCTTGTGAATCTCTTCTGAACCTTTTCAAGTTTCACAATATCTTTCCGATAGGAAGACCAGAATTCCACACAATATTCCAAAAGTGGCCTGACCAATGTCCTGTACAGCCGCAACATGACCTCCCAACTCCTAAGCTCAATGCTCTAACCAATAAAGGAATGCATACCAAACGCTGCCTTGACAATCCTAGCTACCTGTGACTCCACTTTCAAGGAACTATCAAAGTGCACTCCAAGGTCTTTTTGTTCAGCAACACTCCCCATGACTTTACCATTAAAGTGTATAAGTCCTGATCTGATTTGCCTTTCCAAAGTGTAGCATCTCACATTTAGCTAAAATAAACTTCATCTGCCACTTCTTAACCCAATTGGCCCATCTGACCAAGATCCCATTGCAATCTGAGGTAATCTTCTTTGCTGTCCACTACACTTTCAATTTTGTTGTCATCTGCAAACTTACTAACCATACCTCCTATGTTCACATCCAAATCATTTACATAAATGACAAAAAGAGGTGGACCCAACACTGATCCTTGTGGCACTCCACTGGTCACAGGCCTCCAGTCTGAAAAGCAACCCTCCACCACCACCCTCTGTCTTCTGCCTTCGAGCCAGTTCTTGTATCCAAATGGCTAGTTCTCCCTGTGTTCAATGAGATCTAACCTTGCTAAACAGCTTAGCATGAGGAACCTTGTCAAACGGCATACTGAAGTCCACATTGATCTGTCTACCACTTTGCCTTCATCAGTCCTCTTAGTTACTTCAAAAAACACAATCAAGTTCTTGAGACATGATTTCCCACACACAAAGTCATGCTGACTATCCGTAATCAATCCTTGCCTTTCCAAATACATGTATAGTTCCCTGACTGTCTTATGTACTTAAACGAGTACCCAGCCTGTTCAGTGTGGAACATTTGACATTATTAAGTTGTTATTTTTCAAAGATTAATGAAAAGTGCTTGAAAAATAGCCTAAGTAAGACTTTGAATGTGTACATGGGTGTGTAGCTAGAAAGTAATGTAGTTATTATGAATTTTTAAAAAGTGGATTAATATTTAGTGTAGATTTAACATTACAAATCATTTCCCCCTTGTCTTTGAGCAACTATTAATGTGTTCTGTATTCAAAATTGCAGCAAAAGAGAAATCTATCGACTGTATTCCTAATTTGAACTTGTGCCAACTTGAACTAAATCAACTTACGGCATGTTGGGAGTGAAACTTACTATAGAGATCAAATGTGTTTTTATAGCAATTTGCCCTGTTCCTAACAGGGAACTTATGGGTTTTGTTCTGGCCAAATTAGGAGAGGTGAACTGCTTGTTTTCATTGCTCCACTTGCTCTAATGGCCACAGCAAAGTTTGAATTTTTGAAAAGGGGATGATACCTTACATCAAATTGTAGGTAGCTTATTATCAGAAACCAAATCAGCCATATTCTTGAAGTAGCAAAGAGTAAGTTTATTGCAAACAGAACTCACTCATGCATAGATATAAAGATTATTAACAAAAGTTTCAATCTGTGCAAATATATAAAGCTACCCTTCTTGAAAAGTAACACGCAGTCCCCAAGTGCGGGGACAATTTAAAATCTAAATAGACTGTGATCTTAAAATTCTTTGGCCAAGCAACAATTAAATTCAGAAAATGAGAGTTGTTTACAATTTGTTCACACATTGCTGAGCAGCTGAATACACATTGCTCATAGGCTATTGGCCCAGAGATTTCTTCCTAGATCGGATGTGACTGGCTGAATTTCTTTTCTGGAGACAGTAGTGGTGTTTTCCTGATTGCTGAAATCTAAATGTTCTTAAAAAGACAATGATCTGTCCACTTTGGTGTTGAGGCATTCTGGTAGGTTTACAACTTTCAAAATGTTGAAAAAAAACCAATGCTGGTGATCACAGCAGGTCAGGCAGCATCCATGGAGAGAGGAAGATCTCTGATGAAGAGTCACCTTGACTCGAAAGGTTAGCTTGCTCTCTCTCCATGGTTGCTGCCTGACCCGTTGTGATCTCCAGTATTTGTTGTTTTCACTACAGTTTCCAGCATTGCAGTAGTTTGTTCCTGTATCTCTCAATACCATGAGAATGGTTTGGGAGAAAGAGTGAGAGGGCAAAGGCAGCTGCTGCAGGCCAAAACCTATTTACTTTGATACATCCACAAACTAGACTGTCTGACCTCTGAAAGTATTGTAGGTTATGACCCCAGTTTTCTGGCTAGTGTTCTTTGTGAATGCAATGTTTTCCCTGCTGCAGCCAGTTGCCTTTGCTTTGTAAAGGCTCCATTTAAAATGTGCACTCTATAGATATATGTCCAGTCAAAGACAATTTAAACCAATATTTCAGATAATACATCTTCATAGCAGTTTATAATCTCTTAGCATACGATGTTTTTGTCCCTGCACACAACACTCACTGTATGTTTGCAACTTTTCCCTCACAGCTTCCAGTCTTGCTGAAACTTTGCCTCCAGGCTGATTCCAATGTTCTCCTGGTGGTCTTTCCATTCTCCTCCACTCTTCCATAAACATTAGCTCACCCAAGAAATGAGTTCTGCAGGACCATATCCCAGTGCCTGTCTCCCCTGATTTCACCCCCATGCCCCTTCCATGGCTTTTCACCTCCCTATCTTCCTAACCTCGTCAAGGATCACAACTCTTTGTTTTTCCTCTTTTTTTTCTGATTTCAACCACTTGTCTACTCCTCTTTCAGTTTCCCACCTTGGTGTGAGCCATATTGTCACTTTAGACCCCATGCTGTGGAGTTCCTTCCCTTAACCCTTGTCCTTTTCATGTTTTAAGACAAACCAAACTAAATTCAATTTTTTTCTGCCATAAAGCTAAGACTAACAAGATAACTTGACAAAGATTTCTAAATTTACAAAGGCGTTTGTCAAGGTGAGCAAAATTTTTTTCCCGTGGGAGTCAGAAGCCAGAGGACATAGGTATATGACAGCCATTGATATATTTAATGTGCAGTTCAAGCAAAACCTCTTTATCCAGATAGTCGTGAGTGTGTGGAATCTGCTGCCAAAGGTTGTAATTTTAAGTCCTCACACTTCTTTCCTTCGTTCATTCTTTTTGTCATTAACTAGGCCAGCATTATTGCCTGTCCCCAACTCTCTTGGAGAACATGGTGGTAAAAGCTGCTGCCTTGAATCTGTGCAGTCCTTGCGACACATAGTGTTGTTATGAAGGGAATGTCAGGATTTTGAACTAGCTACAGTGAAGGAACAGTGACATAGTTCCAACTTAAGCTGATGTATGGTTTGGAGGAGAATTTGCAAATCATGGTGTTCCCTTGCATCTTGCAGCCCTTCTGAGGGGTGGCAGAGATTGCAGGTTTGGCAAGTGCCCTCGAAGGAGCCTTGTGGCATCTTGTAGATGTTTCCATTGCCACTGTGCTCTGATGGGATTGAAGGTGGTGTTTGGAATGCCATTCAGGTGGACTGTTTTGTCTTGGATGGTGTTTAACTTCAAGTGGTGGTTAAGCTGCACCCAACCAAGAAAGTAGCAAATATTCCATCACATTGAAAGGGATGCTGGATAGACATGAAGGACAAAAGAATAGAAGGGTGGTGTGCTGGCACAGACCTGTTGGAATGAATGACCACTTTCTGAGCTTTACGTTCAGTAGAATCCTAGAACGTCTGACACCAAAGGTGATTTTGACACATTGAGCCAGAACATCACTTTGTTAGAGCAACCCAGCTTGTTACATGTCTTAGTCTTTTCTCATTTTCTTTTCTTTCCTTCAGGTACTTATCCAATCCTGTTTTGAAAGTTATCATTGAATCAGCTTCCATCATCCTGTCTGACAGAATTTTCCAGATTGCAACAATTCACTATTTTAAGGAAAACCATCTCTGCTCCCTTTGCCAATTAAATCTCTGTTTTCTGGCAACTGGTCATTCTCCACCTGGGAGCAGTTAAACAGAACTTAATGTTAACTCCTTAATGTTAAACAGAACTGCAAATGCTGGAAATCTGAAACAAACAAAAACAAATTGCTGGGAAGACTCAGCAGCGCTGGCAGCTTCTGTGAAGTTAAAGTTTCAAGTCCACTGATCCGTCTTCAGAAATAGTTTGAAGCATTAACTCTGTTTTCTCTCCACCCATGCTGTCAGACCTGCTGAGTTTCTTCTTAATATTTGGTATTCCCTTGTGAGGATAATCCCAGTTATTCTAATCTCTATAAATATTAAAACTGTAGCACATAACTGGCAAATAACCTGTAACTAAAAAAAAACTTTCTGTGATTGACAATTGAATACATTAAGTATGATGGCAACATCGTTCAAAACATTTTTTTCCTATTGCTGCTACTGTTTGGACTCTGCATTAAATTCCATTTAAAGAGCAAGGAAGGCACTCAAATGTGTTTGTATTGAGCATAACTTTATAAACCCAAGTATTGGCCTGCCGAAGGGAAGTCTGAGTGCAATTGATATTCTCCAGGACGTCTTGGATCATTCATATTCAGGGGAGCTGCTCTGAATGACAAGGGAAAGAGGAGAGAGGGGGAAAGCACATAACCCTGCAGCTGCTGAACAGCATGTGTGTGCTCTGGGGTCAGGTCACAAACAGCTTATCTTGTCCCAGCTGCTTTGATTGACGGCAAGGCACCTTCCAGAATCCGAGTGTCAAATCTGTTCTGGAGACTGGCCGTGTGGATACAACACTCTCACATTCTCTCTCTCTCTCTCTCTCTGCCCATGAAATATACAATGAACTGTCAGAGCTGCCGAAAAATGAAGGGGCAGGTGGTATTTATGTTCCTCTTGCTTTCGCCCCGCCGCTGCTCCACAGTACCACCCCCACCCCACCCCCCACTCCATGCACCTGTTGTTGCTTAGAAGACTAACTCCTTCTGATAATCCCCTGGAACTGTTTCCAGGCAGGTTTCTGAAGTCAGGAATAGATTTTTTATTGTTAAAAATGGACTTAACAGTTGATCATTTACTGAAGGTCTTTACGAATCTTTATTTGATGATGATTTCTGGAATCCTATTACCAACCCATTTCCCACTCCCTGGCAGCTATTGTAAAATGCCTTCTCTAATATATTCTAATTTATACAGTGGTTCTGGTTCATGAATCTATTGTACAGCAACCATTGTGTGTGATTTTCTCCACGACAGCCTCATCATGCCTGGAGCTATTCCTTCACTGTCCAAGGGTGAGCATTGGATAATGCATTTGTCTAGTTTGCACCTGCAGCTCAATACAGAGAATTGTTGAAATCGTTAACCATAAATGTTCCCACTACTGCCCCAGGCCCTTCCCCCAGATATCTTGACGGAAAGCAAGTTCTCACACATGTCCACTATGGTCTTATTCCCTTTTTTCAAAAGGCCCCAAAGTGTTTCTTGGTGTCTAGATGATGCTTTATGTAATATTCCTCAGCCTGGTATTTTAACATAATATGGACGCTCATCCAGTAATATAAATCTGCTCACATCTTTGCTATGATAGTGGAGAGAGCAATAACGTATGTTTCTTGTCTATCTGCCCACTGCTACCAGCAGTACTCTCTGAACTGTGCTCCAACTGCAGACTTGGAGAATGATTTAAACTTGGATAACAACATTTTTCTCAATTCCGTCATATTGTCTCAATCCCACCATATATTCTTTGCTTTTTCTTCCCTTGTTCTTTTTATTTCTCTTGTGTTGTCTTTATCCCCTCTCTCAGTCTCTTTGCTTTCTTTCACTCAGCTGTTCTTTTTTGTGTTTGTTGTTTTGCATCTGATTTCTCTATGTTTTGCTCTTTTGCTTTCTATTTTTTTCACTGCTAAACAAAGCTGGTCAAAGGCAGAGGAAAACAACTTCAGATGAGCTGCCCTGTCAAGACTATCTTTGAGACTGGCAGTGGTTATGAAGTCCCACACTTCCATTGGCTCGGATGCTTGCTCCCTCTCAATCCCACGTTTTCTCTCTTTTCTCGGTCTTGCAATCACTGATTTACGTAAAGCATTTTACAAGTACTTTTGAAATTTGGTCACTGCTTTAAATGTAAGAATGCAGCAAGACCCACAAACAAAAAACTATTAATCACTTGCTCAATGAGAACAGGTAATCTGTTTTTGTAATGTTGATTTAAGGATGGATGGTAGCCAGGGCACTGAAGAAACTATGCCTGCTCCTTCTCTAATAGTACCTTGGGATCTTTAAAATCCACCTTTGGGACCTATTTAATTGAATAAGTCAAATAGCAGTTTTATTAGGAGATTTTGCCCCTGTTTCTTGGAAGCTTATTCTGCACTTCTCACTGATGTAAATGTTTGTTACCATGCTGGTGATTGAGTTCTGCAATTCCATGGAAGTTGTAATTCCTTTGGCCTTGCAAGGAGATTACTGACCCATACGACTGACCTGTTCTAAATTATTTCTGCTCGTCATAACATGAAATCAACACGTTAATATTTTGAGCACTGGATGTAAGAGGCTTGTGACTTGAACAACAATCTGCTGTGCAGCATGTTAGTTGCAGCAGTCTTGCTTCTGAATCGGGAAGTAATAGATTTGAACCCTACTCAGGATCCGTCTTTCATTTACCCACTTCCATGAACAGCCCGAACCTGTCTTTCACTTACCCCAGGATGCAGGAAGATGACAGGATGCTTTATGAAATGAATTAGATGAATGTGAGGATCAATTTTCATCACTATTGCTATCAAAAGGAGCATGGCTATCACAAATGTGTATTTGGGGTTTTGAAGAACTTCATAAGGAAGCTGTCTCGAGCTGATATTGTACATTTCAGGTTATGAAGCAACCTTGTGGTAGTTTCAATTTTGAATTAATTTTTAAAGAAACTGCTGAGACCTGATCATAGATGTCAGGCTGACATACTGTGTTGTTGAAGCTGCCATGTTTCACCTACCGGCTCTTATACTCAATACCCCGTCCGATGAAGGCAAGCATACCATATGCCTCCTTAACCACTCAGGGTACAATGGACCTGAACTCCCTGATCTCTCTGCTCATCAACTTTTCCCAAGGCTCTTCCGTGTACAGTATAGTTTGTTCTAGAATTAGACCTTCCAAAATGCATCACCTCTCATTTTCCCTGATTGACTCTATCTGCCACATCTGCACCCAATTCTCCAGTCTATCTATATTCTCCTGTATTCCTTGACAGACCCCTATGCTTTCTGCTACTCCATCAATCTTTGTGTCATCTGCAAACTTAGTGATCAGACCAACAATGCCTCTTCCAGATCATTTATGTATATCACAAACAACAGTGGCCCCAGCACTGATCCCTGTGGAACACCACTGGTCACCTTTCTTCATTTCGAGAAACTCCCTTCAACTACTACTCTCTGTCTCCTGATGCTCAACCGTTTCTTTATCCTACTAGTTAGAACACCCTGCACACCATGTGACTTCACTTTCTCCATTGGTTTACCATGGGGAACCTTATCAAACACCTGGTAAAGTCCATGTAAATGACACCTACAGCCCTTCCTTCATCTATCAATTTGGTCACTTCCTCAGAGAACTCTGATAAGGCACGATGTCCCCCCACACACACCCATGTTGCCGGTCACTGATAAGCCCATTCTCTTCCAAATATAAATAGATCCTATTCCTCAGTAGCTTCTCAAGCAACTTTCCCATCACTGACACCAGGTCTGTAGTTACCTGGAATATCCCTACTATACTTCTTGTACAGGGGGACAACATTAGCAACTTTCCAGTCCTCTGGCACATCACCTGTGTTTAAGGATGCTACAAAGATATCTGTCAGGCCCCCAGCTATTTCCTCACTCGTCTCCCTCAGCAACCTGGGATAGATCCCATCCGGTTCTGGGGATTTGACCACCTTAATATCCTTTAGCTTACCCAACACATCCTGCCTCCTTTTGTCAATGTGGTCCAGAGTAAACAGATTTCTATCTCACCATGTTCCTCTCCTCAGAGAACACTGATGCAAAGTAATCATTGAGAATCTCACCTATTTTCTCAGGTTTGACACACAACCTTCCTTCCTTGTCCTTTAGTGGAGCAACCCTTTCTCTAGTTACCCTCTTGCTTCTGATGTATGAATAAAAGGCTCTGGGATTCTCCTTAATTCTGCTCGCTAAAGCTATTTCATGACCCCTTTTAGCCCGCTTGACATGTCATTTAAGATTGATCCTACTCTCCCGATATTCCTCCAAAGCCTGTTCTGTTCTTTGTTGCCTGGATCTCATGAAAGCTTCTCTTTTCCTCTTGGCTAGTCGCACAATTTCTCCTGTCACCCACGGATCATGAATCTTGCCTTTCCTATTCCTTATCTTCAAAGCGACATGCCTACCCTGTACTATCTTCAACCTTGATTTGGAGATGTCGGTGTTGGACTGGGGTGTACAAAGTTAAAAATCTCACAACACCTGATGAAGGAGCGACGCTCCGAAAGCTAGTGTGCTCCCAATTAAACCTGTTGGACTATAACCTGGCGTTGTGATTTTTAACTATCTTCAACCTGTCTTTGAAAGCTTCCCACATATCAAATGTGGACTTCCCTTCAAATAGCTGCCCCCAATCCACATTTCCCAGCTCCTGCTGAATTTTAATATAATTGTGTTTGGCCCAGTTTAGTACTCTTTGCTAAGGATCACTCTCATCTTTGTCTACAAGTATACTAAAACTTACAGAATTGTGGGGTCACAATTCCCAAAGAAATCCCTCACTGCGAATTCTACCTCCTGGCCAGGCTCATTCCCCAACACCAGGTCCAATCTGGTCCCTTACCTTGTCGGACTATTGACATCCTGCTCTAGAAAACTTTCCTGAATGCTCCTTACACATTATGCCCCATCCAGACATCTGACACTAAGTGTATCCCAGTCAATATTGGGAAAATTAAAATCTCCTATCACCACCACCCTGTTGCCTCTACCTCTTTCCATAATCTGTTTACCTATTTGTTCTTCTAACTAACGCTCACTGTTAGGAAGCCTGTAGTACAGTCCCAACAATGTAACTACACCCTCCTTATTTCTCAGTTCTACCCATAATGCCTCCCTACTCAAGCCCTCCATGGTGTCCTCCTTTAGTACAGCTGTGATATCATTCCTGACCAACAAATGCAACTCCTCCCCTCCAGGAGAAAGTGAGGACTGCAGGTGCTGGAGATCAGAGCTGAAAAATGTGTTGCTGGAAAAGCGCAGCAGGTCAGGCAGCAGCATCCAAGGAGCAGGAGAATCGACGTTTTGGGCATTATCCCTTCTTCAGGAATGAGGAAGGTGTGCCAAGCAAGTTAAGATAAAAGGTAGGGAGGAGGGACGTTGGGAATGCGATAGGTGGAAGGAGGTTAAGTTGAGGGTGATAGGCCGGAGAGGGGGTGGGGGTGGAGAGGTTGGGAAGAAGATTGCAGGTCAAGAAGGCGGTGCTGAGTCCGAGGGTTGGGACTGAGAAAAGGTGGGGGGAGGGGAAATGAGGAAGCTAGAGAAATCTGCATTCATCCCTTGTGGTTAGAGGGTTCCTAATGACGCTCTTCCTCCAGGCGTCATGTTGCCATGGTCTGGCGATGGAGGAGGCATGTCCTTGGGGGAGTGGGAGTTCAAATGTTCAGCCACGGGGCGGTTGGTTTGGTTGGGGTTGGGTTGGTTGGTGTGGGTGTCCCAGAGGTGTTCCCTGAAACGTTCTGCAAGTGGGCCCTCCCCTCCACTCTTACTTCCCTCTATGTACTGTTTGATTAGATTAGATTACTTACAGTGTGGAAACAGGCCCTTCGGCCCAACAAGTCCACACCGACCCGCCGAAGCGCAACCCACCCATACCCCTACATTTACCCCTTACCTAACACTACGGGCAATTTAGAATGGCCAATTCACCTGACCTGCAGGTCTTTGGACAGTGGGAGGAAACCGGAGCACCCGGAGGAAACCCACGCAGACACGGGGAGAACGTGCAAACTCCACACAGTCAGTCGCCTGAGGCGGGAATTGAACCCGGATCTCTGGCGCTGTGAGGCAGCAGTGCTAACCACTGTGCCACTGTGCCGCCGTGAGGCATCTATATCCTGGAACATTTAGTTGCCAATCATGCCCTTCCCTCTGTGATCACAATAACGTCATAGTTCCAGGCACCAATCCAAGCCCAAAGTTCATCTGCCTTACCCACTATACTCCTTGCATTAGAGCATATGCACTTCAGACCACCAGTTCCTTTGCATTCACCTGCTCTGTGCCTACTCTTCCCCTTGGTAATGCTAACTTCACAATCCTGTTCCTTACAGTCTCTAGTTTCCACCTCACTGTCTACTAGTCTTCTTTTCTGGTTCACAGCCCCCTGCTATATTACTTTAATTATGTATTAATTTGTAAATGGCAGAAGCTAAGACTTGCTCTTTGGTCTCTTATAAGGTTCAACTTAGTTTCCTAGTTAAAATTGAGCATGTTTTATTCTGCATTTTATATTGCATTGCCAATTATTTCCATATATTTTACGTGACTGTTATGGATCCCCAGACCTTCTAGACATTTTTAAGTCTCTAATAATCTTCGCCTTGGTCACCTTCTGTTTTCTTCTAGTCACTCATCTGATGTAAAATAATGCACCATGCACTCTGTTGGTGTCTTAAGTACAGCTAATAATCCTTTCTGCATCAACCCATGAGCAACCTTGGTGCTATGAATTATTACTACTTTTTAATAATGTCCACATGTTCAACACAACGACTGGTATTTATCCAGTATTTTTAACATTGCAAGGCAGAACTGAGATTAGTGCTGGTCACCTTCGGAAAGACGCATTGATTTTGGAAGGAGAGCACCATGGATTTGCTGGAGTGATATCAGGATCCAAGGATTACATCTCCTGGAGAGATTACACAAGTTAAGGTTGTATTCCTTTGAATTTAGAAGATTAAATAATGTTAACTCAAATACACATGATAGATAGCAACTTAAAACTGCTGAATGGGAAATTTAGGACTGGGGAACAATGAATCTAGTCTAAAAAATAGGACTAGCCTTCCAGGGGTGCAATTAGGAACTGTGTTTAAGCACCAGGGATGATAAAAGCTTGGGACAAAGGGCAATTTGTTGATGTTAAAACTGAGTTAGATGCATTTGTTAAAATTATCAATGGACATGGAGCAAAGATGGTATATTGATTTAGGTTGCAGATCAGTCTTGTCTTCATTGAACACCCAAATTGGGTCCAAGAGCATCATGGATTCCTTCTGTTCTGATCTGCGTATGATTTGATCCCACAATGTTAGCTGTTAGAATTTCATACACAATAACATAAGGTGATATTAAATGGGTGTCAAAAACTTTGGTCAAAGGAATAGGCTTTAAAGGAGATGAGAAAGGCAAAAAGGATTTGGGTGAGCAGGTGGGAATTCCAGAATTTAGGGTCAGGCTACTGACCGTGAAGGAAATTAAGATTCCATAAGAGACAGGGATGCAGCTCTCCAGGAATATTGCATATTACTAAAAGAAAGTTATTTTTTTATTTTGGAGCTTTATTGCGAAACTAGTGGAAGATGATTCAGAAATAAAATTCAAAGAGTGTAACTAATTGCATAGTTCAAAGCGTCAGCCTGGGCTGAATCATTTTATGACTACATGGTCAAAGTACATCCTTTAATTTGTCTGAACATCCTGTACAACACATTTCACAACAGGATGTTCAACAGAGAGGGGGAACATTACAATGAGGATTTATGTATGCCTCCTCTTCCACTTTCCTTTTCTACAGGATTCTTTTAAATGGCTAACAAGCACTGGATTCACATTTTAAATTAAACTGAAAGCCAATGTCGACGTCGGACAGCTGGCATTCACTCTGTGCAACACTGTTCTGGGCAACTTACTGTGATCTCAGGGAGGTGATTTCAGCTGGAAATGATTTCTCAAGTAGCTTTGAATTCAAAGTTAGAATTTATCCCCCTTTCTGGCTCCTAACTATTGAAAATTGAGACCTTCTGTTAAAAATCTGACCAAAAGCGATTGCTTGTACTTTTTTATTTATGGATCTATCTGTGTCAGTGTGCAGTACGTTAGTTCAAATGCAGTTCTAGAAGGCAATTAGGAAAACAAAATGCTGGCTGTTATTGCAAAGTGGTTGAAATGAAAGTGCGACAGTTTTGCCACATGTAACACCTTGTGGAGTTTGTTACCCCAATTTTTAGAAAGGTGAGAACAAAATGCTGGAAATAGTCAGGTCAGGTACTTCACCTGTGAAGGTTCATGTTTAACTAGAATTGAGGAAGTAAAGAAGATGATGTTTGACATACAGTGCACTAAAAGTATACTAAATTCATTCTAGCTATGATAGTATTCCCCATGGTTTTACCAGATCATAGGGCAGCTGTCTCAATGGAGAGAAATGACTGGTGGTAGTTTAAGTTGAGGGAACATGATGCTTTAGGCAAAGAGAAAGGTTGAGGAGAGTCCTGAATGGTTTCCTCACCTGGTGTGGGCTTTTAACCCACGCTGCTGACAGCATTGTGCATCACAAACCAGCCATCCAGCCAACTGAGTTAACTAACTCCCCTCTCTTCAGATAAGAGGGCTGCTGTATGAGGAGAGATTGACTAGAACGGGCCTGTGCTCTTTGGAGTTTCGAAGAAAAAGTGATCTAAGTCTTAAAGGATTTTACAGTGTAAATGCAGAGACTGTTAACCCTGGCTGGATATTCTAAAACTTATTACTCTAGTCTCTAGCTAAGTGTTCAGCCATTTAGGACAAAGATTAGAACTTCTGATTTTGGTACTCCAGAGCTTTGTAGCTGCCCAGTTGGTGAGCGGATTCGTGTGGAAATGGCTGGATTTTAGGACACTGGTGGAATTGAGAGATGTGGGGATAGCGCAGGAAGATGGAGTTGAGGTAGATTAGGAATTAATTTGAATTGTGGAACAGGCTTAAGGAATTTTTATGGCCTACATCTGCTGTTTCTTATATTTGTGTCTGTAATTGTGCATGCCTGGCTGTTTGTCATTCTGTGTATATACCTACATGACATTGTGCACCTTGGTCTTGCTTTCTATCCTTACTGTGAGTATGTATATGTTTCTGCATCCACCTTTATTTAGGTCCATGTCTATGTGTGAAATATCAGTTTCAGTAATGACTTTGATCACTAATTTTTAAAAGAGGATTGAGTTAATTATGTACGTTGCATTTTTTTGAAGCTTTAGAATATTTATTTAAAAATCATTGGGAATGTGTGTTGAAATTATATAGAATAAATGAGGAATTCTGCTTAAAGTCTCAAAGAATTTAGATTCCGTAAACTCTTGAGTGGAATTAATAGTATTAGATTTACATTTGTAATCTGTTTTTAAAAGGAGACTCAATATATGGCCAAGCAGCTGTAGGACTGTGTAGCTAATTTCAGTTGCTCTAAAATCAATGATTACTGATTGGAGTTTATGGTGACAGAATAAATGAAAAGCACTTTGCTGACTTGGTATTTGTGTTGTTTTCTTTGTCTTCCCTCCCAAAAATCTAAAATGTCCCTGAATTCTGTCCATTTTCCTATGACAGTGCGTCTTCATTGGGCAAGGAGTGTATAACCTTAAAACTGGAGCCATGTCACTTGAGGTAATATTAGGCAGCATTCAGACATAAAAAGGGTCATGGAAATGTGGAACACTGCCCTACCCTCATTAAAAATCATGCCTTTTATGCACAACAAAAATATCAGGTAATGAATATTTCTAGCAAGAGAGAATTTTAACCAACAGTCCTTGACATTCAATGACATTACCCACTCTCAACATCCTGGAGGCTACCATTGGCCAGACACTGATCTGAGGCCAGCTATGTTAAAACTGTGGCTACAAGAACACATCAGAGGCTGGAAGTTCTGGAGCTTGCTGTCAGCAACAGTTTTGATGTACCTCCACCATGTGAACTGCAGCTCACGACCATATTCTCAAAGGCATTTAGTGATGACCCAGCCAATCATAGCCACATCGCGTGAATGAATAAAAAGAATTGTGGAACTAAGTTTGTCAAATTTGGTGAGTAGAAGACTTGTCCTAGGATGCAGACTAGATTAGTTACAGTGTGGAAACAGGCCTGCAAGTCCACACTGACCCGCCGAAGCGCAACCCACCCATACCCCTACATTTACCCCTTCACCTAACACTACGGGCAATTTAGCGAGGCCAGTTCACCTGACCTGCACATCTTTGTGACTGTGGGAGGAAACCAGAGCACCCGGAGGAAACCCACGCAGACACAGGGAGAACGTGCAAACTCCACGCAGTTGCCTGAGGCGGGAATTGAACCCGGGTCTCTGGTGCTGTGAGGCAGCAGTGCTAACCACTGTGCCACCGTGCTGCCCGTGCAGACCTCCTGTTTTGCCCACATTCACCACCATCCATCTCCCAAATAACACCACTGAAAATCCTTAACTTCACCTTGCATATACAGCAGGAGCAGTGTTGTGCAACAATTTCTGTCTGAATGTAACACCAATTAGATGCCCAGTGGACTAAATGCCATTTTGCTCTTGATTTGAAATGTTTCTGAATAACATTTGAGAGATCCACATTGGGCCAGTGAGATTTTATACAGACAGCTTGAGACAAGACCTGCAATCTGTGCAATGTGTATTTTCAACAATATTTGACAAAACAGGATACCAGGATTTCAGTGGTATATCAATAGTATTGATTTAATTTAATAGTTCCTTTAAGTAATAAGATTGAGGGGAGATTTATGAGAGGTGTTAGAAGGGTGAGGACTAATTTACTTGAAGAGATTAGAGAAGCTGGACTAGCTGGCCTTAGAGTGGAGATAGTTAAGAGGAGATTTTGTAAAGGTTTTCAAACTCATGAAACACGTTAAGTGAATCAGGAAGGAGAAGCTGTTTCCATATGCAGCAGGGTTGCGACCAAAGGATACAAGCTTAAGATAATGGGCAAAAATGACCAGAGGTGAGAATGAGGAGAATTTTATTTTAGTGTAACAGTTTATGATGTGCAATGCAGTATTTGAAAAATTACATACTCAATAGTAACTTTGAAAATGGGAAGTTTGCAGCACAGTTGGGTGAGAGCTGGGTCATGGAACTAATTGGGTAGGTCTGTGAAAGTGTTATAACAGGCATGATAGGCCGAATGGTCACCTCCTTTGCTGTGAGTCCTCCTATGCTGTAGAATCCTAGGAGGGCAGAGTGTCTTCGAAATATTTTGTAACTTAACAAATTACCTGGGGAGTGGGGGCGGTGGGGGTGGGGGTGACGAGGGACGAAAGCTTGCCAAGTCCTGCTGAGTGTTTTTTTAAATCTTGTGAAAGGAATGAATTATTCAGCAGTAAGCATGCTTACAGCTGGTCACTTGTGTGCTTTGATCTGTCTATTAGGAGGCTGCATTGAATGCCTTTATTCTGGTGTTGTGTGTACATAGTGTGTTATTGAAAATGCTGATCCTCATCTGGTAGAGATTACAATGCAAGCATGCTGGGAAAAGGGGCTGTAATTGAACGTCCCCAGATGCTGTTTATTTGGTCCTCTGTCACATGATCTTGTGCTGTTAGCCTGGACTGGCCAAGGGAAAGCAACCCCCCCCCCCACCCCAACTTCTCACCAACCCATCAACGCACCTCGAAACTCCCTCAGTGAGGCTATACAAACACCTGCTTGTGGAAATATTTTCTTTAAGCTTTAACAATGTATCATTAATTTTTTTATAGGGAAAAATGCCAATGTCCGTTTGCAGAGTAGAAACTACAGTCTATGTCAGCAATCATGTTTACACAGTAATGTATTTGTTCACACACTTCTAGCCTTCTCACTCAGCAGCATGTTAGATTTATACATTTAATCAAAGGTGCTAATATGGTTGAATACAGCTGTGATGAGAGAACTTGTAGCTTCCTGACTTTTTCAGCTAACGGGGACAATTCATTAAAAACTGTAATTGTTTTTGGAAAATAAAAAGTGTCTTTTTTAAAAAAACACTTTTAATTTGACTCTTCCAGCATTCTGGTTGACATTGCATCTTTTGGAAACTTGAACTATGCTGCCCCTTGTCCTAACTCTCCTCTTGCCCAACAAGCACATAAGTCTTATTTGTTTACTGATGGGAGGTGGGCATCATTGGTGAAGCCAAAATTTCCTCACAGCCCTGTAATTGCTCACCAGCTTTGAATACAATTGGGTTGATTGCTAGAATATCTCAGAGAGTAATTGAGATTTTGCCATCTTCCTGTTGACCTGGAATCACATAAAGGTGAGCATGATTAAGGTTGGTTTAAAGGTGGCATATCTTCCTTCCTTGAAATGGCAGCATTCTTCACAGGGGGGGCCAAAAGATCTGATTTCAAGTCCCAATGTATAATTTGATTAAAATAACTAATTGCTTCCCGGAAAGGAGATTAGAGAACCAGATGGCTTTTTATAACAGTCTGATAATTCTGTGGTTACTATCGCTTATACTAGCTTTTTAATTCCAGATTTTAGTTAATTAATTGTATTCAAATTCCTGCAGGTATTGTGGTGGGATTATTGGTCCAATGTGATGCCCTCTACAATACCAGACTCCACAATCCTCCTGTTGTGGTTTCTTGTACTTCACTAAATTAAATCTCCGTGCCACAGCTTCAGCTGCCAGTGCTGTAAGGTCTGGAATTCCCTCATTTTTTTTGTGACTGTATTGCTCCCCTATCTTCTCTAAGACACTCCTGAAATCCTACCTCGTTGATCATGCTGTGGAGAGGTTGGAAATACCAAGGTGACACGGGTGGTCGTACTGATACCATGAGTGTATCATCAGATGCTCAACCTGGGGTCAAATATGACACCAAGTCATGCCAATGTCTAAGCTAAGACATTTGGCATGAAGAGGGATGGATTCTGTTGCTGCGGCATAGATTATGTAGTGGCAGTCAAAGACAATGGTTTTGATCTGGACAAGACTGACTCGGATGAAGCTTCCCTAGATGTCAGGAAAACTAGCTTAAAAGATTTAAAGGTGAGTGAGGGTGAGGTGGGACAACATTATATATCATTAGCGTTTGTGTGAAAACTGATGCTGTGATTTTGGGTGAGGAATTGGAGGAGGGATGGATAGATCCTTGAGGGACACCAGAGTTGAGTGCAGGAACAGGAAAGAGCATTTCATGTGATACTCTAGCTACAACTTGATTGACAAGGATAGAAACCTAGGGAAGGCCTGTGCCACCCTGCTGGAAGACAGTGGCAAGGCTGTGAAAATGGAGGACATGGAATAGCTTATGTCTGTCATCATTTCACATGCCAAATATAACCATCAGAGACATTCCTGACCTATGGCAGGGACAAAAGACTTATCTGCTATCAGGAGGTCTTAATTTAAACACCAAATTGCTCAAGTGTTTGAGCAACTAGCTGCTAATTAACTGTTTGAGCCAATTACTAAACACAGATGTAACGGGAGAACTTTATGCCCAATTAAAAAGTGAATCTGAGATGACACCTTGGAGGTGGTAGCCTGCTGACCCTGTAAGGCTGTAAATGCAGGCGGATGTGAGCTTGACTGCTATATTACTATATTAGAAGTGAAAATTCATTTCAATAATGTCACCGTTTCATTTTAGTCATTGAACTTCAGGGACAGCCAATATTTGTCCCTCAACCAAATATTGCTGGAAAGAGTAAAGCAAAATACCTTTGATGCTGTAAATCTAAAATAAGATCGAAAAGGCTGGGAAAACTGAGCAGATCAGGCAATAGCATTTTTGGAGAGAAGCAGTTAAAATTTTAGGTCCAATTTTCAGAAAATGAAACATTGGGCGGAATCCTGTAGGGGTCTGAGTGAGATTTGTGGCAAAAATCGACAAGATTCTTAACATTGGAAGCAACTTGCTGTATCTTTGATGCTTTGGTCAAGTGGCGAGGCAACTTTTTTGCTAGGCAAAGGCGAATTGCCAATTAATGGGCAATGTAGCTTGTCTAATGCAGCACCTCACTCAATGATATTCAGCCACCTGCTCGATGTTGCAATATCTTGATGTGGAAAGCATCTTTGATTAAACAATATTCAGCTCCTCTAGTCTTTCTGCCAAAGTGCATAACTTCACTTTTCACATGTTATACTCCATTTGCCGATTTTTTGCCCACTCACTAAACCTGTTTATATCCCTCTGCAGACTCTATGCCATCCACATCCTTTGCCTTCCCATCTTTTTTTGTGATAAAACTATTTGCAATATTTTGTTTACTTCAATATTGGTTGAATTGTAAATATTTGTCAGGAGATTGGGGAAAATACCCTTGCAATTCTGATAAATACTGCCATAGGATTTTTTTTGTATCTGGCCTGAGGGGGCAGACAAGTCTTGCTTTAACATCTGTCCCAGAATCTTGATGACACCTTTGGCAGTGCAGCACTCCTTCATTGTTCTATACTAATTTAACTTTCAGCTAGATAAAGAAAATAGTAATGTAGGAAAATGTGGTAGAATCTAAAATATTTGTGTACCAGTAGTGACCAAGTGGTGCTCCTACAGTGCAGTAGTAATGTCCCTTCCTCTGGACGAGGAGCTCTAGGTTAAATTACCCACTTAAGTTTTAAAGCTAAACAGGCTGATCACCAATCTACAATTCCTCCTATTGCTCTAACATAGATAGCAAAATCAGAAGAGTTTTCTAGAGAGAGAGACTTTTTCTTCATGGTAACCTCATGTTTATTGAACCCACACAGTTGGCATTACTCTGTGTCTCAAACCAGCTGTCCAGCCAACTGAGCTAACCAATCCCATAGGGATTGCATCAAAATGTAGGGGAGGCAAGCAAAATTAGTCGAATTGGCAAGGAACATAAATGCCAACATGTTCTTTTCATGTTTTTCCTGGAATTGGCTTTTTACACTGACAATCTCCTTATGGTGGCAGAGAGCCAGTTGAGGTGGATAGATAGTTAATTGACTGCAATCCTTCTTCTAAGATTACAATGTTCCGAGTGTCACATGGGCCCCATGGCACCTCAGCAATTTCAGTGAAATGGCTGCAAAATGGGAGGTCAATACTGTGTCAGAGTTCAAAGCTTTCTGACCTTTAAGTACATAAACTGACAAGGCTAGCGTCTACCATTGCATGAGAAACTCCTGAGGACTGATGTCGTCATTGCAAGGGGATGGTAGTTGGTGCTGTGGCAGCCCTCCCATCATCAGCCTTATTATGTTTCCGGTGAGTCTCTCCTGCATTCCCCTCAGCAGCCTATTCTCTGCAGACAGAGTGACCACAGAGTCAAACCTGTAGTTACTGTCATTACAAAGACAATATTAGCAGTCAGCATGTGTACAGCAGACAGCAATGTGGCAAAATATGTTGTTATACTGCCATTGACTGATGGATAAATATTTGCCAAGACACTAGAGAAAACTTCCCAGCTATTTTCTAAACTCTGTAATCGGATCCATCTGAAAAAGGGCAAACCAGGGCCTTTATTTGCAATCACATCCACAAGTAGCACTTTTAACAGGGGAACACTCTTGTATTGAAATATCAGGTTATAATATATGCTCAAATGCACACATGACACTTGACCTGTTTCCTGAATTGAGAGTGATGTATCTATGCCAGATTTCTAAATAGGGCATAAGGTTTTGGGTTTGATTTTCACTTTTCTTGTTCTGTCAGGTTTATTGTGGATATCAATAGACAATAGGTGTAGGAGTAGGCCATTCTGTCCTTCAAGCCTGCAGCACCATTCAATATGATCATGGCTGATCATCCTTAATCAGTATCCTGTTCCAGCTTTATCTCTATAATCCTTGATTCCACTATCCTTGAGAGCTCTATCCAACTCTTTCTTAAATAAATCTAGAGACTGGGCCTCCACTGCCCTCTGGGGAAGAGCATTCCACACAGCCAGCATTCTCTGTGTGAAGAAGTTTCTCCTCATCGCTGACCTCAATGGTCTACCCTATATTTTTAAGCTGTGTCCTCTGGTTCGGCACTCACCTGTCAGCAGAAACATATTTCCTGCCTTCAGAGTGTCCAATCCTTTAATAATCTTATATGTCTCAATCAGATCCCCTCTCAGTCTTCTAAACTCAAGGGTATACAAGCCCAGTCGCTCCAGTCTTTCAGTAAGGTAGTCCCGTCATTCCAGGAATTGACCTCGTGATCCTGTGCTGCACTCCCTTAATAGCCAGAATGTCTTTCCTCAAATTTGGAGACCAGAACTGCACACAATACATCAATAACCAAAGGTAGTTTTAACAACAAAATATAGCCAAAGTAATCTACAAAAAATGCAATAGTCTTACACATACAATGCTGAAATTCACAAGTGAACCCTTTTATGTGGATTTGTCCCTAGATCAGGCTGGAACAGGTGATTAGCCTGCTCCATCTCAACGTCTCATTGTTGATCAGCCAATGTCCCCCAGCTAGTTAAATTTCTTCCAGGAGGCAAGTTGTTCATTCCAGCGCCACTCAAATCTTGAAGTTGCTTTATATGCTTTACATACGAATGTTCTCTGCGTTTATTTTGTTAACACTATCCAGTCTGCGGAAAATGATCAGCTTGACAAATGGCAAACATCACAATTGTATCATATTTCGAGGTTGGTTGAATCAATTAACTCTTTAAGACTTGCCTATGTCTCTTTGGAAAGACATTTGAATCTTGTCAATAATAACCCTTAACATTAAACTTCAGCTTACTCTCACTGTTCACCACTTATCGTCCAATCAACTAAATGATATTTACACAGCACAATTCCATAACAATCACAAATTCAATGTTAAACAGTCCACATTATCACATCTGATTCACTGTGTCTGTTTGAAACAAAACTTCAGCTTTTTGAGAGTTACTGGTCTTGAAGGAGCAGAATTCTTTATTTTGGCAGTGAAGTCCATAATAATGTGGTCTGCCAGCAACAATCTTTCAATTAAAATATATAATTAAAACTCTCCTGTCTTAATTTCTGTTAGACTTTTTCAGAAAGAAGATCTGCAATTTCAGTGCAGCAAGAGTGCAACAAAGCTTTCCTGTTTCATTTGGCAGACAATATCTTGTGAAGACGAGACTAATTGGGGTAGATCCTCACCATTGAAGTACCTCAAAAGGGTTGTGGGAATAATTTTACCTGAGATAAATAGGGGTGTGGGTTTTTCTGTAGCTATATAAAGCACTGTCTGGACCACAAATGGAATTCTGTGAGCAGATGCAGCCACCACATGTTAGAAAGTTTATATAAGTTTTATAAAGAGTCAACTACATGCCTTCCAGAATATTACCAAAGGTAAGAAGAAAGACAACAATAAGAAGGCTTCTTTTCCTTGGGGTATATAATTTAACAAAGAGATATATTAAACTTTTTTAGGATTTTGAAAGAAATTGATTGGGTAGGCAGGGAGAAACACTTGGAATTGTTGTGTGTCCTCTGATGAAGATCGAATAAAAGTCATCATTAAGGTGTCAGATTGTTATAAAATCTCAACTGGTTAATTGATGTTCCTTCAGGAAAGGAAATTGCTGTCCTTACCTAGACTGGGTTTATCTGTTGCTGCTGCACTGTACGAAGAGAGTTGACTCTTAACTACTTTCACAAGTGGCCGAGTGAGACACTCCATTGTATTAACAGCAACCCTGGTTTGAGTACAAGATGTTGGCATATGAACTAATAAAAATAAAGCTGCTTAAACAGTTTTTTTTAAAAAAAATTCATGTCAGGTAAAAAATTAATGACCAATTCAGTAGTTCTACATCTCATCATTTCTGTGATTTTTGGAATGATGCAGCATAGAAGCAATTCAGCCCGTTCTGCTTGTGTTGGCTG
Source organism: Hemiscyllium ocellatum (assembly GCF_020745735.1). Lineage (NCBI taxonomy): Eukaryota > Metazoa > Chordata > Chondrichthyes > Orectolobiformes > Hemiscylliidae > Hemiscyllium > Hemiscyllium ocellatum. Next base: position 53,373,547 of record NC_083418.1, read on the forward strand.
TTTGGTTCGAGCTATTAAATATGAGGGACACCACTTCCAACAACTCGGAAGTCCAATATCAGCCGAGGTTCACTTTTTAAATTAAGGTTAAGGTCTTGAACTTAAGATTAAGGCAGCAATGGCTTTATTCGTAGTGCTCTTTTACCTGAGTCTTCAAGGTTGACAGTTCAGGATCCATTCCAGAATTCTGAGCACAAACTCTATGCTGGTGTTCTGACGTTGTACCATCAGACTTGCCATCTATTTTTGTATGAGGTGTTAACGTGAAATAAAATCTTCTCCAGCAGGTGAGCATAAAAATATCCACTGCATTATTTGATAAAGGACAGGGAGTTCTCCCTGATGCCTTAATATTTATCTCTCAATAACAGCCACTTAAACAGATCGTCAGACTATTCTATTATACGGTTTCTGTGAACTTGAGTGCAAATTTGCTGTTGTATTTCCTATGTCAGCAGTGATTGCACTTTTTAAGAAGTATTTGATTGGATGTAATACTTGCAAATGCATGATGTTGTTTAAACTTCTTCTTTCAATTTGAATCTTCTAATTCTAATTCAAATGTGTTTTTCTTACTTGGCTTTGAATGCATTATTGTTTTAATGTGGTAACACTGTCAAAGTGAAAGGACGTAGGTACATTTAAAAGGCACCTGGATGGATATACGACCAGGAAGGATTTAGAGGGAAATGGACCAAATATTGGCAAATGGGACTGCATTATCTAAGATATCTGGTCAGCATGGAGAAGTTGGATGGAAGGTTCTGTTTGATTGTAATATGACTGTGTGACTGTAATAGGTCTTGCCGTAAGCTGAGGTGAATGAGAAATATGTCCAGTGACATCTACTGCGATTCGTGGCCATTTCTAAGCAGTAGTCTCCTAGTGCATAACCCCATATTGAGATCATTAAGTCATCTGAAAACAGAACAGATTTTCTTGTGACCTTGTCAGTGCAACATTTACAACAGTTAAAAGCACAAAGTAACTCCCAAAGAAAGCAAATTTGTGAATGCAACGGTTGTACTGTGGTGCCTAACTGTTACAACAACATTCCTGAAGAAGGGCTTATGCCTGAAACGTCGATTCTCCTGCTCCTTTGATGCTGCTTGACCTGCTGCACTTTTCCAGCAACACATTTTTAAGCTCTGATCCCCAGCATCTGCAGTCCTCACTTTCTCCTGTTACAACAACAGCTTGAATTTCTAATAGCACATTTTACAGAGGCGAATGTGCCATGGCACCTCACAGGAGTGATTATCTCTCAAATGTTTGACATTGAGCCATGCAAGGTGATATTGGGATCGGTGTCAAAAGATTTGTTCAAGGTGATATGTTTTAAGGAGAAAGTGAGATGCAGAGGTTTAGCGGTAGATTTAGGGTCTCAGAGGGATGATGTTGTGATTTAAAATTATGGAGGTGCAAGAGACCAGAAGTGGAAGAGTGCTGACATCTGAAAGCAAGGAGTTTGCAGAAGTGAAGGAGACAAGACTATGGAGAGATTTGAGACCCAAGATGAGAACCTTGAATTTGTGGTAATGTTGGGCCAGGTGTCTACTGAGGCCAGTGAATATAGAGTAATGGATGAACAAGAAGAACAGCAGATTCTATGACTGAGTTCAAATTTTAGGGTAGAAGATGGGTGACCAATGTCGTATGGACATTTGATTACAGTAATGTCCTAATAAGTTAAATGTCAGGAGATGTGCCTGCAATGTAGTGGAGTTTTCAGATAGCTGAGGAGGACCAAGTGTAACCTGATTTGCCTACAAATGCGCTATGTTAAAAATACCAAATTAAAACACACTATGCCGGAGATCCAAGATGGCGGCGACTCAGCAAGTCTGAGTTTACAGTGCTCTTCCCAAAACCTGGGTAAAGTGAGTTACTCACCCCCACCACACTTACCAAACCACCCAAAAAAAATTTCTAACCTTAATTAGCTGCTTACTATTATATTTAAGCAGTTTAATATTAAGTGGATAATGAGTAAACCAAAGGGATCCCGCAGCTCTCAGAAAACAAAGACCCCTCCCCCACCCTCCTCTCCTCCTCCGGCTGCAGCTGATGTAAAAACAGGCCTTGAAGAGATGATTGCCAGGCTGGAAACGACACTCGTCAATTTCATCGCAGAATCCAGACAGAGATGGAATGCATTCGAAGAAAAGTTACAAAAGTACAGCCAGGCTCTCGAGGAATTACAGGGCCGAGTGAAGGGGGCGGAGCTAAAGGCCACGACCTCCGAGGCTGCAGCACAAACAGCTGCAGAACAGGTGCGAGCTCTGGAGCAGAGAGTCCGGGCCTTTGAAATCTACATGGATGACCTGGATAATAGAAATCGGAGAAAGAATATCCGTCTTCTGGGCCTCCCTGAACAAGAAGAGAAGGGACAGTTAGTAGTATTTCTGGAGCGATGGCTGCCCCAGCTTTTAAACCTGGGGGCTGAAACTGACCGGGTAAGGGTGGAGTGGGCCTACCGGGTCGCAGCACGCGGATCTGGCCCAAACCAGCGCCCACGCCCGGTCCTGTTCCGGATGCAGAGTTATAGGGAGAGGCAGATACTCCTGGATGCCTCCAGAAATCTTGGAAAGGATCCTAAAGCTATGATTCATGAAGGATCCAAGATTATGTTATTTCAGGACTTCTCCCCGGCTTTGGCACGAAGGAGGAAGGCGTTTGATGAGGTGAAGAAATGTCTAAGGAACTTAAATATTCAATACACCTTACGCTACCCAGCGACGTTATGCTTTACCCACGAAGGATCCGAGTATAATTTTAGATCACCAGAAGAGGCTAAGGAACTTTTAGACTCGTTTAAATAAATCGTAAGAGACAATTTATGTTGGCTTGCCTCTTCCACACTCCGTGGGGAGAAATGGATACTTTACTCTACTTTACTTTTGCTTCTGGGAGCAGGGTTGTCTTCTCTTGCTATTTTATGTTATTATACTTAACTGTAATTTGTTGGAGTTGTAATTTTATAGTTATGTGTGTTTGTACGTGGCATTGATGCTATCAGATATACTCAGGTATGGGTGGGGAGGGGTGGGGGTGGGGCGCTCACTGTCAACTCTAGCTCGGTATTATATCTAAATCCTATTAAGGAGCGCCCGGGTTGAGGGTGGGACACTGTTTGGGAGAGGATATGGTGGACCTTTAGAAAGGAAGTAAGGCCCCCTGAGAACAAGGGGGAGGATCTCCATTCAAACATGTTTTATTTTTTTTGTTCTTATTGTTTGGAAATAGTTTCCTTTTTATTATACTGTTACGAGTGTATTAGAGAACATTTTCTCTTGTTTGAAGGATGTAAGTGACTCAACTATACACTCTGGATAATTGTGGATTAGATTAGTAGTTAACTGAGTTTCATTGTTTTTCTTTCTTCTTTAGTATCATTCCTTTGAATTTTGATGATTATATATTTAAGATCTATTTTTATATTAATGTTTGTGCTTGAAAGTTCTGTTTATTTTTGTAAATCTGTCAAAATATTAAATTTCTAATAAAAATATCTTTTAAAAAAAAAGGTTAGAGGAAAAAAAAACACACTATGCCAATCAATGTTAAATGTGTGAAAAATGTCTTTACTGTTAAATTTATTTAACTTTACAATAGCCCAGCTTTGTAAATATCGAACATTAGCTCCAGGAATGTTAAGTAATCTTTTTATGCTTGGTCTGTTGTCTTTGGGTGAGTGCAATAAAGTCTACCATGTCATCGAAGTAGTGAAACATGTTTTGGCGTTTGTGCGCTGCAGTGCCAAATCCTGGAGCATCTCAAAGGCTTTTGCAGATTTGGTTAAGGAAACAGGTAGGTGGGCAGGCATGAAGCATTGTACACCTGGGGGCCATCAGTCTCTTGCTTGAAGAACATACTGCATCCACAGTGGTCTCATCTGTGCAGCATGCAGTGTCACTCACCATTGCCCAGGTTTCCATAGATGTTTCTGCAGGAATTTCTATCCTGGCTTCATCTTTCACAGTTTTAGCCCATTTGAACTCAGTGTGGTAGAAGCCTTTGGCAATAGTGGTTTTCCTTGCCATCCTTCCATGCCATCTTTAGCTTGAGCATGACCCCTTGAGCAGTTGGGTTATACTCCTGCTTCTTACCAATGGACTCAATAATCCGAGAGATCATCTGTCATCAGTAGTTAGGTTTCTGGTTTGAAATCACTCACTGATCCATTGACCAGTGCTTGACCCTGGTGTTGGGACGCTAGAACATTAACATGACCTTCTTAAATCCAGTAATGTCAGGATGCAAAGTGTTTTGTGCACTTTTCTGATCCATGGTTTGAAACGTCTTGGCAGTCACCCAGATAGTTTTATTGGCTTCATTCTGAGTGAGTGGTGTTTTGACAGTTACAACAAAACATGGTTTCTTAGACTTTCAAAGATCACAGAAGCAGCAGCGTTTTGTTGCCATCCATATTGGCACAGACCATAGCAGTGACACACCCCTTGCTCCAGATTTCACTGTTGCACACTTCACCTTTAAACATGAAACAGGGATTTGTCAAAAATTGACAAAACAGTCTGGTTTCACTTGAATTAAGAATGTCATTTGGTCCATTTGCATTTAGGACCTGGGTGAGAGTGTTTTGGAGCCAATCATCCATAATTGCAATTGTAATCTTCACATCTTCTTGGCTTACTGCACAGAAGAAAGTACCATGTCTTGTATCACCTTGTTGGTCAGCCCTTTTGACAAGGCATGAAGCCTTTCTTCAAGATTGGACCAGAGATGAAAATGTTCTTTGCCTCGAACGACAAGGTGGAGCTTCAGCACGATACGTAACTGGTCTTCTCTTCCTCCCTTGCTGGAGAAAATGCCCAGTTGTTAAACTGTTTCACTCCATGATATGGTTTTTCACTTCCTGTGGCAATTTCACTTCCTCTGCTGATACTTCTAACTTCCTCAGTTTTAATAATCCTTTCAGAATTTGGGTATCCTTTCGAGGGAAATCTTGATGCAGAATCGATGACTTGCCCAGCGCTTGGTGATTATGACAAACTGAGTCAGCTTTGCCTGACTGGGAGTTAGCAGGATGGGATTTCAGTTCACAGGCTTTATTCTCTTGGATCTGATGTGCTGCCTCTGACAAGGGTTGACATCTTCAGCACAGATGGAGTTTCATGGACATCCAAATTTGAATCTGATTTCAAAGTCAATAGGTAGCAAAGGAAAAGATGAAGTGTGTCAGGGAGACCATGCTGTCATGTTACAGGGGTGAAATAAGTGGTCTTCATGATGATCCAACTGTATAGATGGTTGCTCATGTCAGGATAAAGTATGACACCCAAAATTAGTGCAATAAATGCATTTTAAATAAAACTGAAATACTAGTAATCACACAGCAGTTCAGGTAGCACCTGCAGAGTGAGAAACTGGGTTATTTTCCAGTTCCATAAACTTTCACCAGAATGGGAAGAACTAAAATGATTTAATGGTTTTCAGTAGTACACCAGGTTGGATGGAAACTAAAACACAATAGGAAAAAGAAATGGGGTGAGTAAAGATCCAGAAAACATTTCTTCACTTTTGTTGGGTCAAAATCGCTGAACTCACTCCTGAATAGCATTTAACTGCACTGGTTCAAGAAGGTGGCTCACAGTTACCTTCTTGAAGGCAGTTGGAGCTCAGTAATAAATACTGTCCTTTCCACTGGTACTCATGTCTGGAGGAGCGAAAATGCTATCTTATTAAAAGAAAATGCTGTATTGAAATTAATAGTTTAAAACTGTTCTCCTGTTAAATGGAGGCTCATGGCCAGATGAAGCTGCAATAATCCAGGCAGATAATGCAATGAGAAACACACACTCTTCCTGTCCCATAGCAGAAATCGTGTATCTGTTTTATATCTTCATGGAAATGTAGGAGCAGGCCATTCAGCCTCATAAGCCTGACCCACCATTCTAGATTATGACTGATCATTTTCCCACATTGTTCCTAAACCTCTACATTTTAAGTTGTGAATGTAGGTACAAATACAACGTTTCAAAGACATTTGGATAATTAGATTAATTGAAAAGGTTTGGAAATGGGCCAGGAGCAGGCAGGTGGACCTAATTTAGTTTGGAATTATGCTTGGCATGGACTGGAAGGATCTATGACTAGATAAGATTTAACACGTTCTCATAAGATAGCTTACAGTTAATGGAATCTCAGATTATTTCATTGTGGCAGAAAAGTTAGGCAATGTAACACACAGTCTAGTATTCTGCAGCTGTGGTGGAACTGTGTTCATAAGCAGACCTGTCCCTTTATGATCCCAATATAGTTGCACTGAATCAAGAAACTAGGATTTGAGGAGTTTATATGGAGGACTAGTTATATAAAGTTGCATTTTATTGAATATCAAGACTTGATATGATTGAGGTTAAAATATGAGAGATTTGATTGGATAGATGCAAAGAGTGTGTTCCCTCTTGTGGAATAACCCAGAACAATTAAATTAGAAATTTAAAATTAGAACCAAGCCATTTACAAATTATGTAGGAAATATATCTTCATGTAAAGGATACTAGGAATGTGGAACTTTTTCTCCCAAAAGTGTTGAACTTTCAGCACTGTGAATCATTAGGGTTTTACTTGATAAGAGTATCAGGGAATATGGGAAGAAGAAGCCAAATAGTTAAAATACACATCAGCTGTGATCTAATGAAATCGCAGAGCAGGCTCATAGCACATGTTTTCCTAATGTTACTCACCTCTCCTCTTTTCCTGTATTTTTCTAGCTTCCCTGTAAATATATCAATGTACTGTGGTAGTGAGTTCCATATTCACACCATACTCTAGGTTTCTTTTGGATTCCCAATTGGACTTGTCACTGACTATCTGAAATTTATGGTCTCTGGTGTGCATCTCCCTCGCAGTGGAAACATACTCTAGATTTGTTCAAGTGCAATTCAAAGTCAGTACAAAGTTTTAAAATCTCTGGTTAGGGACCTCTGCATGCTGGTAGATGCAGACAAATTTTCCAGTCATGGGTCATTTTAAAAACATTTGTTTGAAATGGTTGGACTTGAGCTTCACTTGACAACTTGGAAAGCAGCCCTGCATTCAGGACGATGATGTGGAGATGAATGGGTACAAACTGGGTCTAAATTTAGCTGCAGGTACAACCTTTTGATATTCCTCCAGTGCTCACATTCTGGCATTTGTAGTTACCTGCTTCATTCTTGGTGGCCAAGTCTTCAGCTACTTGAGCTCTATATCTGGACTCCTTTAAGACACAACATAAACCATGCCCTGTCCAATCCTTTTGGTCCTGTTCCCTGTTCTGTGATGTCAAATATTGTCTAACAATTTTCCTGTGAAAAGCTTCACGATATTGGCATTGCACTCTCCTTCTCTTTGATGTAGATAATTTAAAATTAATTCTCTCTTGGGTCTGAACTGCTACATTTCACATTGTTATAAGTTTTCTTTCATTCCCTATAGCAGCCACTTCATTTGATAGGGGTTTTCTTTCACTGGCTCATACTCTCACGTTTCACTCTACCCTGTCCATTCCAAACAAGCAAAAACAAATTGCTGAAGAGAATCAGCAAATCTAGCAGCATCTGTGAAGGGAAAAGTGTTAATGTTTCGAGTGCAGTGACTGTCCTGGTTTCACACCGGTTTTCTCTCAATCACACTGCTTGCTGTCCAAGATGACACCATTCTCAAATACCCACCTATCCCTTCACCCTGATTGATGTGAGAATCACATTTTTGGAATGTCGCAGTTTCTCGGTGTTTCCCGATCCCTGACAAACAGGCACCTGTGTGTGTGTGTGTGTGAGAGAGAGAGAGAAATGTTTGGCTCTCCTTTTGTCACCTGCAAAGCAACAGCAAGTGGCTCATGTCCACTTAAAGTAGAGATGTTGACCTTTCCAACAAAAGAAAAGCAAGTTCCAGTCAATTGCAAGACATACCATTAACTTGATGCTTTTTTCCCCATTTAAGCATAAAGTCATGCTACCTTTGCTACACTGACAATGAGTTGATATATTATTTTGTTGGTGGATTGGTTGCTAACCCAAATACTTAATAATATGAATGCTGAAACATTCTTTTAATTGGAGGCTTCCTGGAAGAGGAGCCATTTCTATTACAAACCTTTTTAATTTTAACAAATGTACACCATTTCTTTAACCAGGAAAGAAGACCAAATTAATTTAAAAGAATCTTTTTGGCATTATTTCTGTGAGCTGTTTAACATTTTTAATTAATTTCTAAGCAAATGGTATATTAATATCATTTAATTTTAAACGAATTTACTGAATCAAAGTGAAGCATCAACTATATAAATGGTGACAAGGTCTCCATGTCGCTTACATAATTATGGTGTCAGTGTGTTCTCACCTCTTAGCCAGATGGTCATATGTTCATCGAACTGGTCCAGAGCCTTAAGCAAGGCTCAAAGCTGATGTTCCCCAAGTAGAACTGAGAGACCGTTGGTCAGTTGGGGAATCGAGTTGTGGGGAATATATGAAAAAGTGGACGTGAGAAACATGATCCAATGGAATGGTGGAGCAGGCTGAAGGGCCAAACTGTTTCTTATGGTCTTAGGAGAGTGCATTGCACTGACAGGGGTGCTGTCTTTCAATTTAAATATCAAACCAAGGCTACCTCTGCTCTCCCAGTTGAACCTTAATGGTCCTGCGGCAGCTATTACAATGAGCAAGGCGAGTTATTTCTGGTGTGTTGACCAATATTTATCCATCCAACACTTCAGCCACTGAGATCTTGCTGTGCACAAATTGGCTGATACATTTCCCTGTTTTCCAACAGTGATTATACTCCAAATGTATACTATATGCTAAAAAAGTATTACAGGACATTGAGACTGTGAAAGATTTTCTAAAAGTACATTTTTAAAAATTTCTTAATTTTATTATATGTTTCACTCCATCGACACGTTAGTCTGAAATGTCTCAAAGCATTTCCAGGGGACGAAATTAAGTTGAATGTTGAAAAGCCAAAATTATCAATATGTTGCATACAGCAAGGTCAAGCAGATATTCCTAAGGTGAATGACTCTCCCTGTGGTTGTGTTGATTCAGAAAGGAATGCTGACACCAGGTAAGTTCCCTGTGACATAAATCCTGGAACCACAGTAAGGAGCAGAAGAGATTCAGCACTTCATTCAAATTGTTTCACAAAGGGATTGAAATTGTACAGGTGGGGGGAGGGTGTCATTGAAACCATGAAGAGCTAGCTTGGCTTTGAAAATAAGCACTGAGTTAGATTCTGTTTCAGAATCATAGCTGCAAAGTATCTTATAGCACTTTTATTATAATGAAGCAGTCTATAAATGCACAGCCTTTAGGAATTTTACCAATGGAAACAATTAAATGAAGCTCACCTCAAGGGAGTGGTTGGCCAACATACACCAGTAAAGGGTCTAGATTAGAGTGGTGCTGGAAAAGCACAGCAGGTCAGGCAGCATATGAGGAGCAGGAAAATTAATGTTTCAGGCAAAAGCCTTTTGCCCGAAACGTCGATTTTCCTGCTCCTCAGATGTTGCCTGACCTGCTGTGCTTTTCCAGCACCACTCTAATCTAGACTTTGATCTTCAGCATCTGCAGTCCTCACTTTTGTCCTTACACCAATGAAGGACCTATCAAAGGCCATCTTTCCATGTTGTTAGTAGTTTGACGCATTGCTATGTGAGATGGCTCCTGCTTTAAATAGGTGTGGCTGGGTAGCGGCACTGAAAATTGGTGGTGGGAAAGGCTGCAGACAGGGATGGCAACCCCAGTGATTTCCTCCTGGGGAATGCTCCTCCTCAAAACGGTGCTGCTTAAAAGTCTCTGTCACCACCCCTCACTGCCCCCAACCTTACTGTGGGCTGCTGGTTTCCACCTTCCTGGCACTGACGAGCTGCCAGCTGGGGAACAGGTGGTCAGCACTGCAGCATCAGTAGCTGGTGCTGATATAAAATTCATGGTCAGGTCCCACAGGCTGCCACTGTTTGGATTGGCACTACACTTTTTCGATTGATGAAATTCCTGTCCCTGCCATTGCAGTTCTGCTGAAAGGGTTAAGCCTGGTCTGTGAGAGATATGAGATCACAAACTAAAGACTTAAAAAACATAAATTTTTACCAACTTAGTTCACAGCTTAGGCACTTGAAAGCTTTTTGTAAATTCAGCCAATAATACTTCCAGGAATTTGAATTAAGAGTACAATTGACCAGCTGTCACAGGTGTTTCTGGAATCTGAATATTCCCCCTTTAATATGCTTCCTCCAGTTACGCAGCAGGTAAGCTATTTACTGGAGCTAGGGGTGGTGTCTCATCTGATAGGGTGGGGCAGGAACGGACAGGTGGGCAACGACCGATCAGTTGCAATTCCGAAGTAATGTTTGTGCTTTTGTGTGGGAATAGTTGCATGTTTCTGTTGAGTAAATTGTTTTAAATTCATGTGTTGGAGCACTTAAAGGCTGTGCAGGTGCCTCACTGTTATTGTCTGCACAGTCAGTGATGTATCAACACACTGGAACCACCGCTGCACCATGCCTCAGTGCGAGAACCAGCATAGCCTGTCCTCACATCTCACCTAAGCCATCTGAGCTGTGTTCAAATTGCCAAACAAGGGTAGTGTGACCCCACTTCAGTATCATCTAGCCCATTGTAAAGTGGAACAAACTGAGGGAGAATTACCATTTGTGTTTCTGTACTTCTTAAGCAGCCCACTAGAGGGCAGTGTCATGGGAGGTTGGTGATAAGTTCCAAGCCTGCCCTCAGCTGGGGAAAATACAGAATGATTGGATGGAAGAAATGGTGAAACCTAAACTCAGTTATTAACCCATAAAATAATCTGCAATTACACAACACAAATCTGATTTTGTGTTACTTACATTAGTTTCCAGTTCCTCAACCTTTAATTTAAAAATCCTCAAAATTGTTTTTATATTATCCCATGGTCTTAATGGTCTCCATCTCTGGAATCTTCTCCAGCTCCACACCCCTCTCTGATATTGGTACCCTTCCACTTTCTGACCAGTTATGTATTCTCTCTCCCTCCTTCCGTCACCCCAATGACGGCCCTGCCTTCAAGCTGACTGACAACGAAGTTCTGAAATTCACTCCTACTCTTTTCTGTAAGACACTCCTTAAAACTTGCCTCTTAGGCCAAGCTTTTCCTCATCTGATTGAAGAATGTGGCTCTCTATTCAACTCTGTTTCAGAATTGCTTCTGCAAAATGTCTTAGAGTGTTTTACTGTATTGAAGATGCTGTATAAATGCAGGTTGTTGTTTAGCTATTTTAATTGAGCCAATGGGTATGTTTACTGTGACCTAAATTCAATGAATTGTGTCTCACTAATCAAGACTTGGTATGTGGCATCATGTTATTTTGAACTTGAAACTCAAGCTCGTTCTCGATGCTTAAATTCTGTTCAAGGATTAAATTTTAGTTGCGGCCTTGCAATTTCCCCTTGCAAAGTTTCACCCTGTGCAACTGGAGGACGAGACTATGAAACATATCGCCTGAAAGTGTGGTGGAAGCAACATTAATAGTTTGTTTCAATAGTCAGTTTTATATCAATTACAGAAGGAAAGATTGCTTTAGAGAACTCCAAAGAAAGACAAGAGAAATGAGACCAATAGATAGCTCTCCCAAGCAGCTGTCATCAGCATGATGACCACTTTTTGATTCTATAGAGTCATAGAGATGTACAGCATGGAAACAGACCCTTCAGTCCAACCCGTCCATGCCGACCAGATATCCCAACCCAATCTAGTCCCACCTGCCAGCGTCCGGCCCATATCCCTCCAAACCCTTCCTATTCATATACCCATCCAACTGCCTCCTAAATGTTGCAATTGTCCAGCCTCCTCCACATTCTCTGGCAGCTCATTCCATGCACGTACCATATTAAAAAATAGCTGCAACGGATTCCAGAAAAAAAAATCCAGAATAAATGCATTCTGCGGCTCTGCATTTACAGCCTAATCTCCACGCACTTTGAGACATCCTGAGGCTGTGAAAAATGCAACAAAATTCAGTAGTTTTGTTGCAGTCCCAGTGCTGACATTGGTGTAAGTTATCTTTTGAGTAATTCATCGTATAAATATGCATCAATCTTTGTTTCAAGATGAAATGCGTCATGTTGCAAGTGGTCAACAGAATTATTTCTTGTGGATTATTTTAAATGTGTATAATCTCACCCCCTGCAAATCCCTGGCCCTCCATTGTATTTTCACCCAGTACAGTAAGCTTAAAAACATTAAATGTATTGTGCAAAGATATTTTTGTGAAAGCTAAATATGTACAAGAGAGAAAGAATAGAAATATTATATTGATAAGCTGAGATAAAATAAGGGCAGGAGAAAACTGGTGTGAAGCATGAACTGTGGCATCGACCTGTTGGACCAAATCCTCTGTTTCTATGGGACAAAATATAGTGCAATGGTCAACTTCGTATTCTCTGCTAGAAATGCTCTGCTCAACTCCAAATGAAATTTCTTTGCCAAATACAATGTCACAGAACCCAAATGTTTAAGAAGAGTGTGCATGTATATAATTTTTAGAAAAATGTTGGAGCAGGACGTTTCTGGCCCTCAAGTCTATGTTGCAGTTCAACTCAATCATGGCTGATCTTCACCTCACACACATTCCCTTTGTCTCCATAGCAATTGAATTTCCTTAGTACCTAAAAATCCACTGATTTATGACTTGATTATATTCTGAGTGTTCAAAATTAATAAGGTTTTCTTTACAATTGTAGAATTAAATTCTTATTTTTGCAAAGATTTATAGTTCTAATTTGGTGTATTTGTCTTTTGCAGGTCGTAATGAATTGATAGCCAGGTACATCAAGCTAAGAACAGGGAAGACACGAACTAGAAAGCAGGTAAAATAGATCGTTGGGCTTATGTGCATGTCGGAGACTATTGGGGTAGGTGTCACTCACATTGGCTGAGTTGGCTCCATTGAGCTGCTATTTGTTATTGGCTTCCTCTGTTTAATTTTATACTTTGCTGTCATCACTGCAGTTACATTCACTAAAACAAAATGTTAATTTCCATCATCCATGAGTATTTTCTCAATTATATATTAAGTAGCTTCAGAAATTAGGATTTTTTTTTAACGTGAACATTGGAGCAGCTCAGTGTTTGATTCAGTATACTGGTACCTAGTTCCCAAGTACAGATGTGCATGTCCCAGTTTTGATTATGTTCTCAGGGGACAAATGAAATGCTGAGGTAAAATGAAATAAATCACTTCACACTTTACAGATGTGTGAAGATAGATGGAGCATATTAGAGAGAAACTGTTTCTGGAAGTCTAGGGCTAGGGACCACGGTCCTAAAAAAATTGAGCCAGATCTTTCAGGAAAGAAATTAGGATATGTCTCTGTGTGCAAACAGTCATTAAAAGTTTTGAAATCTCTTCTGCAACCAGCAGTTGAGGGTGGGTCAATGTTATTTTAAATCTGAGATGAATAGATTTCTGTTAATCAAATATATTCCGGGATACAAAGGAGTGTATAAGTGACAGATCAATAATGAATAGGCTTGAGGGGTGAAACGATGGCCTTCTCTTCCTGTATTTGAATGGAGGACGGCGTCTTTTTGTGTACGGTTATTATTTTGAAAGGTTTTTTGGATGGAGTCACAAAGATATAACTCTGTAAATAAGTATTCACCTTTTCAAAATCAATAATGTCTCCATGAAAGTGATACAAATGCTGACTTTTTTTTAAGTTGACCATCTGGAAGTTATTGTTAATCACAGAGAATGCAGTGAGTCGTGAGTTGATATGTGGCCACGCAATGCGGTTGGTTGAATTCACCTCACTGTGTTTTGCTCTTTTTCTCTACAACCCCCCCCCCCACTTCCCAATTTTAAAATGTTTGGAATATATTGTCAGAATAAGATAGTATACATACTTAATGAGAAAAGTGTTGATTTGTCCTGACATTATAAAGTTTTTTTATTTCAGAGAAGATACAGTAAGTGAAGGACTGAGATTAAAATTAAAAGGATGATTTCAGTTTTAATGCCATTGCATCAGTTCCTATAACTGACCATTCCACAAGATATATACAGTAGAGTACAAGCATTCAGTGTCTCTAAACCATTCTAGAATGTAATGTTTAGTTACTCATTAGATGATAACAGGGTTATTTTCCATCCAGAAATTTCTTCTACGCATTGATGTACAGTTTTTAACTTGTATCTTTAAATTAATGAAGTAGGACTTGGATCAATCAATTTTTGTTGCAAGAAATGGAAATAAGTCTGGTAGATTGCGTTGACTGTCAGAACAGTCTTCAGGGACTGAGTAGCCGCTTCCTAGTTCAAAGTAGGTTCTAACTAGTTCCTAGCTGTAGTGTAGACAGGCCAACTCAAGGGGAGGCCGTATTAGATTTGGTACTTTGCAACGAACCATGTCAGGTATCAGATCTCTTGGTGGGAGAGCATGTCAATGATAATGATCACACCTCCTTGACCTTTACTGTAGCCATGGAGAGGGATAGGAGCAGATGATATGGGAAAATATTTAATTAGGGGAGAGAGAATTACAGTGCTATTAGGCAGGAAGTATAGAGCATAAATTGGAAACAGACATTCTCAGGGAAATGCACAATAGGAATGTGGAGGTTGTTTTGGGAGCACTTGCGAGTGCTAGCTAGGTTTGTCCCATTGAGGAAAGCAAGGGATGGTATGGTGAAGGAACCTTGGATGACGAGATGTGGAACGTCTAGTCAAGAGGGAGAAGGAAACTTGTTTAAGATTGAGGAACCAAGGATCAGACAGAGCTCAAGAGGGTTACAAAATAGCCTGGAAGGAACTGAAGAATGGACTTAGGAGAGCTAGACGGGGGCATGAAAAGATCTTGGTGAGTAGGATGAAGGAAAACTCTAAGACATTCTACACTTATATGAGGAACAAGAGGATGGCCAGAGTGAGGGTAGGGCCGATCAAGGATAGTGGAGGGAACAAGTGCCTGGAGTTGGAGGAGGTAGGAGACATCCTTTATGAATACTTTGCTTCAGTATTCGCTAGTGAGAGGGACTTTGTTGTTTGTGAGGACAGTGTGAAACAGGCTGATATGCTCGAACATGTTGATGTTAAGAAGGAGAATGTGCGCAAAGTTTGAAAAATGTAATGACAGAAAAGTTCCCTAGGCCAGACGGGATATACCATTCGCCTTTGGTGATAATCTTTACATCCTCACTGCCCACTGGAATAGTACCAGATAATTGGAGGGTGGAAAACGTAATTCCCTTGTTCAAAAAAGGGAATACAGATAACCCTGGAAATTACATACCAGTCTTATGTCAGTAGTGGGCAAATTATTGGAGAGGATTCTGAGAGACAGGATTTATGATTATTTGGAAAAGCATAGCTTGATTAGAGATGGTCTGCATGGCTTTGTGAGGGACAGGTCATGCCTCACAAGCATTATTAAATTATTTGAGGATGTGATAAAACACATTGATGGAGTTAGAACAGTGGATGTGGTGTATACGGATTTTGGCAAAGTCCCCTGTGGAAGGCTGATTCAGAAAGTAAGGAAGTGGGAATACAGGGAAATTTTGTTGTCTGGGTACAGAATTGGCTGGCCCGTGGAAGACACAGGGTGGTAGTAGATGGAAAGTATTCAGCCTGGAGCTTAGTGACCAGTGGTGTTCCTCAGGGATCTGTTCTGGGACCTCTACTCTGTGATTTTTATAAATGACTTGGATGAGGAAGTGGAAGGGTGGGTTCACAAGTTTCCCAATAACATGAAGATTGGGGGAGTTGTGGATAGTATGGAGGGCTGTTGTGGATTGCAGTGGGATATTGACAGGATGCAGAGGCAGGGCTGAGAACTGGCAGATGGAGTTCAACCTGGAAAAGTGTGAAGTGATTCATTTTGAAAGGTTGAATTTGAATGCAGATTACAGGGTTAAAGACAGGATTCTTGGCAGTGTGGAGGAACAGAGAGATTTTGGGGTCCGCGTTCATAGATCACTCAAACTTGCCACCAAATTGGTAGGGTTGTTAAGTGTGTATGGCGTGTTGGCTTTCATTAGCAGGGGGATTGAGTTTAAGAGCCATGCCGCAGCTCTATAAACCCTCATTCGGCCACACTTGGAATATTGTGTTCAGTTCTGGGCGGCACATTAGAGGAAGGATGTGGAAGCTTTTGAGGGGGTGCAGAGGAGATTTCTTAGGATGCTGCCTAGACTAGAGGGAATGTCTTATGAAGAAAGGTTGCGGGAGCTAGGGCTTTTCTCATTGGAGCGAAGAGGGATGAGAGGTGACTTGATAGAGGTGTATAAGCTGAGAGGTATAGATAGAGTAAGTAAACAGAGTTTTTCCCAGGGCAGAAATGGCTATCCTGTGGGGGCATAATTTCAATCTGCTTGGAGGAAGTTTAGGGGAGATGTCAGAGGTAGGTCCTTTACACAGAGTGTGGTGGGTACATGGAATTCACTGCCAACAATGGTGGTAGAATCAGATACATTAGGGACATTAAGCGACTCTTGGATTGGCACATGCATGATAGTAAAATGAAGGGTATGTAGGTTATCTTGATCTTGGAGTAGGATAAAAAGTCGGCACAACTTTG
Source organism: Hemiscyllium ocellatum (assembly GCF_020745735.1). Classification (NCBI taxonomy): domain Eukaryota; kingdom Metazoa; phylum Chordata; class Chondrichthyes; order Orectolobiformes; family Hemiscylliidae; genus Hemiscyllium; species Hemiscyllium ocellatum. The sequence goes on from NC_083418.1 coordinate 53,390,106, forward strand.
AAGGCCGAGGGACCCGAACTGTGCTGTACTACTTGTGTTCTAAATAATCTGATTTTAAAATTACATTTTGCTATCATGCTTTTCTTATGGCTGAGTTGAGATAAACTGATGTTAAAAACGAATTGAGAATGAATGCATGTTTATGAATAGTTGAATTCCAAAGTCTCATCTTAAAAGTTGCATCAGCAAAACGTCTGAAGAATTAATTAATAATTTATGAAATTGTGAACGTGACAACTGTACTACATGTAATCAATACTTATTCACTTGGCCTATTTCTCTATTGATCAGTCTCCAGTCTCAATTCTGTAGTTTATTAGTAAATAAATCCCATTATGTTAACCCCATATGTCTCTTCATCAATGACATTGACTGCCGGTGAATTTGACAAAAGTGAGGACTGCAGATGCTGGAGATTAGAGTGTAGTGTGTGGTACTGGAAAACCATAACAGGTCAGGCAGCATCTGAGGACCAGGAAAGTCAATGTTTCGGGCAAAAGGTGGTAATCAGGAATGGTGTGCTTTTCCAGCACCACGCTGTTGACTGCCGGTGTATTGGGGAACAACCCTGAGAGAATATTTCAGTGCCAATGTCTTATCTCCCATTCCTCTGCTGTTTGGTACATTTATATGAATAACAAAGGACAAGTGAAACCTCTCTGGTCTATCCAAATTGTGTATCTCTCACGCCTGATACTTTGTGTATCATGATATATGCATTCCCTGTCCCATCCAGAAATATTGCAAGTATTGTATGTTGAGAGGAAGATAGTGATAGACTTCAAGAGGGATAGGAGAAAGTGAGGTCTGCAGATGCTGGAGATTGGAGCTGAAAATGTGTTGCTGGAAAAGCGCAGCAGGTCAGGCAGCATCCAAGGAGCAGGAGGATCGACGTTTCGGTCATGAGCCCTTCCTGAAGAAGGGCTCATGCCCAAAACGTCGATTCTCCTGCTCCTTGGATGCTACCTGATCTGCTGCGCTTTTCCAGCAACACATTTTCAGTTCAAGAGGGCATGGGTAGACATGAGGCTGATGAAACATCATGCATTGAGGAACGAAGTTATGCATTTTGTTCAGAAAAATGAAAAGGGATAGATAAAACTAATGCTTGCAGGAGTAGGGGGACCTAGGGTTGTTCTTTACATACTTGTATATATGTGATTGGAAGGAGTCAAGACTTATCAAGAAAGTGGTTACGAAAGCATTTGGGAACTTAAGCTTTATAATAGAGGCATAGAGTTCAAAAGGAAATCGCTTATGATATAATCTTTATAAAATGCTGAAACGCAAACAGAAATTGCTAGAAAAGCTCAGAAATCTGGCAGCATCTATGGAGAGAAATCAGAGTGACCCTTTCTCAGAACTGGACCTGTCATGTTAACTCTGATTTCACTCCACAAATGCTGCCAGACCTGCTGAGCTTTTCCAGCAATTTATGTTTCTGTTTCTGATTTCCGGCATCCACTGATTTGACCTCAACTGGAATACAATATTACATCCAGTTCTGTGCCCCACACTTTATGGAAGGATGTGAAAGAACTGGAGAGAATGCAGAAAATGTATTTATGAGAATGGTTGCTTGTCTAGTTTGGAGAAGTTGGCCTGTTTTATTCAGGGAAGAGAAAGTTGAAAAGCGATTTGACATTTTGCTCAGATTTGTGGTGGGACTGAACAGAGTGGATAAGGAAAAGCTATTTCCATTGACCAGGTTCGAGCACCAGAGAGCACTGATCTAAGGTAGCTGGATAATAATCTGAAAGGAAAAAAAAATCCCAATCCAATGGGGGATAAACAGGAGTAGGATTGGTCAATTTGCTCTTGCAGACTGGTGCAAACACAAAGGGCTGTGTTTGTGGTCTCTTCAGTGTCATAACCAATTCACGATCCTACAATTCATCCCCACATAAACCTCAGTCAGATCACACTTAGGTCTACACATTTTTGGAAGAGTCCAGTCCCAAGTCTTTAAGCCTAACTTGCTGACTGAGATGCATTGAACTGGGAATTTGTACATTGACATTTTGATGCTCTGCAATCTCATCCAGGATTGCTACAGGTATCTTAAGTTTATTTTAAGACCGAAGAGTTAAATCAGAGTTGTTTTATCAACTTACTCATATTGCATCAATTAATTGATTGAGAACAGCTTCATTTCAGTTCTTCATAAGCAGCTTAAGATGGTTTTCTTTTCCAGAATTTGCATGCCTTTTTTATTGATCTGTTTGAAGCCTTATTGAAGCTGTAGTATGCCTCCTGTTTTTCTAATTGAAATCTTGTCTGCTGACAGCTGTGGGTTTTTTTTGTTAATATCACCTGCATGGATTTCTGTGTTACTGACTCTGAAAACTTATGTTCCAATCTGATTAATTGATGTCAATAGTGTTGGCGGCAGTAAGGTGAAGTCAGCCCTCCAATTTCACAGTTTTCAACAAGAGTGAGCAAGTGCAGACAGTAGCTGCACATCTTCAAGAAGGTTTCTGCAGTGATGACACTTGAGGCTGCACTGGTATATAGTTGCCTGCTGGGAATGCAATTACCTCTTAAGTGCTAAGCTCGTTTAAAAGGAACAAATAATGTTTTCCAAAAAAAAAAGCCAACAACCACAGTCAGAAGACATGTTTCACCTTTAATTTCCCTTTTGTTTTTTTTTGTTTTATGGGTTGCACTGTGTAGGTGTCTAGTCACATACAGGTGTTAGCAAGGAAGAAAGTTCGGGAAATTCAAGCTGCCATAAAGGTACGTCTGGCTCGCCTAGTTACAAGAGGCTTTTGTTTCCATGGTTACAGGCTCTTTTTTTCTCTTTGTTTTCCTCCCTTCCCCTACCCTTTAGGTGTCTAGTCACATTCAGGTTCTTGCCAGAAGGAAATCTCGTGAGATTCATTCCAAGCTAAAGGTATGCGCTTGTCTGCTTTGGGCTTGCAGTTGCTATGCTTCTGACTTGTTCCCCTTTTCCACAGAGAGGGCTCTTATCCTATGTTGAAACTCTCTCTGACTGTAACTTTCCTTTTGCATGCTCTGTCTGCTTAGCTGTTTGAATTTAACACTCTGAGCACATGCACGTTTTAAAATTACATCCGAACAATTAAACCTTTCATTGGTTGCTTGGTTTTGGTGGGTGGTGGAATTGTGGAGTGGATTCTAATATTGAACTGAATCAATCTCTAGCCCCCAAAATTAAAATCTGCTTGAACTGCATGTGTGGAAGCTTGGCTCTTGCATCATGTGTAAGAATTTATAATGAGCTTTGGACAATGCAATTATTAGCACTCTCTCACAGTTTATAAATAAGGCTTTGATTTTCACAACATTTGAGATCAAGATAAAGTACTCTTTCTAAAATGGTGTACCATTGTTGAAATGGTCATAAGGCAGGCTTTGATGCATGCAACACAATTATCAGTAGTACATTAAAAAATACCAGCAATTGAGTGGGAATAATTTGCCTCTCTGTAAATGGGCACAATTGTTCAGGGGGTTAAAAATTGTGACACTGAAGAAAAATAAAAGCAGTCAGTTTTTTTTAGAAAACTATTCCAACAGATATGCTAAATTGCAAGAAGAAGATAACAAGCTGGCCTAGCTGTGTTGGGCTTGTTAAATACAGGAGGCATCTGGTTTTTTGAATCTAGTGAGAGGAGCATGCTGGCAAGAGTGATTGGCAGCTGGTGACTGACTCAAAATCAGTTCTAGCTTAACCACGTAGCTTACAGGGAACCAGTGGGAATCCATCGCTTTCTGTGCAGACTGCTCCTTAAAACAATGTACATGTGCTAGGAGGTGACATAGTTATTCAGATCCTCTCATGCAAAGATCCTAATTCTTTAGAAAAACAATTTCAGTTTTTTTGGAGCACTGGCTTATTTGCCTCTGGCATTACACCATCTAGTGGTAGGAAAAAAAAGCCCTAGTACTTTTCTGTCATTTCCCTCCAGCCTCTGCATTGCCAGATACACTTGGCATGCAACAGGAACAGCCTTCACACACACACTAAGCCAGGCACAGAGCCCCAAATTCTTTTTATATCCCATCAACTAATGGCCATTTGATCCTCCATAGGCTGTCCTCACATTTGCGTGCCCCCCAGCACCTCAGCCTTATCATACTTCCAAGAGGTATTTCAGTTTTCTCTCTCTTCATTTGGAGCCCAGGTGAAAGATTTGGATTTTTTTACTTTGATATTTAATGAGAGAACTCATATATAAATAAGCCAACATATTTTTGTGAAGAGCTTTGTGTTCCAAGCCAGCTGCGAGATGAGGCAGGGGGAGTTAATTATAATTTCTCCTCATCAGAACATAAAGAGAAAGGTGGCCCATTTGAACATTGATCACGGGCAGCACTGGTAAACAAATTGGTTTGAGGGCATTGACACCTCTTTTTAATGAGACAGGATGAGGCAAAGGAGAAATAATTAAGGGGTCATCTTCAAAGAGTGGGGAAGTTATTATATTAAGGCACTCTTGATAGTTTCCTTTACAGAACATGTCTGATCTTGTGTAAGCCTGGAAGCAAGTTTGCCAGAGTGCACCAGAAATATAAATTCTTGTCATATTCACACCATATTTGCTGCCTGAGAGAGATATGGACGCTCAGCCATTGAGTCTATTCAAAGCATATGTTGGTAGGTTTTTAGTTGGGAAGGGAATTGAAGTATGTGAGGATAGTGCTGAGCAGCAGAGATGAGCTAGAAGATTAGCCACGTTCTTATTGAATGGCAGAACAGGATTGAAGGGTCAAATGGGCTATTGCAACTCGTGTTTCTTTTATTCTTGTTGTGCATTAGAATGCACATTGAAAGTGTTGGTGTGAGTCTAAGTCCCTCCCATCACAACCACTGTGTCATTAGAGCATTGAGGAGAAAAGCTTAAGTGCTTCCTAATTAAAAAAAATACACTTTTCAATTGGAACAATTATATAGATTCACAGGATACCAGGACTCATGAAGGATTTATTGAGGGAATTTGTTTTGTCATAGTTCACTATAATCAGATCCAATTTACACTGTGAACATACTTACGAAAGTGATCCTTGTCTAAACTAACATGATTGCAGTAGTTTACATAGTCAGAGGTTAAAATCTGAGTTTAGAATTTGACCATCAGTGCATATGTACTTGATGATTCACCCAGTCACGATTTATTGCATTTTAAAAAGAAAGTGCTTAGCAGTAGGCACTGAAGGAATTAATACAATAACAGCAATATAAAAAGCTTCTATAAATGAACAGTCTAGCTGAGATTTGTACTGGACCATCAAAGAGAAATTTCTGCAAACTTCCCCACTAACTCTATCATTCAAAAACACATTCTGTGTAAATGCTCGTGAGGTGAATGGAATCTAGGACACCCCCTCTCCCTCCCTCCACCACTTCACCCGATCATGCACTTGACATTCTCGCACTTTTGCCCCTCACCCTCCCACCATCAGCAAACTTTAACATTTGAGATTTTCTTGCCACATAAGCCAGAGTGAAAAGTAAGATTGCAATACCCCTGGAATTGTTCAATTATCACCTGGAAAGCAAGAGGACAGCTTGCTTCGGAGGAATGAGAGTAGTTGTGTATGGTATGTCTTATTGTGTATGGTGCTCGGATGAAGGTAGCAATGTATTTTGACACTTCATCTAGTTATCAAGCACACACAAAACCATGCCAAAAACTTTCCACTAACGTTACTAAAAGAAGAGGGTTTTTAATAATTTATACACAAAAAGAAAACACAACTCCTTGAATGTGAGGTCAGCAGCGTTTCGCTACACAATGAAAAGGATTAATTAATGCTCATTATGCATTATGTTGGGGTAGCTATGTATGCACGCTCTTTCATGGGTATTGGCTGTTGCCTGGCTGACACAGCTAGCTTTTTTGTACTAACCGCTTTCTTTCCACTGAAAAGCAAATTAGAAAGCAGGTCTAGAGGAACAGAAAAAGAAACAAATGCTGTACGCCACTCTGTTTTGTTTACATTTGCTCTAACAGAAAGTTACTTATAGCATAAAAAGCAACAACAAGGCACAAGAGTTATTCAGTCATTTTTGGGAGTCTCTGCAGCACAAGTTGTTTATGCAAAGCTTTTTAGTATTTTAGTGGGGAAAGGGATAATTCAAAATTTATCTGATTTAACAAAGTTTTAATGATTCAATTCATTTTTGAAAGCAATTTCAAGTATTTCAAGAGCTTTAAAATTTCTGCTGATATTGATCCTAACTGTCCTGGATTTTTACTGTTTCACAAGTATTTTTGAATTGTTACACAAAATATGTGGTATTTATATACGAATTGGAATTTAAGGAATTATTTCCATTCCTTTTTGTTCATTTCTGAGACATGTTTCCATGTATGTTGCAGATATTTTAAATTTGTGTGAAATTGTTCTTTATCGCATTCAAAAGGTGTCAGGCACTGAAATATACCCTAAGGAACCTCATGTTGGCAGCTGCTTTAAGCCCCATCACTGACATTGATCAATGTGAAAAAGATTACAAAAACAAATCTTTAGAAAGAGCACAAAGAATATTTATTTAATGATAGTTATCAAGGATAAAAGATTCATATGCAGAGGATGGTACTGGAATTGTTCTCCTTAAGATGGGGAAGGTCATGGAGAAATTTAACAGAATTGTGAAGGATTTAGATAGAGTAAGTAAGGGGAACTTGTTTCCAATGACAGAAGTGTAACACCAGTGTTGACCTCGATCTGACGAAGAAGCAGCGCTTTGAAAGCTAGTGCTTCCAGATAAACCTGTTGGACTACAACCTGGTGTTGTGCGAATTTTAATTTTGTCCACCCCAGTCCAACACCGGCGCCTCCAAATCATTAATATAGTTCATGGAAGAACCAGATAGGAGAATGAGTGAGAGTTGTAATGATTTGGAAGGTGCTTGCCAAATGCTGGCGGAAGTAGATTTAAAAGTAAATTTTAAAAGTGGATTGGAAATACATATAATTTGAAAAGAAAATGTTCAAGGCTGTGAGAAAGAAAGGGAATGGAAGTAAGTACATTGTTCTTCCAAAGAACTGACACAGGGACAATGGGTGGTATGGCCTCCTCCTGTGTAGGTCTATGACGAGAGAGCAAAAATGAGCTTCAACAAAAACAAAACTCTTTAAAAGAAAAGCAGACTGTTCTACCAAGCTGACCACTCAGTCGGTGCCTCATGTTGGCTGCTGAAGTGAATTTTTTTTGCCCTTTAGCTTCTGTCATTAAATCCACTATTTTGGAACATTGCTTTTCCTGGAATGGGGGGTTAGAGATGGGAAGCAAAGCAGTCACAGTTTTCCTCTGTGTGTGTTTTTCGGTGGACTGGTGGTGATGGTTGAAGGGAGAAGAGGGCAACGATTATTAACTTTGTGACGAGAGCAATTTGTAACTACGCAGATCAAACAGTCAGACAGCTGGACAAAGCTTTTAAAACCAACAAGAACAATTTTGCTGCTATTTCTTCCTATTGGTGCTGTGATTGAATTGGACATTTACAAGCAGGCAGCTGATGCTGATGCTGAACAAATGGTAACATATGGACTATCTGTGTGTCATTGGTAAATAAAGGGGCAGTATTTACTGATGTCATTAAATCACACAAGAAAAAAATCCAGAACAGTTTTGCCATTTTGTATCAATTTACTGTTGAGATTTTTTAAAAAAACAAATGTAATTTGGTTTTATTTATTCTACCATCCAAAAATATTTTAACAAACTATCTATTATTGCAAACAGGTGACGAACATGGTAAGTATTTTCAAAAGTCTGATGCTTATTCATTTTGTACTTTATCCGAGTGCTTGGGTGTCCGGGAGAAATTGTTGTTTGCTTCGCTAATTAGAATTATGTATGTGAGAGAGGGTTATACTCTCTGGGAAGGCTTGCTGCTGCTGCCTGCCGTTCTGATACAGTGGTTGCGGTGGTCCGCATGCCAGCCTGCTCGCTCCTTGACAACCCCGCATGCCCCCTGCTCTGTCCCCCCTCCTCCACTTGCCAGCTTGCCATATATGAGCTAATTGCTTGACTCTGATGTTTAAACATGTTCATCTCAAGCCCTGAAATGAGAATTGTCCCAAATTCCAAGGCTGTCATCCATAGTAGGACTTCAACAGTTGTATGTGCTGGACATCTGAATTATTGGCAGCGTTCCTCTGATTTGATTTAAGACACCTATATCATTGTTAAAAATCACACAACACCAGGTTATAGTCCAACAGGTGTAATTGAAGCACTAGCTTTTGGAGCTCCGCTCCTTCATCAGGTGGTTGTATGATGAAGGAGCAGCGCTCCAAAAGCTAGTGCTTCCAATTAAACCTGCTGGACTATAACCTGGCGTTGTGTGATTTTTAACTTTGTACACCCAAGTCCAATATCAGCATCTCCAAATTATGTCATTGTTGAAAGCTATTTACACTGATGTTTGGGAGGTCGAAGTGAAGGGCATCAGCTAAATGTTGGAGGTAGACTGTTCAGGGGAAATGCCAAAGAATAGTTCTCTACACAAGAAAACAAACTCTTGGGGCAATTTGAAAATTTCAAGACAGGTTGCTGGATTTTTACACCAGCACACCGTGGAAACTAAACAGAAAACCCCTGGAAGTCCTCAGCAGGCGAGGCAGCATTTGTGAAGAAAGAAGCAGAGTTAAGATTTTGACTCTGTGATTGTTCTGAAGAAAGGCTACAGATCAGAAGTGTTAAGTTGTCATGCACTCCATAAAGTTTTGATAGCAAGAGGGATTGTTAAATATTATGGAACCAAGGGGGCTTTTTGGGAGTCAAATGATGCAAATTACCCATTGATTGCCCTGACTGAATAGCACAGCAGGTTTGAGGGGCTGACCACAACAATCTGTTCTTGTGAGTTAACTTGTTGATGCATAGAGGTCTGCTGTATTTGAATGAGATGACAGCAGTTACAGCACATGAACCTGGGCTTTTTGGAGTAACACATTTGCATATAAAAGATCGCAAACACAGATTCTAGCTTTACTGTTGTTAGCTGGGTAGTGCACGAGGAGCAATCATTATGTCCATGTTGCAAAGTTCTGTTGTGAGTGCAATAAATTTTAAACAGAAGATCAAAAATAAATCTTTCCATGATCAAAAATAAAATATTATTCGGTACTAAGGTTCCACATTAGGCCTTAAGACATTTTGACTGTGGGACAAAGAGTTGGGTGGAGAGGAATTAACTGGAGTTCTTGCAACTGAGTGAATGACTTGAGAGGTGGGTGACAACAGCTGCAAAACACAGATTGCACTTATACAGCACCTTTGCTGTACTAAAATTTCACAACACGTATCAGACAGATATTGGTATCAGACTGTAAAAGGATGTATTAGAACAGATCATCAAAGCTTTGTTAAATAAATTGTTTCTAAACAGGACCTTAAAGGGGGACAATGGGAGAGAAAGAGAAGAATTCTAGGGTTGAAGGTAGCTCCAGAACACAGGACTCAGGGGTCCCAATGCACACCCACTACCAATGGTGCAATTAAATTGTTCTGTGTAGGAGGCCAGAATAAAAGAACTGCTCAAATCTGGGGAGGGCTGGTTGATGTTACAGAAAATGAGAAAGTGAGGGATGAGGCTGTGCAAAAAGTTGAAACAAGGATAGGAGTTGTAAAATTGAAGCATTGATGGACCTGTTGTCAATGTACATCAGTGAGCGCCAGGGTGACAGGTAAGAGAGATTTTGGATGAGCTCATGTTTACTGAGCATATTGATGCTTCTGCAATCAAACAGCCTGGTAGCACTCCAGATTTGCCCATAAAGCAATGTTTGTTGGACATGATATCCAGCATCCTTTGTTCAGTTGGTGAATTACGCATTAAGATGTTATGACATTGAAGGATGAGAGCAGAATTAAATTGGAATTCCCTTTTATTTTAAATGTATAACGCACATTACATGTACAACTGGACCTACATTACTTTAGTTCACCAAGAGATTCATGACTAACTTGACATGTTCTCTATTCCTGAGATGCTGCCTAACCTGCTGTGCTTTGACCAGCAACACATTTGCAGCATGTGTGAAATGGCATAAGTGTGAAAAATAGTCAATATATTGCTTCTGCTGTCCACTAGTCAGTTTTTAAATTGTTTAATTATGTGTTGTGAAGCATGCTTTCATGCTTTCAGTTTTAGTTTTGTAGAAAGACCTTATTTTAGTAATAACTTGATCAGAGATCATTTTTAGATTAGATTAGATTCCCTGTAGTGTGGAAACAGGCCCTTCGGCCAACCAGTCCACACCGACCTCCGAAGAGTAACCTACCCAGACCCATTTCCCTCTGACTAATGCACCCAGCATTATGGGCAATTTAGCATGGCCAATTCACCTGACCTGCACATCTTTGGACTTGTTTCATTATTTTTGGTCTTGCATTATGTTTAAAAGATGTATCAGTAAATGTCACAACACATGAGACTATTGCATCTACCTGTTAGTGCAGGCCATATGAAAGCTATCCAATTAGTTCCACTTCCGATCTTTTTCCACATCTGCATATGTTCCTTTTTCAAGTTGTGGCATGCAGTTCCTGTTTTAATATAAATCAATGCATCAGCAAATTTATACACACCAAACTGCATTGAGACAAATGGCCAGTTGTAGATAGCAGAGAAATAAAAATTAACCAAGTAAAATTCTCCTACTCTTTAGAAATGAGGCCATGGGGTCCTTTTACCTTCAACTGAGGGGGCAGACACATGGCATTGATTTAATGTCTGAAAATGTGTTGCTGGTTAAAGCGCAGCAAGTCAGGCAGCATCCGAGGAACAGGAAATTCGACGTTTCGGGCATAAGCCCTTCATCAGGAATCTCATTGATTTAATGTCTAACCTAGAAGACTACCTGTCTGACAGTGTAGCATTCTTCATCCAGGGCAGTGTGGATGGAGGCTAAATCAATTGTGCGATGGCCCTTTGTCATTTCCCTGATGTTTCAGTACTGAGACACATTGCACAGTCTACTCCTTCACTCTGATAAAAGCTGCTAAACTTTCCTGTTCTGCACAGCTCACCTGTTCTCCTGGTATATTTGCTGTGCTGTTGACGCAAATCATCTCGTGCATCTCAGTTTTGGTTTTTGACTTGCACCTACATCTAAAAGAAAAGAAAGCCTAACCACCATCCTGTAGCACCCAATTACATTACTTTGTTGAGTTTTCCACCAGGATTTGCTGGAAACATAACCGGATAAATCACATGACAACTAACACCACATAAGCAGGTCAGAGGGTAGGATGTCTGTGGTGAGTAACTCACTTTCTGACTCACCAAAACTTGTCCACCATCTACAAGGCAAAAGGCAGGACAATTGAGCAATACTCTTCATTTGCTTGGATAATGCAGTTTCAATACATGAGCTCAACACTGCCCAGATGTAGAATGGTGCTTGATTGGCATTCCAGGCACCATCTTAAGTGTCCACTACGTCCACCCATTTCAAATAAATGTGTAAATACTTGTGTTGCATTGGAAAGTCACTTGAATGCAGTAAACAGTTACTGCGTGCTATAATTTGGGAACAATTTCTGAAGCATCTGTCCTGTAAAAATAGTTCCAATTCATTGAATAACAATAAACAGTAGAACCTCCAATGCTGCATCTAACACATATCTAATTACAATATTTGGATTAAAAAGAACATTGAGCTGAATTATTCAAAGGGTTTTAATATAGTTGTGGTTCTGCTCGCCGAGCTGGAAGTTTTTGCTGCAAACGTTTCGTTCCCTGGCTAGGGAACATCATCAGTGCTGTTGGAGCCTCGTGTGAAGCGCTGCTTTGATGTTTCTTCCGGTATTTATATTGGTTTGTTCTTGCCGCTTCCAGGTGTCAGTTTCAGCTGCAGTGATTTGTATGTGGCGTCCACATACAAATCACTGCAGCTGAAACTGACACCCGGAAGCGGCAAGAACAAACCAGTATAAATACCGGAAGAAACATCAAAGCAGCGCTTCACACGAGGCTCCAACAGCACTGATGATGTTCCCTAGCCAGGGAACGAAACGTTTGCAGCAAAAACTTCCAGCTCGGCGAGCAGAACCACAACAACGGATACCCGAGCTACAAATCTTCAATCAGATTTTAAAGGTTTTAATATAAGATAGTGAGAAACTCCAGTTTCCATTAGCAAACGGGCCAGTGAGCAGAGCACAAAAGATAATTGAGAAAGGACGAGCAGTGAGATGTTATAATTTGGAATACGCTGCCTGAAGGAAGGTGATTCAATAGAAGCCTTCAAAAGGAATTTAAGTATACTGTTGAACAGGAGTAATGGGACAAGAGTCAAGATGGTGGAATTAGTGGATAGCTCTTTCAGTGAACCAGTATAATCATTGGGACTGGGTGGCCTCCTCATGTACTATATGGTTATTTGAATGCATCTCATTGCGCAAGAGCAGAGAAGATGCAAAAGAAGGACTGGTAGAGGACGTTTATTTGGGTAATTTCACTTGACTTTGTGGGAATGACTGAATTGCCATTCACAACCAGATCTAATTTGTTTCTCCATTTAAAAGGCAGTTATATACAGGAAGCTATTGTTTGTAATTGGGTGAAGCATGCAGCTCTAGATTCACTTTGCTTTGTGTTGAAACATGAGTGTAACAGTGTGTTGTGTTGTGTTGTATCCCAGGATCAAGCAGTGAAGGATAAAGCCCTTCAGAGTATGGCGGCAATGTCTTCTGCACAGATTGTATCAGCAACAACCATCCAGCATAAACTGGGCCTACCAGGTATCGCCCGCCCATCCTTTCAAGCAGCACCTGGGGTAAGTCAATTAGTTTTAAAGCAAGGCAGTACCTCCAATGGAGTTTGTCTCATACTATTCTTTAATGTTGGGGGAGGGGGGGAGGCGGTGCTTAAAGGATTAAGTTATTAGCATAGGCTGTTTGAACTTGGTTTTCTAAAGGCGCTATGTAAATGTCAGTTGTATTCCCATGGAGTTGAGTGGTAAACTGATTGAAGTGTTTAAAATGTGAGATTTGATTGAGTAGGCAAAGAGGAACTATGTTATTTGGTAAAGAATATAGGAAACAAAAATGCCATTTTCAAATTGGAGCCAGCTTGCTGAGTGAAATCAGGAAGCAAGTGTTTTCTTAGAAAGGCCAGTGGAAATCCTGAACTCTTTACCCCAAAAAACTAGAGATTGTAGACATAAATTGATACTTTTGAGACCAAGGTGGAAAGTTATTGTTAAAGATATCAAGAGTTTAAAGTCAGAGTCATACAGCATGGCAACAGACCCTTCAGTCCAACTTGTCCACACCAACCATGTTCCCAAATTAAATTAACCCCACTTGCCAGCATTTGGCCCATATCCCTCCAAACCTTTCTTAGTCTCCAAACGTCTTTTAACTGTTGTAACTGTACCTGTATCCATCACTTCCTCTGACAGTTCATTCCACACAACTGTGTTTAAAAGCACAGTTGCTCTTCCTGTTCTTTTGACATTTTTCTCTTCTCATCTTAAAAATATATCCCCTAGTTTTGAACTCCTCCACCCTGGGGAAAGACCCTTGCTATTCACCTTATCTCTGCCCCTCATGATTTTATAAACCTTTATAAAGTTGTCCATCAGCCTCCTACATGCCAGTGGAAAAGGTCCTAGTCTTTCCAGTCAATTTTTAATAACTCAGAACCTCCATTTCTGGCAACATCCTAGTCATTGATTTCTAAACCCTCTCCAATTTAATGATATTCTTCCTGTAGTTGAGGGTGGAATTGAGGAGGGAGATCAGATGTTATCTAAAAATTACAGTACAGATTGGATGGCGTCCCACCTCCCCACGTTCCTAAAAGAAATAGATTAGATTCCCTACAGTGCAGAAATAGGCCCTTTGGCACTACAAGTCCACACCGACCCTCCAAAGAGTAGCCCACCCAGACCTATTCCCCACTAATGCACCTATCACTATGGGTAATTTAGTATGGCCAATTCACCTGACATCTTTGGACTGTGGGAGGAAACCCACACAGACACGAAGAGAATGTGCAAACTCCACACAGACAGTCGCCTAAGGCTGGAATCAAACTTGGGTCCCTGGCGCTGCGAGGCAGCAGTGCTAACCACTGAGCCACCATGCCACCTGTTTGCTCCTTGTCTCCATTTGTCTCTGTGCTCACTCCTCACCTCTACACCTGTGTTCTTCCAAGAGTGTGCACATGAAAGTCCTACTGATGTAGGAAAGTGACAGGAGGGAAAGTAAAACAATTGAGGGAAAATGGAGAGGGAAAGAGGCCAGAAATGCCAAAAGAACCCCCGCCCCCCAACACCTCTCTCTCCCTGTAATCACTGTTGCATTAATGATGTCCGAACCATTTTAAAACTGGCCAGCCTGTGTAAAGACAAAGTATCTGGTCTGTACTCGTATAGTGTCCTCAACCACTCTTTCAAAGGGCCAGGGCAAGTGCAATGGGCCAAATGGCCGCCTCCTGTGCTGCAGGTTTTCACGACTCTGGAGGCAGCATCCAAAAACTTAGTGATTTTCTGTTGGCATGCAACTCTGCCTGTGTTCTGTGATTTATTTCATTATGTTTTAATATTGTAATATTGTTTTCATGTTGAGTGTTATGTTTCTTTAACATGTTTTATGCTTTCTTTAGTTCTGGCATAGTGTGATACCAACAGGACAACCAGGATCCTCACAGGAGTAAGTAAACAGTGCAAGTTCGAACAGGACTTATTTGAGTTGCAAGTGAACTTAAAATATTCCCATCTAAGTCCCACTATCGTCCTTGTTGTCCCCTGTCTAATGTAGTGGGATGTCATATCATGGTTTATTCAGTCAAGGTTTTTCAAGCACCACCCACTTCAGAAACTAATAAATAAAGCATCCTGCTCTTAAACTGTCATCACCAGAATCGCAACCTTCCCAGATTCTGGATATAACTATAAGTGTGAGCTTTACACCACTGTACAAAGCTAGAAATTGCCTCTCAACATTTGCTTTGCTGTTTTTTAAACTACTTCACTAGTTTCCAAATCTCTCTCTCTCCCCCCCCCCCCCCCCCCCAACCTCTTCCTAGATATCACTAGATATCTAGATATCCTAACACCCTCTTGATCTATCAGCTTCAACCTCCTTGCTGACCTGTCACAATCGCCCCTCTGTAACCTTCCCCCAACCCCACCCTCACCCTCCTATTTATCTCTCAGCTCCACCCCCCACACATTCCTAATGAAGAGCTTATGCCTGAAATGTCAATGCTCCTGCTCCTTGGATGCTGCATGACCTGCTGTGCTTTTCCAGTGACACAATTTTTGTCTCTGAAAGAGTGATTCAGTTAGTTTTGTTTTCTCTGCTGTTTTACCCACCGTCCTGTAAATACTACCTTTTCAAATATCTATCCAATTTCCTTTTGATAGTTGCATTAGATCTGCTTTTAGCAGAGCTTTAGATAATGCATTCAAGATTATCACAATCACTGTTTTAAACAATTCTGAACATGCAAATTTGGATATGTTTAAAATTTCTAAGTTTGGCATGGGGCTTTACATTGTAGATGCCATCTTATTAGGTTGCATTCTCATCTAATGTGAATTAGTTGCCCATTCTAGAAGCTAGAACCTGTAATCCAAGCTGACCCTGCTGTTGTTGTACTGAGGAAATACTGCTCTGTTGGAAATGCTGTCTTTCTGATGAGTGATGTTAAACAGGGGCCAAGTCTGCCCCTGCTGGTAGCTGTAAGTAAACTCATGTCACTATTTCAAATCAGACCCCTGATATGGAGATGCTGGTGTTGGACTAGGATGTACAAAGTTAAAAAATCACACAACACCAGGTTATAGTCCAACAGGTTTAACTGGAAGCACTAGCTTTCGGAGCGCTGCTCCTTCAGGTGGTTGTGTCATCTGATGAAGGAGCAGCATTCTGAAAGCTAGTGCTTTCAGTTAAACCGGTTGGACTCCTACCTGGTGTTGTTTGATTTTTAACTCCAATCAGAGCAGGAGAGTGCTTCCTAGTCTCCTGACCAAAATAGCTCCCTGAGCCACATTGCTATTTGTACGAGTTTTCTGTGTGCAAATCAGCCCATGAAATTCAAACGGCAATTCGACAAGTAAGAATAGGAACATCCTTTTGCGTGTATCCAATGTATGCAATATCTGACCATATTTCTAGTGTTGGGTGCTAAGAACCACATTAGATTCGTTTCAATCCTGGGGTAGACCTTGTTTGAATCTATGCACTGCATACTAGCTCATTGAAATTTAGAGTGCAGAGTTATTTGTTTATATGAGGTTTGTTGTGACAATTGACATACAGTAATGTTTACTTCATCTTCATCTTGTCCCAGCGTGAAGCCCTTTGCTCAGCAGCCGTATGCAGGCCAACCAGCAGTTACAACATCCATTTCAGGTAAGAAGCACTTTTTTCTCCAAAGCTCTTGCGTCCCTATTCCTCTTAATCTCTCTTTCTCCCGTCCCAGCCTTTTTGCTCTTGCTGGCTTTTGCTCACTCTTCCTCTCTCTCTAAACCCCTCATGAGATTTCTGAATGCCTGCTCGAGACCCAGCTCATCTGTGATGTACTCTCTGATCATTGTTGCTTCAAAGGTGCAATGGTTTGTTGATTATCCAAAATAGTTCTTGCTTCCATCTTTTAGATGTTATTGAAAACTTGGGTTTCCTGGAAAAAATAGAAGGGTTGGCTACTGCATTCTTGAATTGCTTGATAGAGTTTGATGCAACAAAGTGACCACTTGGAGCAACTAAAAGATAATTATTTCGCAGAGCCACTGTTAATAGAGTGTAACAAATAGTTTTCTACGCTGTATGATTCTATAGTCTCATGTTATGGTTGTATGTTCCAAGGACAGATTTTTGTTGTATGTTGTGTATACAGGTTACGAATCCACACCTGCCCCAACTCCCTCAGTACCAGCATGGCAAGGCCGATCTATTGGAACTTCCAAACTTAGACTTGTGGAATTCTCGGCCTTTCTCGAACAGCAGAGGGACCCAGACTCAGTAAGTTACTCACAGACTATTTAAGTATATCATCTTTCCAGAAACCCCTCTTTCCCTTTCATCTGAAGGTTATGATGCTGCAGCCTGCACATTCAACACTGCAACTTGTATATCTTGAGTATAGCAACCTGAAGCATCACAAATTTTTGACTTGTGATTCCCTCAGTTTTTCTCCACAAACATGCTGGTTTTAAAGGTAGTGATTTTTTTTTATAAGAGGTTTAATGAGCCTCCACCAAATCGTCCCATCCATATCTCCCAAAGGTTCTCAGAGCCATTGTTTTCAGTGGCCTAATATCTCTGTTGAAAGAGCAGGAAGGAGAACTTGGCAGTGCTGTGTTAAATATCAGGGTTATTGCTGACTAACCTCATACATTATTTTCAAACCTAATTCAGTCTTGAAGTTGTTTTAAAACAGTAAGTCCAAAATGCTGATCAATGATTGAATACAATATTATGAAAGGATGCACGTGTATTACTTAATCTGGTAATGGTTTTGGAATCTGAGGCAAGGCTTCCAATTAGTTTTCATCTTCCGTTTCCTTTGTTGTCTTGGTAGGCCCTTTCTAAGGACAGCTAAGAGCCACCCCCATGAGTATGGGCCTGCAGTCACATGTCAGAGCCAGACTGCATAAAGATGGCACCTTCCCTTCCATAAATTCACATTGTTGACCAGGTTGGGTTTGTCTAGCATTCCGACCGCTTATGGTCGCTTTCTTCAATTTCCTAGATTTTATTTATGCTGGGTTAGTTTGGAATTTAAACTGGCACAATAGGATTTGAACTCTCATTATTTGGATTATTTGCCCAAGCCTGTGAACTACCCTCCAACCTTCTGGTTTGCAAGCCAATAGTGTTAGGGTTGGATTGACTCTTGTAAAAGTATTAACTTTGTAACTTTTTTATTTCGCAATAGTACAACAAACACCTCTTTGTACATATTGGACAGACCAACCATTCCTACAGCGACCCTTTGCTTGAATCTGTGGATATTCGCCAAATTTACGATAAGTTCCCAGAGAAGAAAGGTGGCCTTAAAGAACTATATGGGAAAGGACCCCATAATGCTTTTTTCCTTGTGAAATTCTGGGTAAGTGTGAGAAGTGCTGAGGGAGTACTATCTTTCAGTGAGACATTGAACCAAGTCTCCATCTGTCCTTCAGGTGGATGTAAAGGGAGATGATGAGGGTGAAAAAAAGGTATGCAACACTGTTAGGTGAAGAAGAGTGAGAGTGCACACAAATACAAGCACGGGGGCCGTTTGTGTCACGTGGTCTGTTTCAGTGCTGAGAATCCATTCACTACAATCAGGAAAATAATGTTGTGGTTTTGAAGTACATACTTTTGAATGTTCAGGATGTGAAAAGCACAACGTAAATGCAAATCTGTTCTTTCACTCCTAGTTTGCTGCTGCAATGCTCAGCTACAGTCTTTTAGATGTTGGAGTACCTTCTCACTAATGTTGGTTCCTTCTGGAATTCTAATCATATCGGTGAAACTTTATCCATAAAGCATAGCACCAAGCTGGTCAGCTAAAGTTTTATTAACTACAAGAATTTGTCTCAGTAGGATTTCATCCTGACCTGAAGACATGAAGTTTCTTTCAACAAGATTTAAAAATATATACCGGCACACTGACAATGACAACATCAAAATATTTATTCATAAAGTGTAGGATGTTTATCTACTATTGTCAGCCATCTTGAGTTGGTAAAGCTTTAACTAAGTTATATACCTGCTGCTGGATCTTACAATTAATTATCTCCACCCAAATTTGTGAAGCGCTCCATATTTATTTTTAGGGGATTAGTTAGCTCGGTTGGCTGGATGGTTGGTTTGTGATGCATGCTGACAGCAACAGTCTGGGTACAGTTCTTATACTGGCTGAAGTTACCATAGAGGATTCTCATTCTCAATCTCTCCCCTCACCTGAGGAGTGGTGGCCCTTAGATTAATCACTGTCAGTTGTCTCTCTCTAATGAGAGAGCCAGCCCTGTGGTCTGGTCGGACTATGGCGACTTCACCTTTAGTGTGACAGTACAGTTTGAACCACAGATATCTCTGTTAAGGAATCTCCACTTGGATGTATTTCTGGAGGTTTTATCTCATGGCCGCACCACTTCCATCATCCAAACTGGGACCTGTTTCCATTGATCGTCCGACTACCCATCCATGCAGCACATTGTCTTTCTGTGACCAATCGGAAATCAAATGGATCACTTAGAGCAGCAAGGGTTAACACATTTATTAAAGATGTTCAGTGTGGTGAAACTGTTTCATAGATTAGGCATAGAGAAATGTTTTACAGTAGTCGAACAGTTAGTTAACCAGAGCACAAAGATTAAATAATTGACAGGAGAATGAGTGATGAGATGAAATTTTGTTTCATGTGGCATATTGTTCTAATCTAAATGTGGTATCTGATTCAGTGTAACTTTTGGAAAGGAATTTGATGAATATTCAGGGAAAAATTTACAAGGGCTATGGGGAGAAGTTCTGAGAAGTGGCTCTAATTGGATTGTTCTTTCAAGAGCTGGGATAGGTAAATGGGCTGAATAGCCTCCAGCGCTGTGTACTTTTGCCATCTCTTTAAAACTCTTTGAAAGAACATGGGGAAAAAATCCCCTGCAATGTTTGTATGCCCACAGCAATCCTGTTTGGCAATCCCTAACTGTGACTGCAACAAGAATGTTTTACTTTAGGCCTTCCAGGAAGTTTAGATTTTTCTAAGCTCCTGAGTCCTGTTCCTTCCTAACTGCAATGAGCTCCATCTAGTGGCCTCTTCAATAGCTCGCAAAATGACATCTGGTCAACAAACATGGATTCAGATGACACACTAGACTAGGAATTTGAGCCCAGTGACCAAGAGAAAACCTCATGGCCCTACTGACTGACTTATTGACTGACTTTCTGTTTGGTGTTTGCTAGGTTTGAAGCTCTGGCATGCTTTCTTAGCGAGATTTTTGCTTTTTTTTTAAAAAAAAGCAGTGTTACCAAGTTAATATCTAGTAGACAATCATAAAATCTTAGCACTGAAGGAGCTAATTTGGTCTGTTGTGGCTTTGCCATGTCTTTGAACAGTCTCTCCACTTAGATTCACCTCTTCCTCCTCTCCCCACAGCCTGACAAATATTTACTTTTCAAATTCAAAGTTCTTCTACTTACGCAAGTGACTATTAAGTCATCTTACTCCACAAACAGTAAAGTTGATGAGAGCTATAAAGCAGGATTGTTGGCTTTGCAAAGATAAATTCCCAACAACAAAAAGTTTCAACAACAGATTGAACAGGGAACAAGGCCGGCTTCCCTAGAGGTGACAGATGTAGGTTAGCAACTTTACAGGTGAGGTTTTGTATATGGTGCATTGGTTTATGCTCTGGGAGGTAGATATATCATGTCATATTTTATTGACTATTGTCCTTCTTAAGAAAAATGCATTTTGGTGAAGATATACTAGTTGTGTAGAAGTCAAATGGAAGAGCATAGTATAGGAAATATGAGATAAAGGCATTGTTTGGTAGGTTATATTTTGTACACAGCGTACTAATTAATGTTCAGTTGCAAATTATGCTTGCATAAGATAACTCATGGAATCAAGAATTGCTGTTTCTTCTTTATCTATCAACTCTTAATTGATACCATGAGTACATACGTACTTTTTGCAATAATGCATGACAAAAATGCAATTTTGTGCAATCTATTGTAGCATAATTGCTTTTAAGGGAAGCTAAATGCACTTGAGAGAAAGAAATGGAAAGATATATTAATGTCATTAAAGGAAGGAGAATGGGCGGAAAATTTTGTCGGACTGATGACTGCTTCTGTGCTGGGCATTCTATTCATGGTGGTAGTGGAAATTTTAAATGAGGATTTTGAAATGAATACATTGAAGGATTTTGTTAGTTTTGGTATACAGGGGGATGATGGGCAAGCAGGGTGTGGACAACAGAGTTCTGGATAAGTTAAAGTTTCTTTTGAGACTACATGGATTTAGCAGTTACAAGGTGTAAGGTCCAGGTTGAATTGTGGAACGTTTTAAAAATAAAACCAATTATTGTGTTTAGTTAATTGCTCCAAGGCTTAACTCACCAATTCCATTAACCCAAGTGAATTCTGATAATATTTATGCACAAATCATTCTTGTCCTACAAATTTGGAAAAAAAAATTCCTACAGCATCATAAAGCCAGCATCTGTTTGTTGAATATATGAGTGGATGATTATAGTGTCTGGTAAAACTTCTTCCCTGATCAAAAAGCAATAATTTTGCTGACGTTTGAAGAATTATTTTACAAGGTCTGCTGTTCAGCTCATGATTTTTCTGGTTAATCTATTTGATATTTACTGACACAGGAAGTTACAGTTAACACATGATCTAATCAAGCTGGAGACCATGTGAGTTGCATTTATCTAAACATGAGCCATACAAAATGTAAATGGGGTGTTTTTTGCATGGGTGTCCACAACAAATAAAAAATGTTGTGAAATACAACAATATTTCCATTGTTGTTGTTGATTCAGAATAGATCTTTAGACCAATAGCAGCTGGGAAAAAGGGGTATTTATGCTGAAAACATTGTTGATATCAGTTCTGATGAATACTCAGTGAACTCAAAACGTTTAACTCTGCTTTCTCCCTATGGCCAGACCTGCTGGTTTCGTCAGCAATTCCTCTTTTGATTATATTCCATCTGCCTTGGCTCTAAGCGCCTTTGTCACCCAAACTGTTCTATTAGATTTTGAGTTTCTATCTAATAGTTTTTGAGAGAGCTTTCCTATTTCTTGCATGAATAAATGTTTCCAAAGTTCTCTCTGAAATGACTTGGCACTGAATTTAAGTTGCCTTCACTTTTTTCCTACCACTAGACAACGTTCTCACTACCCTTTCAAATTATTCTGAAACCCTGAAAATGTTCAATCAAATTACCCCAAACTTCTGAAAAGCCAACTTTGTACAATCTCTCCTCAAAATCTTTTGTTTTTGCTCCTGTGTAGAATCTTTCAGTGTCTTGTTGAGTACTATTAGAATTTAGTACAGAAGAAATCAAGGAAATACTAGGGCAAGTTAGTTGATGCATAGGAAAGGTGTACGAGAGAGGTTTCATGGAGTATCTTTTTCACTTGATACTTCAGATGTGTAGTTAGCCACGCATTTATTAATCTAAACGTGGTGGTGATTAGCTGTCTTTTTAAGCTGCTGCAGTCCTTGGTATGTAGGGACAGCCACAATGCTGTTAGGAAGAAAGTTTCAGGGTTTTGACCTAATGACACCGAAGGAATGGGGAGATGGTTCCAAGTCAGGATAATGTGTGGCTTAGAAATGCTGTGGGTGATCTCCTATCCTTGTTTATCCAGGTGATAGAGTGTGGAAGCTTCTGTTGAAGGAGCATTAGTGAGTTTCTGTCATGTACCTTGTGAGTGGTATGCACTGTTGTCACTGTACCCTTGATGGCAGAGGGAGTGCATGTTGAAGTTGGTAGACAGGGTGGCAATAAAATGGGTTCCTTTGACCTGAAAGGTGTCAATCATCTTGAACGTTGTTGTAGCTGCACTCATCCAGACAAGTGGAGAGTATTCCATTACAGTGTTGGCTTGTGCCTTGTAGATGGTGAACAGGTATTGGGGAAATAAGAGGTGAGCTATGCACCACAGAATTCCTAGCCTGTGTGACCTGCTCTGTAGCCATAGGAGGAAACAGATGGAGCCCACTTGTGTGGGGATTTCCAAAACTTAGGGTCTAGGCAACCGAAAATCACAGCTGCCAATGGTGGGGTTGAAGGAAATGGAGATTCGGACAATTCCCACGTTTAGACATCTGATGTGAGACTTGAACTCCTGACATTCTTACTGAAAGGCATAAGTACCATCCACTGAAGAATTAATATCAGAGGACTGTTGGCTTTCATGGAATGGTTTTGACCATGAAGAACAAATACCTTGATTCCAGGAAAGCAAGAGGAAGAATTGGAAAAATAGGAACTTGTATTTGTGGGGTGGAAAAAAATAATCTGCTACACTGCATAATGATTTTGTTTAGACTGGCTTGGATTTTGAAAAGGCCTTGGTATTTGAATTTCATTATTCAGTTTGGCAAACTCCTAGTGTTATTCCAGGATTTCCATCAGGCGGCTTTTCGTTTGCGATGCTCCATTCCTCATACCATGTGTTATCCTGTAACTAATGTCAATTCTGTACTTCTTTAGAATTGTCAGTATTAATAATTTGTTTGTAAAATATTCAGTACATTACTTGTGAAAACTGAACCAGGTTCAACAGCATTATTGTTCGCTGTTGTAGGCAATAAGGGTGTATGGTATGTGACAGCCTTCCAAAAGTAATTGTACCACAGCTGATAGCAATTATGGTCAAAAATTTAAGACGCTGGCAATCTGACCTCTCTCCCTCTCGCTTGCTCGCTGTCTTTCCCTCTCCCTCCCTCCCTCTGGTTACGATTTTAATTGGGCAGAATAGCCAAGTGACATGAAAGCAAACATGTAAAATTGTTTCTTTGTGCCCTGGGCATTTACAAAAATAATGTGTTAATATCAGCAATTAGCTAATGTTCAAATTGTTGTCTTGAACCAAAGTTTTCCAAGGATATTGTACATCTTGTGTTGATCTTACACAAGCTGTCAATGCAGAAGCATCACAAATTGTTACAGGTGCAGATTAGCTTCAGAAAAAGTTAGTAATCTTTTACAGTTAGTAAGCACTTGCACTAAATCATGTCAGAGATTTGAGATCGTGACCGAGGCTTTTGAATGTAATCGTGGGAGAATCAGAGGTCAACCAAGGTCCCTCTCCGATCAGTTGAATATGAAAAGATCCCACAAATCTGTTTGGAATAAAAAGCAGCTCTCCCCGAACATCCTTCAATCTGCACCACCAAATCAGGTGAACCAGTGATCTATCTGAATTAATGTTTGTTGGATCTTATCATGTACTGGTAGTTAAAGTGAAGGTCACTGTAACCCTGACTGAACTTCAAAAATAATTAGTTGACTGTTGAGCACTTTGGCAACATCCCAATTCTGAGCTGTTTAGTTTATGTTACAGAATCATAGAATCTCTACAGCGTGGAAGCAGGCTTTTTGGTCCATTGAATCAATTGACCCTCCAAAGAGCATTACACCCAGACCCCTACCCTACTCCTGTAACTCTCTACTTCCCATTGCTAATTCACCGAACCTACACTTTGCCAGGCTCCATTTAGCATGGCCAATCCACCTAATCTGCATATCTTTAGGGTGTGGGAGGAAACTGGAGCACCCAGAGGAAATTCACATAGCCGGGGGGAAGAATGTGCAAACTCCACACAGCCAATCGCCCAAGGCTGGAATCAAACCCAGGTCCTTGGCGCTGTGAGACTGCATTGCTAGCCATTGAGCCACTGTATCACCCCAAGTTCGATGAAGTCTTGGATGTGGCTCAGTGTGTAGCACTCTTCCTCTAAACTCGAAGGGCATGGATTGGAAGTCAACCCCAGAGACTTGAGCACAAAATCCTGTGAAACTCCTGACCATATTGAGGGAGTACCACACTGTCAGACATGCAGTCTTTTGGAAGAGATCGGGACTACTCGCTGCCTCAGGTGGATATGAAAGATTATCTGGTACCACATTTACAAAGAGCAGTGCTCTCTAGTTGCTGAACGATATTTATCCAACAGCAAGCAACACTAAAATGAATTGTCTTTTTGCTGTTATGGGGACCTTACAAATTGACTGCTACAATTCCTACATTACTGTGTTTACTGCACTTATAAAACACTTCATTGGGTCTTAAGCACTTTGTAATATTCTGTCATTGTGAAAGGCGAAACACGTTGTTTGCTTCCTCTCCTGAAACTGTTTTCTGATTTAAATATCTCCTTTTGTTTTCATCCAATAGGCTGACCTGAATTGTAATATTCAGGACGATGCAGGAGCATTTTATGGAGTCACTAGTCAGTATGAGAGCTCAGAAAACATGACAATCACTTGCTCAACCAAGGTTTGCTCATTTGGAAAACAAGTAGTTGAAAAAGTAGAGGTGAGTTTGTTCAAGGCAAAGCAACTTGGATGCCATAAAATTAGTTTGTACCTGGAAAAATCCGAGCAATTTCCTTTGAATATGTTACCAAAGTGGTTCACACCCAAGAAATGGTTCTAGGAAACTGGAATGTGCATCGTTTAGAATCACAAGAAATGAGCATGCAGGGACAATAAGAATTTAGAAAGGCAGGTGGAACAGGCTAGCTGAAGTGGATGTTCCTGTGTTCCTAACTCCGTGTACTTAAATGGATTTGTTTGTCTTTGTTTCTGGACTACTATTATGGGAATTGCCCTGCATCTGTCAACCATCCCTGGTTGGTGAGCCGTGTTATAATGAGGCTCAGATTGGTTATGCTGTACCATCTACAATGCTATTCACACTTAGAACATACATTAGAACATTAAAAACTCAGAGCAGGAGTAGGCCATCCAGCTCTTTGAACTTGCTCTGGCACTCAGTAAGGTCATGGCTAATCTCTGGATTAGATTACTTACAGTGTGGAAACAGGACCTTCGGCCCAACAAGTCCACACCAACCCGCCGAAGTGCACCCACCCAGACCCATTCCCCTATGTTTACCCCTGCACCTAACACTACGGACAATTTAGCACAGCCAATTCACCTGACTGCACATTTTTGGATTGTGGGAGGAAACCTAAGCATCTGGAGGAAACCCATACAGACATGGGGAGAATGCACAAACTTTACACAGTCAGTCGCCTCCACACAGTCAATCTTTTCGTGGACTCACCTCCACTTACCTGTGTTTTCTCTATAATCCCTTAATTCCTTTGTTTTTCAAAAAAATGTCTACCTTAGCTTTAAAAGCAATTACTGCATTAGCGTCAATTACTTCCCTGGGCAAGGGATTCCATGGATTAACAACCCTCTGGGTGAAGAAGCTCCTTCTCAATTCAGTTCTAAACCTGCTTCCTCTAACCTTCTGCCGTATGGGCTGGACTTTACTCGACTGGAGAGTTTGAGCAGTAAAGAAAAAGCTAAATAGGCTGGGGCTTTTTTTTTCTCTGAAGCATCGGAGGCATGATCTTTTAAAGGTTTATAAAATCATGAGGGGCATGGATAGTTTGAGTAACCAAGGTCTTTCCCCCACGGTCGGGGAGCCTAAAACTCTAGGGCATGGGTTTAAAGTGAAAGGGGAAAGAGTTATAAAGAACTTGTTCACTCAGAGGGTGGTGCATGTATGGAACAAACTGCCGAAGGAAGTGGTGGACATGTTTCAATTATAACATTTAAAAGGCATCTGGATGGGTTTAGAGGGATATTGCCCAACTTCTGGCAAATGGGACTAGGTCAGCTTGGGATGATCGGTTGCCATCAACGAATTGGACCAAAGGGTCTGTTTCCGTGCTGAATGACTCTTAAGCCTTGGGGCAAGCTGAAAGGTGAGGGCATTGCTCCTATACGGATGTTAGTAGGAGGTCGTCATCTTCCTAAGCCCAATCGCCTTTGCTCATGACTGGAATGGTGTCTAATGGCTGTTCTGCCCAGCGGCCACTTGAACTACTTAGTGGCCCGTTAATGTTCATGTTGTGACCTTTGGCATTTCCATCTCCATCATGTGGGGCGAGTGCCCAGGAGCGTTTGGCAGCTTCACTCAATGGAGATGTTTACGAATATGGGCTCCTGTTCGCATGTACTGTGGATGGTCACATCCACTTGTCTGTAATGGCTGCTGTTACCACCACTTTCCCCCTTACCAGGACCTACCAAACTGGCTGCAGTGCCTCCAGCTTTCATTTACCTGATTGAGAGAATGCTGTCCATCCATTATGCCTTTTCCTTCAGGCACTATGTCAGAAAAATCACAATATCACAACTGGCAATACCTCCAGCAAGAGAGTGAAGGATGCGTGGCAGGCTGGGTTTAAGACGGTGGAGGTCTTGTTTTGTGGGGAGGACCACCTGTGATGGGCACGAAGGAACTCCCAGTGGAGACTCTGCCTGCTTGCCCAATGCTAGCTCGAACGGTAAAAGCTGCCAGACTACTTGATTGGCATGACCAATGGGATTGACTTGAAGTGCTCGTCTATGATAGGTCCAAGCATGAGCTATCCACCCTTCCTCACAGAGCCCTGTAAAGTGGGAGGCAGGTCAGCGTCAAGAAGGAACATGGGTATGGGGTGAGTGGGATGAGCTTAAAGTCTATACCTGTGATCCAAATCCGCACTTTTGTTAAACACGGTGCAACCTCAATTATCCGAAAATCAATTACCTGAATTTCGGATTATCCGAACAAGATCTCAAGGTCCTGTAAAAATGGCGCTAGGCAACTCAGCATTCAGTTATCAGTTAAAAGGCATTGTAGCGTGCATTGCCGGAAAACTGAGGCATGTTCGATAACCGGCACTCAAATTACTGCTTGTTTATGATCAGATCAGTTATCCGAACAAAATACTCCCCACCCGTCTCATTCAGATAATTGAAGTTGTACTGTATATCCTAAAAAAAGTTGCAAGTACAAATGTTAATACCACGTACCATGAGTGAAGTACATTCTACATGGTTGGACCCCTGCCTCCCTCTCATGACCAGACCATGCCTAAGTAACTTAAATTCAAGCTAGGACCCAAATTCAAATGTTTAACAAGATTGAATTTACAGTTTAAAATTTGTTGTGAGAGCAAAGCAAGATTTATTTCACACATGGCTTGAGAATTCTCTATTTGATATTTTCCGCAGAACTAGCCTTAATGGAGTGTGGTGCAGAATTAGCAGAACAATAGTCAGCTTCTCATGTTTTATGTTTTGAAGAGGGATTAGTGGTTTGTAACTCCATGGAATATAGAAAATTAAAGGTTAATTTGATTGAAACTTCGAATTTTTAAAAGAAATTGTTAGGCCAGGCATCAAAATGTTAGGCAAAGATTCATTTGTATTAAAAGATTTGATAGAGGAGGCATAGTGAAAGTGTTTCATAAAAATGGAATCAAGAATCATTGGCATAGATAGTCACTAATGAATCTAATAGGCAGTTCATGCAAAAAGACTTTAACCAGAAAACCTTGCAAGCATGAACCTTGTACCACAGGGAGATACAGGAAGGGGAAATAGAAGAGGTGCAAGAGGCATGGTGGCTCAGTGGTTAGCACTGTTGCCTCACAGCGCCAATGACCTGGGTTCGATTCCAGCCTCTGATGACTTTGCAAACTCCATACAGGCATTCTCCCCGTGTCTGCGTGGGTTTTCTCCGAGTGCTCCGGTTTCCTCGTGCAGACCAGGTGAATTGGCCATGCTAAATTATTCATAGTGTAAAGTGCAATAGTCAGGGTAAATATAAGGTGGGCGTATGGGTCTGGGTGGGTTGCTCTTCGGAGGGTCAGTGTGGGCTTGTTGGGCTGAATGGCCTGTCTCCATACCCTAGGTTATCTAATCTAATCAGGCAAGAAATCAATGAATAAGCTGTAGGATTTGGGAAAAGTGAGTTTCAGAGGTGGCTCATGTCGAATTAAAGTTGCAGCATGGGCCATTTGGCTCAAAAGGCCTATTTCTGTGTTATATATTCTTAATTCTGTGTAGAACAAGAAACCTTTCCTGCTGGTGGGTAAGTCAGTAAGACATGGGGGATGTGACCTTAAAGTCAGAACCAGCTCATCTATGAGAGAAGTTGAGAAGTAGTTCCTCAAACAAAAGGTCGCAGAAGTCTGGAACTCTTGCTTTCACTACATACACACATTGTTGTGGCTAAAGTGTGTATCTCGTAGATAGTCTGAAGATGTGCAACTTAGGTGGATTAGTCATAGGACATGTAGGGTACGTCTGGGCAGGATGCTCTTCAGAGGGTTGATGTGGACAGTATAGACCAAATGGCCTGCTTCCACACTGAGGGATCCTGATCCTTTCAGAGCCCTATATCTGCACCCTGCAGGTACTAATTGGTAATCTAGGGCCTGAGCTCTCCCATGTCCTTTACCCAACCTCCACACATCAGGTCTTTACCCATCTGATAGTCCAAGTGACATTTCTCACCTTTAATTATTTTGTGAATTTCTTTTCTGTAGTTGTCCACAGCAGTTAGGGGAGCCTGAATGGAGGCATTAACTATATGTAACATTGAAAAACTGATCCTTGAAATTTCTGATCAATTGGATTTGAGCGAGGTTTATAGGAGACGCAACCTTATCAAAAGTTCTTGCATTAATAATTTCTTTCAACGTTTCTTCTAGACTGAGTATGCAAGGTTTGAGAATGGACGCTTTGTATACAGAATAAACCGTTCTCCCATGTGTGAATATATGATCAACTTTATTCACAAGCTTAAACACTTACCAGAAAAGTACATGATGAACAGTGTTTTGGAAAACTTCACTATTTTGTTGGTGAGTTTTTTTGAGCTAAGTTAAAACTCCAGAACACTCTGATTAGTGAAGTTACCTTTATTGATATTGTACACTTGAGGAAGTCTTGTAGCCCTGGTCTTGAGTGGATACAATAGTGAATGCTTAATTTGACATTCATTAATTCCGTGGCAGGGATCCTAGCCTCAGAATAAACCCTCTCGTAGAAACCTAGGTGGCTGCTTCAGCCCAGAGAGAAATAAGCTATTTCCTTTAGTGATTGAATTCTGATTGAGATGGAGCAATGGTTTTCAATCTTAAATTTGGAACTGGATTGATCTAGATTGGAAGTACACTGCAGCTTTTCACATAACAAGTAGTGAAAAGCTGGAATACTCAAAAAAAAGACTTGGCACTGGGGCAATTGGAATTTTCAAGACTAGAGATGGGCAATAAACACTGGCTCAGCAAGCAATGCTCCCATCTTGTGAATAAATAAGAGAAACAGCTGAGGCCAAAACTGCCAACGGTGGAGCAGTGAAAATTTGGGTTTGAGTTAAGGCCAGAATTGGATTAGTTGATTAATTAATTATTTTCAAATCAATTGAGTGACTCAAATCTACTGGTAAAGGTTAGCATCCAGGAAATGGACAGATTTGAACAGAAGAATGACAATCATACACGGCTTTGGGAACCTGTCCTAACATTTCCTTTTGTGACTAGGGTCAAAATTTGTCTGAAAACACTCCTGTGGTGCACCTTTTGGTGCTTTACTACATTAACCTTCATACAAAAATTGCTGTTCTGTTTTCTATAATGCAATAAAGATGCTAAGGTTTTGTTGTTTGTTTGTCGTAGGTTGTAACAAACAGGGATACACAGGAGACGCTTCTGTGCATGGCATGTGTTTTTGAGGTCTCAACCAGTGAGCATGGAGCACAGCATCACACCTATAGGCTTATGAAGGAGTAGTCCTCGGAAGTTTCATTCCCTTTCTGGAGAGAAAAGAAACACACGGCTGCAGCTCAATAGACTTAAAACCTCAATATATGTGGCAGTGCCTCAAATCAATTGATACACCAAGAACACATCTGAGTTTTGATGTGGGTAGCCTTTTTAATGTGTGTGAGTGTGAGCGTGTGTGTATATGTACATCAACAGCTGTGAATTATGGTACCTTGTGATAGCTTTTTATATTGAATTACATGTGCTTCAAAATACATTTTTTAAAAGAAAAATGCCTGTTTGTTGGATACTACATTACGAAAATTGGACTGTCATGTCTGAAAAAAAATTTCTTTTAGTAATTGTGGGAGTGTCGTCTAGTCAGTGCAGGATTTCCTGTGGCAGCAGAAAACACAAAAAAATAGAACATAATGATTGTAGACTCAATGCATTTAGCTGTCGGATGACTGTCTGCCTATGTAAAGATAATTTATTTAAAGAGGTTTTTTTTTCCAAAGATGGTATATTCACAGGTATATATTTATCAAGATGTGAATATGCAGGAGATAGCATCAGGATGAAGTTCGTGGCTTCAGGTCAACAGGTTTTGCAATGTTGTGAAAGAATGTCAGTCATTTAACAGTCACCAGATCTATTTGCTTTCAGGTTCCTTTTTTTAAAAATAAAAACAAAAACACAAGTAATTCTTTAATTTTAAGATGTTATTTAAATTGGGATATGTAACATACAACAATAACTCAATGGAAAATTCAATTAAAACTTATAGTAAAAGCCCCCTATTAATCTTCAAGATGACGTTAGATGCTACATTTTTAGAACTGAGAGGGCAGACCTGCAACAGAAGTATATCAATTATTCTTTGGTTGATTCAACCAGTTTCAGCCACTTGATGTGACAGAACTCTTCAGTAATGTCTTCAAAGAGTGCACAAATTGTTTTTCACTTTTTATTTGCAGCAAAAAAGATGTTATTTTCAGAGCCTTGTTAGGGGTAGCTTCCCAAACGTTTGTAAACATGGAACTGTTCAGGCGCACAAAAAGTTTCTGAACATTCAAGCTGTTTGCTTTGAGAACATTCGTGTGAACATTAAAATCTGAGTTCTGTTATGTAAAAATAAAAAAAAGTTCACTTTTCACAGGAAAAACCAAGAATTTGTCCACCTAGCCCTTTCCAACCCACAAATAAGTCTTGGCTCAGTCCTGGTGATAGTTTGCAGGGGATTTATATTTGTATACAGATAGGCGGAGCATTCTTTTAGATCCTGGATCAGGATGAAATGGGGGCTTTCTAATGCCAAAATAAAACAATGACCATATAATTTTTGATGAGAATACTGTGAAGTGAAAAAAAAACAGCACAGTGTATTAGTACATTTCTATAATTCTATTTTGTAATAGTGTTTGGAAATTTACTTTGAAAAAAGAAAATGTATTTTTTCCATCTGGGAGAAGTGAATGTTTAGAAAAACCACAGGGAGTTAGTTCAGTGCTCAGAAATATGGTCCCAATGTGTGTTTGTAAGGTTGCTCGCTTTTTGAGACTTGCAAGTGAACCAGTGTGATTTGTGTTCTTGAGTTGACGATTGGTTTGGTGGTGTGTTTCTGTGGGCTAAAAGAAACAGCAAGAATTGAGCAGTATCACATCCAGGCATACAAGGGGACTAATAATGCTTCTGTGTCCTGAGCACTTGATTCCTTTCGAGGTGCGAAATACTCTTGTGGGCTGTCTCAGTTTTTCTTGTGTTTGAACTTTGGTACTTGCATGTCAGATGTGAATTTTCCACGTTAACTCGGCAGGTAAGGTAACGATCATGTAAACAAACCAGTTTAACGTGTAAGCTTTTGAATTTAATTTGGAACTTCTGTAATTTGAAATATTCGGCGGTGGCACAGTCACTAAATGCTCATTTTTAGGGACTTGAGGAGAAAATGCCATGGTTTTAAAGCATTTTGTCTTTACACAATTAAACTTGTATGTGGAAAACACAATTGTGATCACGGTTCATTGTAAGAAATCAGTGAAATCCAAATAAGGTGTTATTGAGGCTGAGAGTTCTTTCCTACGCTGGAAGTTTCTAATACGTTATTAGTAACGTTTTTTTCTGATATAATTTTAATTCAGTGCTGCCAAAGCGTAGATTAATCAGTGCCTTAATAGCATACAATGGGAAATACAGACCACCTGTCGGTCTACATGTTTAAATTGGAGAATTTGTGCTTTGAGATCTGTTATGTGCTATGTCTTGTCACTTAGTAGTTTCCAGTGTACTGGTCTTGTGATTGGTGATCCAAACACATTTTAAAGGTATTTTGAAAGTTGTTATTTAAAGTGCATTACATTGTTACACCATCTATATGCCAGTGACGAGCAGTCACTTTTAATTCAGTCAAACAAATATCTTATTTCAGAGTTTGGAATCCAACTAGCACAGAACAGATTGCAAGAGTAGCCAGCTGTTTAGTCACATGCCTTTACTAACTAATGACCAAATAATAATCTTCATACATTTCCTGCACTCCAGCACGTAAGTGCCTTTGTTTTCTGATATTCCAGCCTAGAAAAGACCTGTTCAGTCAAATGAAAAACAAATTGTGTGCAGACCAGAAACCAAATAAGAAATAAATAAGTGATCACCTTTAATGCCTTTTAC
Organism: Hemiscyllium ocellatum; assembly: GCF_020745735.1. NCBI lineage: Eukaryota > Metazoa > Chordata > Chondrichthyes > Orectolobiformes > Hemiscylliidae > Hemiscyllium > Hemiscyllium ocellatum. Next base: position 53,423,008 of record NC_083418.1, read on the forward strand.
TGAGCTGAGTATTGCAAGCAAATTGAAATGGAATAAATCTGATGTTGACATTTAGAAGTGTGTTCAGAGAAATAAGATGGTTTCAAAGAGGTTAAATTGTACAGCGGAAGCAAAAAAAAATTATTGTAATTTATTTTTTTAGCGTATGTTGTAAAGTTTGAATCTTAATGGATTTTCACAGTTGTATGAGAAATCCTGAAAAGATTATTGGATAAAACTGTGCAGTACTGTATCAGCATCAAGATTGCATAGATACAGTGCCTGTTGTGGAGGTAGGAAAATCTATGGATTGTAGATTAAATGATCCTGATTAAGTTATCCTTTTAAGAAATACACAGTGCTCACCTCCAACTTGATATAACTACCGATTAAATATAATTTTATTTTACATAAAATTCTGTAGAATATACAGCACAAATGCAAATGCTTGGCCACAACCAACCCATGTTGGTTTTCCTCCCGGACACGAGCTTTCTTCACCTTTCATCATTTCATCCAGTTAGCGTATCCTGGTATTCCTTTCTCCTTTGTGTACTTACCCAACGTGCCCATTACACCTGTCTATTCTCTTCAATCACTTCCTGTAGGAGTAAAGTCCACTCTCTGGGTGAACTATTTTGTCCCAAATTCACTGTTGAATTTGAGTAATTCAATTCTAGAGCAGATTGGGTAATAAATATATCAGGGTCCTTCATAATTTTGAGCACCTCTATTGAATCTCACCATATCATTCTCCACTCTAAAGAGAGCAATCCTAGCTTCTCCATTCTCTCGTAAGAATCTGAATTTCCTGAACTTTATACTATTATTTTGGATCTCTTCTGACTGACCAATGGACTATTGTATCCATGAACCATCAGTTCTAGGTTTACTTAGCAGTAGTTTGTGTTCTTCCCATGTGCTGGTGATCATGGGCCTTTGTCAATATTCATCTGGAGATCGCACCCATCACAGCAGTGACTTGAATCTTGATGGATGTGTGTTGACTTGGTTTTATGGTTGGAAGATGTATGATTATTAGTGTATGCATGGAGTCTGCAGTGCAGTGGCAGCCCAATAGATTGGTGCATGTGTTTATGCTTCACAGAAACCTCTTCACACTCATCATCTTCTAAATCTATCAGCATGTTCTTCTATTCTTTTCTCGTTCATTTGTTTATCTAGCTTCTCCTGAATACCCCAACGCTATCCGCTTCAACTAACTCCATGTGGTAGTGGGTTCTTCATTCTTATCACTCCTGTAATACTGGACTTTTCACAAGTGGAAACATTGAACATCTATGTTGACCGTCATGAACTCTTCAACATGTTAAAGACCTCCCTATAGCATTGCCTCTGAGCTTTTCTTAATTCAATGGAATGGTGGAAATTATTGTCCATTATTGATTGAATAGTGCATTTTCCCAGAGTACGTGAAATGTACTCAGAAACGCTGGGAATTCTGATTCAGAGTATCATATTTGACAATTTGTCAGATATTCTGAGTGTTTTCTATCTTTGAGCATAAAGAAAGAACAACTTTAATGCACTTACCCAGTGCTTTTCCTGACCACTGAATGTCTCAAAGGGCTTTACAACCAAAAAGTAATAAAATATAGTGACTGTTATAATGCAGAAAGTGCAGCAGTCAACAAACTCCCCACAAACAGCAATGTGTCCAAGGCCAGATGAGCTGTTTTAAAGATGCTGACTGAATGATCTGTATTGGTCAGGGGTCTGGGGATAATTCCACTGCTGGAATTCAGAATTGAGCCATGGAATACTTTATGTCCGTCTGAGAAGGAGGGATAGGCTTCAGTTTTAACACTGTTCCAATAAGAAACACATCAGGAAAGTGGTGGAATATTCTGCACGATTGCGACTTCAACAACAGCCAAGTAGCTGCAGAACATACAGGGCTGATCAGCTATGGTCCCTGACACCCTGTTATCCACCTTAACCATTCATTCCACCATTGGCTTACAATGGCAACTCTGTATGGCATCTGCAAGTTGCACTGTAGCAACTTTAAAAAAAAATCTTCAACACCTTTGGAACCAACAATCCTGATCTCCGAGAAATATATCTGGTATGTGGGAACATGACCTCCTGCAAGTTCCCCTCCGAGCTAATTTATCCTGACTTGGAACTATGTTGCCATTCTTTCACTGTCACAGAGTCAAACTCCTGATGGGTGTTACCTACTCCGAAGGTCTGCAGCGGTTGAAGGCAGCAGTTCACTCTCTAAAAGGGAATTAAGGATGGGAAACAAATGCTAGCTTAGTCACAATTCTCACATCCTGTGAGAAAAGAAGACTTGGTGACAAGGCAGCACCCACCTCTGCATGTACTTTGATCATATAATTTTTGTGCTGATGTTGCTGGATGGGACTTGAATCTGCAACTTTGTGATTTAGTGGTGAGAATGCTTTGGGGAGAATCCATCATTTGATATCCTCATTTCATCTTCACTAGTGTCAACTCAAACCTGTCCTTAATGTTCCACTTCGGATGTATGTGCTGGAGATCTTAGTTTTGAAAAATATTCCTTTCCCATGCCAGAACTTCTCAGATCCTTGAATGCTACATAAAGAGACTTGGAACTTTCTGTTTCATATCCAAAAATCTTGTTGTTTCGAAGTTCTCATTCCCATCAGCGTGTTAATGGGCCATGCCTCTGAAAGTCTGGTCTCTGAATCACAGAGTTGTAGTGCCTGATAGGAAGCCATTCAGTCCGTGGCCACTTCTTTGAAAGACCTTCCCTTGCTCATATTTCTCCAGTTTCCTTTAGAAGTTACTGAATGAACTTCCATTGGCCTTTTGGTCATCATATTCCAGATCATAACTCTGTGCTTCCATGAGAAGAACCGGTTTCATGAAATATTGCATGCTCTGTTCGACAGCTTCTTATCATTTGGGTGTCTGAGTACAAGGTGGACCATCTTGCATGGACCTCTCTGTGCCTCAACTGTTTTGAGTTGAGTCTTTTGGATTGTACATGAGAGGACAAAAAAACAGAGAAAACCTCAAAAGCAACTGCTCTCTCCCAGCACCATACAGAACCCCCCTCACCCCCACCCTGACCCATCGCTGATATGGAATAAACACAGGATGCGATTGGAAGCTTTTGCAGCCCTTTCTACTGTAGAAGGAAAGCACTATGAGGAGTGTGCATAGATGAGACCCTTAATGTACAGAGTTATCTTCCCAACATGTTTCATATTACACACTACAGTAGTTACTGTGGTTATGACAATGACTTTAGAACAGCTGTCTAACAGAATATAAATGATCACAGTACAAGAGAAACAGCTGAAAATTAAGAATCTGTTCTTTGGATAAATTTTGAATAACCTTTAAATCCTCATTGCTGTTTCCTTCTCGTGAACCAGAACAATATTTTATTTAATCACTAGCTATATGCATCTTGGAGGTCTGCAGTCCTTTTTCTATGTCTGGAATGACATTTGTGTTTCAGATCTATTGAGTGAGGCTTTTCAAATTAGAAGCATATCTGTTCACAGGAATTTTAACTAGTGGCACACAGACGTGAAGACACATACTCTCAGACATATTTGTGCGTGTTGACACAAAGATGCTTGCACACGTGCACAACTCAAGTAGTTGAGATCTCGATGATTGAAGAATGCAAAACAAGCCTTATTTGTGCACATACCCTGTTAGTCACTATACTATTTTGACAAGGTAGCACATTGTGAGGGAGCGGGGAAGGTGATGAATGATTACTTTAGTTCTTTAAATGCTAATGGAATGTAGAATTGGCTATTTTCGTATGGAGGCATTAGGAAATGGTTTATGTGAGTTTCGCTAACTTTTGTGACCCAGTGCAATCAAAATGCATGGTAGATGGTCATTAGAACTATGTATCTTGTTTTGTGGTCAAGTATTCTGCAAATTTATATGCAGATTTCAGCTCAACTGTTAATTTTCAGAGCAGCCCCGTTACCTCCTCATTGGCAAGTGGTTTCATTGCAGCCTGTGTGCAGTTGTGGCCTGTGACATGATCAAGTGAAGATTAGCCAGGGAGAAAAAAAATGTGCCTGAGTTAAGACAATAAAAGGAGTTCAGTATCCTTTAAACCTAAGTAGCCTTTCACTTTTTTCCTATCAACAAGTTCCTTCTGAAAACAGTTGTTTCTTGCCATGTGTGTCTGCTCACATTTATAAAGTAACTCATTGAATTTAACGTTTGCTTATTTTTGTGTGTTGTATGTATTGTGTATGAAATGGTATTGTGGCTTTAACTGATGTTTTGAACTATGGTCAGTGGTTACTTTTAATAACACATACAGCTGGTAAATTTGATAAAATTCTTTTTTGATGTCTGCACCACCCAAAAATGAATTAGTATTAAAACGTCACACATCCCTTGAATTCCAAGGTGAAACTCGTGTCTTCACTGATTAATTTCAGTACAGGGAACTCTGCTATATTTGATCATCATACTGTGGTTCGTTTTTTTTATATAAAGTACTTTAGTGCTAAACATGGATAGGTATGTTCGTCCTTTTAATTTACGTCAAGCACTTGCCTTACCCTGTATTTTGCCCTCCTGCAAATATGTCCCAATGATCTTTGCAGCTGCTTACAAGGACACTAACTTACCAGCTATCAAAGAAGGAGATTATGTCAAACTTGCGAGCTGTACTGTATGTTTGTATTGCTGTTAATGTGCAGGTACTGGTACCTTTTTTTGGTTATAACCATTTAAAATGTTGGCTTCAATGTAAACTCATCATTACTATGGATAGTTATATGAAATTTATAGGGTTTGTGTGCAGAGAATTTTTTAAAGGTGCTTTGTATAAAGGATGTATCTTAGCTTTCTTGGTACAGATGTGTGATAACCTAAATATCCATGACAGTTAAGTGCAATTATTTGATCATCACTGAAACACAAGTTGTGTGCCCTTTACAGCAAATGTTTGACACATTTTAATGAACACATTTTAATGCCTTCCTAATAAAAGTGGTAGACATTTTGTAGCTTTCTAGAAACTTTGTATTTGTATTCATACAGTATAAATCAACAATAAAAAGGAAAATAAGTTATCACTTTTCTTCTTACTGTCCAGAAGTACTCCAGCCTTTTTTTCTTTGTCTTTGTTTGATTCGTACCTGAATGTGGATTGGGTACACCTATATATCTCTAACAGCAGCATCGTGCATTTATGTAGCACCTTTCAAAGTAATAAGATATCCCAAGGCACTTCACAAGAGCATTTTAGGCCAACTTAGCAAGGATAGGAGGTGTAAAGTAACATTTTAATGAGAAGAGAGGAACATAGAAATTTAGAGAGAGAATTCCAGAACTTACGGTGGAGATGATTGAAGGTACAATCGCCATTGCTAAAGCACTTGAAATTCAGGAGGTGGTAGAGTACAGAATTGGAACAAGACTAAAATCTAAGAAACTTGTAAGGTAGTAGGCTGTTTCACAAATGCAAAGGATTTTGTTACTATCATTGTTGGTATGTGTTTTCGATTTAAACACAACTTCAAAAGTATTTCATTGACTCTGAATCATTTTTGGCATCCTGTGCATAAAAAGCACAATGTAAATACAAGTCCATTTTTTCCAGAGGTGGCTGCAAAGATGGTGCTGAGACCATGAAGGGATTTTAAAATGATGAGGATTTTAAAATTGAGGCATTGCTGGATGGCACAGGTCATAGAGTCATAGAAGTATATAGTGCAGAAACAGACCCTTTGGTCCCACTCTTTCATGCCGACCAGATATCCTAACCTAATCTAGTCCCATTTGCCAACACTTAGCACATGTCCCTCTAAATCCTTCCAATTCATATAACCATCTAGATGCCTTTTAAATGCATCTACACCAGCCTTCACTGCTTCCTCTGGCAGCTCATTCCATACATTTACTACCCTGTGAAAAAGTCACCCCTCAGGTCCATTTTAAATTTTTCTTCTCTCAACCTAAACCTATACCCTGTAGTTCTGGACTCCCATCCCAGGGAAAATGCCATGCTTATTTATCCTATCCATGGCTCCCCTGATTTTATAAACCTCTAAGGTCACCACTTAGCCTCCAACGTTCCAGGGAAAACGGCCCCAGCCTATTCAGTCTCTCCATGTAGCTCAACTCTTCCAACCGGGGCAATATCCTTGTAAACTTTTCTGAACCCTTTCAAGTTTCACAACATCCGTCTGATAGGAAGGAGACCAGGTTGCATGCAATATTCCAACAGTGGCCCAGTCTATGTCCCATACAGCCGCAACATGTCCTCTCAACTCCTGTACTCAATACTCTGACCAAAAAAAGGAAAGCATTCCAAATGCCTCCTTCACTATCCTATCTACCTGCAACTCTACTTCCAAGGAGTTATGAACCTGCACTCCAAACCCTCTTTGTTCAGCAATACTCCCCAGGACCTTACCATTAAATGTATAAGTCCTGCTCTGATTTGCCTTTCCAAAATGCAGCACCTCACTAATCTAAATTAAACTCCATCTGCCACTCCTCAGCCCATTGGCCCATGTGATCATGACCTATTGTACTCTGAGGTAACCTTCTTCGCTGTCCACTACACCTCCCCAGTTTTGGTGTCATCTGCAAACTTACTAATTATGCCTCCAGTGTGCACATCCAAATCATTTATTTAAATGATGAAAAGCAGTGGGCCCAGCACTGACCCTTGTGGTACATTACTGGTCACAAGTCTTCAGTCTGAAAAACAATTCTCCACCATCATCCTCTGTCTTCCACCTTTGAGCCAGTTCTGTATCCAAATGGCTAGTTGTCCCTGTATTCAATGAGTTCTAATATTTGCTAACCAGTCTAGCATGAGGAACCTTGTCGAATGCCTTTCTGAAGTCCATATAGATCACCTCCACTGCTCTGCTCTCATCAATCCTCTTTGTTACTTCTTCAAAAAACTCAATCCCACATGCTTCACCCTCCTGATTTCCCAAACACAAAGCCATGTTGACTATCCCTAGTCAGTCCTTGCCTTTCCTAATATATGTATATCCTGTCACCAAGTACAACAGATGAGTAAGATTTTGTGTAAATTAGGATATGGTTGATACAATTTTTGATTTTACAGCATTGGAATTGTCAAGTCTAAAAGTAGTAAACACATGATTGAGGATTATAAAAGATGCATTGAGGTGAATTTGAAGGCTGCCAGTATTGTGGAAATGGACCTATTGTGTGACCTTAGTAGATTTGAGTTCAATAATTAGTTAAAATATCTAGACATACCATTGTTACAAATAAGTTTAAATTGTTTGATGTAAATGTTTAATCTGTTAATTTGTATAGTTAATGAAAGATTTCATTTATAGATTACTGTGTCTCAAAGGACCTCACGTACATTATGGTTGTGAAGCAGCCTGACAGAACATACATGGAGGTGTTGTTACTTTTAGTTCTAGAACATGGGCCACACTCAATAAAAGGCTGAGTGTTTAACTGAGATGAGGAGAAATTTCTTCACTGAGGCTTGGGAATCTTTGAAATTCTACCCCTGAGGGTTGTGAATACTCTAATATTAATATTTTTAAGACTTAAGAATGTTGAAATCTCAGGAACTCATGGGGTAGACATAGAATATAGAAAAGTACAGCACAGAACAGGCCCTTTGACCCACGATGTTGTGCCAAGCATTAACCCTAATGTAAAATAAAGCCTATGCACCCCTCAATTCACTGCTGGACATGCACATGTCCAGCAGTAGCTTAAATGTCCCTAATGACTCTGCTTCCACCACCACCACTGGCATCCACTTGGATATGGTAAACTGACAGAAACGTAGAGCTCAGGTAGAAGATCAGTGGACGTGATCTATGCAGATTTCAATAAGATGTTCAACAAAGTTCCTCATGGTAGAATGGTTAGCATGGTTAGGTCACATGGAATACAGGGAGAACTAGCCATTTGGATACAGAACTGGCTTAAAGGTAGAAGACAGAGGGTGGTGATGGAGGGTTTTCAGACTGGAGGCCTGTGACCAGTGCTGGATCCACTGCTTTTCATCATTTATATCAATGATTTAGATGTGAACATGAGAGGTATGGTCAGTCAGTTTGCAGATGACACTAAAATTGGAGGTGCAGTAAACAGCAAAGAAAGTTACCTCCATACAACGGATGGGCCAATGGGCCGAGGATGGCAGATGGAGTTTAATTTATATAAATGTGAGGTGCTGCATTTTGGAAAGGCAAATCAGGTCAGAATTTATACACTTAATGATAACGTCCTGGGGAGTGTTGCTAAACAAAGAGACCTTGGAATGCAGGTTCACAATTCCTTGAAAGTGGAGTCACAGATAGACAGGTTAGTGAAGATGATATTTGGCATGCTTTCCTTTACTGGTCAATGCATTGAGTGTAGGAGTTGAGAGATCATGTTGCAGTTGTACAGGATATTATTTAGGCTACTATTGGAATATTGCATGCAATTTTGCTTTCTCTGCTCTGTTAAGGATGTTGTGAAACTTGAAAGGATTCAGAAAAGATTTACAAGAATGTTACCTGGGTTAAAGTATTTGAGCTATAAAGAGAGGCTAAATAGATGGGCTATTTTCCCTGGAGGGTTGAGACTGAGATGTGACATTATAGAGGTTTATAAAATTTGAGGGTTATGATTAGGGGAAATAGACAAGGTCTTTTAAGGTGAGATGGAAAAGATTTAGAAGAGAATTAAGGGGCAACACTTTCACAGAGGGTTGTGCATGTATGGAATGAGCTTCCAGAGGAAGTGGTCGAGGCTGGTACAATTACAACATTTAAAAGGTATTTGGATGGGTACATGAACAAGAATCATTTGGAGGGATATGTGCCAAGTACTGGCAACTGGGTCTAGATTAGGTTGGGATACCTGGTTGGCATAGATGAGGTGGACTAAAGGGTCTCTATGTACACCTCTATGACTATCACTGTATGAATGGTGAAGAAAGCTTGAGGAGTTGAATGGTCTACTCTGCCTTGGTTTTCTCATGTTTTTATGTGACTTGCATCATGTCTATCATTTTATTTGGCAGAAAAATAAATAGTGATATTTAGCACTAAACGCTTGTCAGTTTTGGAATGATGAAGCTCAGTTACCAAGATCACGCAAAACCACTGTTAATCAAACTAACCTAATGAGCCTTAGGCAGGTGGTATGCATACCCCTGAATAGCTTGAATGTCTGAACAAAGAGAGCTCTTGTGCAGTGGTAGTGTCCCTACGTGGGGTCCAGAAGACTTAGGTTCAAGTCCCACCTACTCTTGAGGTGTATGATAATATTTTTATCAAGTTGATGTGAATGGAAATAAATGTATGCCTGAACAAGAAGATCTCTTGTGATGCAATGGTAGTGCTCTACCTTTGAGCCAGGAGACCTGGGTTCAAGTCCCACCTGCGTCCAGAGGGCTGTCATAACATTTCTGGACAGATTGATTCAAAATTGTCATCCTGTGAGCAAGTTGATTAAAAATATCTATAATCAAGATGAGCTTCGAGGGAGCAGATGTGGTTGTAGAATTTAAAGTGGGCTAATTAAAATGTTTAAATAAATGGCCGAAACTATTTCCTTTGGAGGCAAGTTCAGAATAAGGTGCACAACATTAACTAGTCTTTTGGAGCTAAAGTTTGTCCCACAAAATCTCTTAAGTCTCTTCAAAAATAGTAGATTTCTGAGGTGATTAAAAATAACATGCAATGTTAAAGGAAAAAAAACATACAATGTGGCAAAGATTCATGGTAAACTAGAGGATTGGGAAAGTTCTAAAGTGGGTAAAAGATGATTTTAAAAAAGGGAGAAAATAAGGTACAAAGGGCAAACTAACAGGTGATATAATGAGAGTATCGTTAAATATATGTTTAAAAAGTGAGACCAAAGTGAACTCAGGCCCCTTTGACAATGAGGCTGGAGAAATAATGTGGAGCCAGGAAATGGCAGAGCTGTTAAATAAATACTTTGCATCAGTCTTCGTGGTGGAGGAGCCCAATAGTGTTCCAAAAGTACAAAATAATGAAGAGGCTGAATAAGGGTAGGATATAAATTCAATAACTATCCTGAGAGAGAAAAAGGATAAACTAGTGGGGCTAAAGGCCAATGGCTCCCCTGAACATGATGGAGGTACATTGTAGGATTTTAAAGGAAATGGTTACCAAGACAGGAGATGTGCTGGCTGTAATCTTCCAAAATCCTTAGACTCTGGGGAGGCCCCGAAGTCTGGTAAACTGCTATATCAAAACCTTTATTTACAAAGGAGAGGTGACAGAAACTGGTAACTCTAAGTCGGTTAGCTTAAGGCCTGTTATTAGGAAACTACAGTCTATTTTAAAGATTGTATTAACAGAGGATTTAGAAATGCATTATCAAGCAGAATCAGCATGGGCTCATGAAAGGGAAATCATGCCTGACAAATGTATTAGAGTTCTTTGGGGAGATAGCAAGCAGGATACAAAAAAGGGAAACTGCTGGATGTAATTTTGGATTTCCAAATGATCTTCAATAATTTATTGTACAGAAGGTTACTGAAGAAAAGAGCGTGTTGTTGCAGGCAGTATATTAGCACAGTTAGAGGATTGGCTAACTAACCGAAGACAGTTGTGGTGAAAGAGGCATTTCCAGAAATGTTGCTAGTGGAATGCTGTTGGGACCAGTGCTGGGCTACAATGGTTTTCAATATAAATGACTTGGATGAGGAAAGTGAATACACTTCTTACATGTTTGATGCTGACACAAAAATAGGTAGGAAGGCAAATAGCGAGGGTGACACAAAGAATCAACCGAGGGCATACAGACAGTTTAAGCAAATAGATAATATCTTGGCAGATGAATATAATTTAGGAAAATGTGAAGTTAGGCACTTTGGCAAGAATGTAAGAGCTGAATATTATTTGAATGGGGAAAGCTATGGAATAGAGAGATTTTGTTTTATTCATTCATGGGATGAGGCAATTCCTGGGGGCAATTATGAATGACCACATTGCTGTGGGTCTGGAGCCTGACTGGGTAAAAATGGCAGTTTCCTTCCCTGAAGGACATTAATGAACCAGATGGGTTTTTCCAGCAATGGATTATTATGGTCATCATTAGACTCTTAATGCCAGATTTTTTAAAAAAACTGAGTTCAAATTACACCATGTGCCATGGTGGGATTCAAACCCAGGTCCCCCAAACATTACTTGGATCTCTGGATTAACAGTCTAGCGATAATGCCACTAGACCATTGCCTTCAATTTTTTTTCTGTGCCCTGGTATATGAATCACAAAAAGCTAGAATATAAGTTCACCAAGTAATTGAAAAAGCAAGTGAAATGTTGGACTTTATTTCAAAGGGAATGGAGAATAAAAATAGGGAGTTCTTGCTAAAACTATACAAGGAATTAGTCAGATCACTCCTGGAATACAGCTAAGGAAAGATATACTGTCACTGGAGGCAGGACAGAGCAGGTTCACTGGATTGATTCCAGGCATGGAAGATTTTTTTAAAAAAGGTTCAATGGGTTGTACTTTTAATAATTGAGTTTTGAAGAATGAGAGGAGACCTTTGAGAAATTATTAAGGGGCCTGACAGGGGTAGATGCAGAGAGGCTGATCTCCCTTTATGGGAGAGTCTAAGACCAGACAGCATAATCTCAGAATCACAGGTTGTCCATTTAAGACAGATGAGGACTTTTTACTCTGAGGGTGTGATTCTTTGGAATTCTTTACCACAGAGGACTTCTGAGGCTGGATCATGAAAATATTCAAGGCTGAGATGAGCAGATTTTTAACCAGGGAGGGAATGAAGGGTTATGGGTGTCAAGGTGGGAAAATAAAGTTGAGGATGATCAGATCTGCCATGATCTGCAGGCTTGATGGGCCAAATGGCCACCTTCTGCTCTAATGTTGAATGGTCATATATTGCATGCATTTTACAGTGTCAGTCAGACTCGTACAAAACTATGTTACTGACCAGATGATGTTTTTGTAATATTGATTGAGGGATATGCACTGCCTAGGTCAGCGAAAACTCCCTGCTGTTCTTTGAAGAGGTGCCACATGTTCTTTTATGTTTACCAGAGCAGGCAGGTGGAGGCTCCAGTTCACATTTGAAAAGCAGCACCTCCCACAGTCAGCACATTCTTTGTACTGAGGGAACTGCTGTGGTTAGCTTTGATTTTTGTGTTGAACGCTTGTAATGAGAATTGAGCCCAAGACACTCAGAGTCAGAGGTTGGGTGCTACCAACTGAGCCACAGCTAGTACATCAAAGGTAGAGTTTACCTACTGAGATGAGTATGGAGCCATGGTACAGATCTGAAGTCTAATTGAATATCAGGGAAATTAATGTCCTACTCCTGTTACAGGTCTATGTTATAATAGCAGTATATTTTACCCCTTTTTTTAAAGAAAGCCTGACGAGAGGTTACCTATTGTTCTTTAGTAATTTACACTTAACTCCCATTGCCTTCATTTGTGAGTTAGATCATGACCTGTCAGGATAGACTGGAGCAGTGTGGCTGACATGCCCAAGACTTTGGTCCATTCATGAGCAACTCCATGGACCATCTGTTTAAAAGAAAACCATGGTGGAATACATCTGAGTACAATTCTAAAGTGGAATTGATGGATTTTAAATGAGGGAGACACTATTTTTACTGGTGCTACCAGGAAACTAGGCAAAGTTGACAGATTGGCCAGAGGAAGGTTATGATGTGTTTTTACGTAATATGTTCAATGTGGTGCCTGATGAAGGAGCTCAGTAATGGATTCAGTGATAACTTTGATAGGCAATTGGTTGAACAGTTATAATGAAAATTTTTCAGAGTTGTAAAAAGTAACTGAATGCAAATAACTAGATATCTCCTTCAAAGAGCTAGCATGATTACAATGGGTTGAACGACCTCTGTAATGTATGGTACAATGGTTTTCAAGTATAATTCTGCTGCATCCATAAAGTACAAAGTTAAATCTCCTGCAGTGGTTACCTAAGAACAAAAGCTGCTGCAGAAATTAACTCCCAAAAGGAACTCATTTCCATCTACAGAAAGGAAGGATGGTGAACTGAATCCAAAAGGAAGAGAACAGCTTAGAAATGTATTTGTTAATACTAGGAAGGGATACCTTTCTAATAATTATTTTTGTTTTGAGCATTCGAAACAGAAATTGAATTGAATTTATTGTCGTGAACGGAGGCACAGTGAAAAGCTTTGTCTTGTGAGCAATATAGGCAGATCACAGAGTTAAATAGCATAGATAAGTAAATAATAGGTAAACAGCAGCAAAAACAAAACACAATGTTAAGAGTTTGTGAGTCCATTCAGTATTCCAACAACAGTAGGGTAGAAACTGTTATGATTTCGGCTGGTGTGTGTGTTCAGGCTTCTGCACCTCCTCCCCAATGGTAGAGGTTGTAGAAAAGCATTGCCAGGGTGGGATGGATCTTTGAGAATGCTGGCGGCCTTTCCTTGACAGTGGGCCTGGTAGATGGATTCTATAGATGGGAGGTTGGCCTTTGTGATTATCTGGGCTGAGTTCACCGCTCTCTGTAACCGTCTCCGATCTTGAATGGTACAGTTGCCATACCAGCTAGTGATTCATCCTGACAGAATGCTCTCGATGGTACACCTATAAAAGTTGGCAAGGGTATTTGCCGTCATGCCAAATTTCCTCAGCTGTCTGAGGAAGAAGAGATGTCGTTGGGCCTTTGTAACCAGTGCATCCACATGAAGAGTCCAAGAAAGCTTGTTGTGGATGACCACTCCCAAGAGCTTGACACTCTCCACTTTTTCCGAATCTGTGCTGTTAATGTGTAGGGGGGGTCTGAATAACATCCCGCTGAAAGTCAATAACGAGTTCCTTGGTTTTCCTGGCATTGAGAGCTCGGTTGTACTCAATGCACCATTTTTCCAAGTCTTCCACCTGTCTGTAGTCTGTTTTGTCACCATCTGAGATTCGACCAACTATGGTGGCGTTATCAGCGAACTTGTAAATGGCATTAGTCTGGTATTTGACACAGTCATGGGTGTACAGTAATTACAGTAGGGTGCTGAGTACGTACCCCTGGGGGGCTTCAGTGTTGAGTGTTAGTGGGGATGAAATATTATCCCCAATCTTCACTGATTGTGGCCTGTGGGCCAGGAAACTGAGGATCCAGTTGCAGAGAGTGGGGCTTATTCTGAGATCACTACGTTTAGTAATCAGTCTCGAGGGGATAATAGTGTTGAAGGCTGAACTGTAGTCAATGAGTAGGATTCTTACATAGCTATTCTTGGCGTCAAGATGTTCCAGGGAGGAGTGAAGGGCAAGTGATGTGGCATCTGATGTGGATCTGTTGATCCGATAGGCAAACTGGAATTGTTCAAGAGTAGTGGGGAGGCTGAAGTTGATTAATGCCATGACCAGCCTTTCAAAGCACTTCATGACCACTGAAGTTAGGGCCACTGCTGCATGAGTCTTCTTAGGCACAGGGATGATGTTGGCCCTCTTGAAACAGGCAGGGACAGTGGCCTGCTGCAGAGAGAGGTTGAAGATGTCTGAGAAGACCTCTGCCAGTTGATCTGCGCGTGCTCTGAGTGCACAGCCTGGTACTCCATCTGGTCCCATCGCTTTCCTTGGATTCACACAAAGGAAAACCGAAGGAAACTGAGATCATAATTTAAATACATGCTGAGGATGTTGTATTTCTTTCTTTTTGCATTTTTACTTTATTACTGCATTGCTTCTTTCTTTCTATCATTTGTTTGCATGCTTGGTAAATATTTAAAGAATGAAACTAATTGGTTGTTATTGCTTATCACTTATTTCAACTGTGACTTAAAACAGTTTTGGCATCAGTACAGGCTCCTCCTTTTGACATGCTTTTTGAAAACATTGGTACACTTTCTGATTGATTTTGAAATAACAGCAAACCTAAACCACATTTCAACACAGTGACAATGAAGAAATGACATTATATTTCTAAGTCAGGATGGTGAGTGGCTTGGAGGGGAACTTGCAGATGGTGGTGTTCCCCTACAACTGTTACCCTTGTCCTTTCAGATGGTTGTGGCCATGGATTTGAAAGGTGCTGATTAAGGGGCCTTGATATATCTCTGCAGTGCATCTGGAAGATAGTACAAACTGCTGCTATTGAGCATCGGTGGTGGAGGGAGTGAATGCTTGTGGATGTGTCACTAAACAAGAGGACTGCTTTATCCTGCTTGGTGTTGAGCTTCTTGAACATTGTTGTAGCTTCATTCATTCGGATATATGTGCTGTATTCCATCACATTCCTGACTTGAGCCTTGTCGGTTATGGACAGACTTTGGGGAGTAAGGAGTTGAGATACTCACCAGAGTTAAATGACTCCCCGCCTTGATTTCTTCCTCTTTTCATTATTTCCACCTAAACTCATTCCATGTCACAATCAATTGCGCCTATCTCATTACTCACCACCATAGTGTTAGAACATAGAACATAGAAAAGTACAGCACAGAACAGGCCCTTTGGCCCATGATGTTGTGCTGAGGTTTAATCCTAATGTAAAATATAGTAACAACCTACACACCCCTCACTCACTGCCATCCATGTGCATGTCCAGCATTCACTTAAATGTCCCCAATGACTCTGCTTCCACCACTACCGCTGGCAACGCATTCCATGCATTCGCAACACTCTGCGTAAAGAACCTTCCTCCAATGTCTCCTTTATACCTTCCTCCCAATATCTTCAAACTATGACTTCTTGTACCGGTCAATCCTGCCCTGGGGAAAAGTCTCTGGCTATTGACTCTATCTATTCCACTCATTATTTTGTACACCTCGATCAGGTCTCCTCTCTTCCTCCTTCTCTCCAGAGAGAAAAGTCCAAGTTTATTCAACCTTTCTCCATAAGGCAAGCTCTCCAGTCCACACAGCATCTTGGTAAACCTTCTTTGCACCTTCTCCAAAGCCTCTGTATCTTTACTATAGTAGGGCGGCCAGAACTGGACGCAATATTACAAATGTGGTCTCACCAGGGACTTGTAGAACTGCAGCAAAATCTCATGGCTTTTAAACTTAATCCCCTGTTAATGAAAGCCAAAACACCATATGCTTTCTTAACAACCCTATCCACTTGGGTGGCAACTTTGAGGGATCTATGTATGTGCACACCCAGATCCCTCTGTTCTCCACTCTGCCAAGAATCCTGTCTTTAATCCTATCTTCAGCATTCGAGTTCGACCTTCCAAAATGCATCACTTCGCATTTATCCAGGTTGAACTCCACCTGCCATTTCTCAGCCCAGCTCTGCATCCTGTCTATGTCACGCTGTAGCCTGCAGTAGCCCTCTATACTATCGACGACACCACCAACCTTTGTCATCTGCAAATTTACAAACCCACCCCACAACCTCCTCTTCGAAGTCATTTATAAAAACTACAAAAAGCAGACGCCCAAGAACAGAGCCCTGCAGGACCCCACTCAACACTGACCTCCAGGCAGAATACTTTCCATCTACAACCACTGTCTGCTTTCTGTCAGCCAGCCAATTCTGAATCCAGATAGCCAAATCTCCCTGTATCCCATACTTTCTGATTTTTAAAATGAACTGTGTTAACACAAATTTGTGATTTCACACTTTATAAATTAACTACTTTTAGTAACAATGCTACCCCATCTCTTTTTTTTGCCTTCTTTTCTGCCTGTTCTTCTAAAACATTGAAATATTGAGTTGCCAGGCCAAGGCACTCTGCAACCATGTCTTTCTTATTGTTATCAATTTTACATTCATTTATTTCTGTTTGTGTCATCAAGTTAGCTATTTAGTTACAAACACCGTATGCATTCAGATAAAGAGCGTTAAATGTTGCTATTATTATTTATTCTCATTCTAATTTCTGTACGACCTGACTCCTGAACTCGCGGTCCATACATGGACAGGTGACATGAATTCCAGATGTAAGGTGAGATGCCTTTGATAACAAGGCACAATTTGACTGAACACAATAAAGTTGACATTAATGTAAATCAAGGTGGGGGGAGGACTCTTCACTGTTTCCAGGCACACGTGGCATAAAGGGAGATGGTTACGGTCATTTAGCTCAATCACAGGACATTAATGCAGGTATTTCTCAGGTTGCATCCTATCCTCATCTATCAGCAGCTGCTTTCCTCCATCATAAGGTTGGATGTAGGGGTTTATACTGATTAATTTGCTGATTAGCAGTACTATTCATCAATTGTCAGATACTGAAGCAGTCCACACCCACATGCAGCATAATCTAAACATCACAGCTGTGCTGATAATAGTCAAATAAAGTTCAAGCCACAAAGGTAGCAAACAATAACAATCTTCAACAAAAGAGAATCTAGCCTACCTCCTCTTAACATTCAACAAACACTACTTCCACTGAATTCATCACCATTCACATCCTGGGGATCAGGAACTGAACTGCACTAGCTACGTTAACACTCTGACTACAAGAACAGATTAGAAGCTAGAAATCTTGTGGCAAGTAGCCCACATCGAGTCTCCACAAAATCTGTTTGTCATCTAGAAGACACAAGTCCGGAGTGTGATGGAATGTTGTCCACCAGTGGTCGAGTGCAGCTCCAAAAACATTCAAAAGGCTCAACACTATCCAGGACAATCGTGTGCTTGATAAGCACCCCATCCCTCACCTTAAATATTCACTGCCTCATCACTGGCACATGTATGTGGCACCTACAAGATACACTGCAACAACTCGCCAAACCTTCTTATCAACATCTTCCGAACCTGCACCCTTGACCAAGTAGAAAGGTAAAGGTAGAACTATACCATGATTTGCAAGTTCTCCTCTAGGTCACACACCATCTTTATTTTGAAACATGCCATTCCTTTACTAGGAGAAAGTGAGGACTGCTGACGTGGGAGAGTCAGAGTCGAAAAGTGCACAGCTGGAAAAGCACAGCAGGTCAGGCAGCATCCGGGGAGCAGCAGAGTCAACATTTTGGGCATAAGCTGATGACAGGCTTATGCCCCCATAACCCTTGACTGTTTTACCATTCAGAAGTCATTGTAACTCAGTCTAAGTACATTCAATGATCCAGCTTTCAGCTGACTGTGTAGTCTTTCCTACACTATGGTCATTTCAAGGAACAGAGGAAATTTTCCATTTTGGTAATGAAATTAAGTTGGTTTATACTGAATAAGTCAAATTAGTTTCAACTAAAGATCAAAGTTTATCACGGCGAGTAAAGTTTATAGTTTGGTAAGGATTGAAGATTACAGTTAAAGAGGGAAATTTGCAATTAAATTGTTCACAATTTCAAATCAGTGGGAAGACAATGAGCCATGTAAGGAGATGTTAGTTCAGATTACCATAAACTTGGTCAAACAGGTAGGTTTTAAGCAATGTCTTTACGAAAGAAAGCAAAGTGTAGAAGTGTTGAGAACAAATTCAGGAGCTTGAGGCAGTTATCTGAAGCCACATCAACAAATGATGGAGCGTTTATAATTGGAAATCAGATCACAGGAGATCAAATGGAGTGGAATGCAGATATTTCAGATGATTGTGGAGAGGAGATGACAGTGATAAGGAGGGGAAAGGGTATACATAAAGATACTTGCAAAGACTTTGAAGTAAAGATGTTGCTTGATTGGAAGCCAATACGAGCACAAAGCGAACAGTGGAGTTAAGGTAGACAGCTGAGTTCCAGATAACCTCCAATCTACGGAAGGTGTAATGTGGGAGATCAGTCATGGATGCATTGAAATACTTGAGTGTAGAAGTAATAGACATCAATGAGGATTTCAGTAGTACGTGAGCTGAGGCAGACAGAGCTGAGTGATGTTATGAAGGTGAAATAGATGGACTTAGAGAAGACATGAAAATGAGATCAAAAGATCATCTCTGAATAAAATGTAATGGCAAGCCATTGAACAGACTGACCACATTTCAAGTGTTTTCAGGGAGTGAGATGGATATGGTGAATAGGGAATGGAATTTAGTGCAGGATACAAAAACAATATCTTCAATCTTTATAACATTTAATTGGAGGAAATATCTGCCTATCTGGATATCCCCCTTAGCAACAATGCAGGATTTTGGAAAAGTGGTTTTGAAGTGTAAAGTTGAGTACAGTCAGTGTATGTGTGAAAACTAAACTTTGGATGATACTGGCCAAGTTTTCATTGTGATGAAAGATAGAAAAGGGCCAAGGATGAATTCTGAGCTACACTAGAGGTAACTGGAACACGAAGCCAGTGCGATTATCCTCAGGGAATGATTGGATGGATAAGGACAGGATCATGAGAGCTGTCTCTGGATGACAGTGGAGCAGCTCAGAGAAGGAATATGTGATCAGTTAAGTTGAATGCAGCAGACAGGAGAGGATTGAAGAGGAGACACAGTTACCTTTTGTCACAATCACATAGGAAGTCTTCCAAACAGAGTGGGATGGAGGAATCCTAATTATTGGGATTCCCAACCCAAAGTTCTAGGAAAGATAAGAAGGCACTTGGGAGTGCAAGGACTTTGGAGATGATAAGGCGGTAGGAGATGAGACAGTATTTTTCCAAATCAGTGGGTTAAGGATTATTTTCTTTTGGGGGGGGAGGGGTAATGGCAGCAGATTTAAAGAAAACACATGAATTGTTTGCAATATCAGCTAATGTGGGGCCAGGAGAGTTGAGTAACCAGCAGTTTATTAGAAATAGGATTGAGGGAATAAGAGATGAGTTTCATGTAACATAAGCTCAAAGAGAGGATGAGAAATGATAGGAAAGAAACTAGAGAAAGGCACAAGTTTAAGACTAAGGCAGGGAAGCATCAAAGAGGTTTGACACGTCGGGATAATAAAAGGGATGATTACATTTTCAGTTAAAGGGAGTGATGTTCATTTTGGTCAGAGAAGTGAGGCTGGTTTCAGCAAAGTGATTTACACTTTCAATTCAGATGGATGAATGGTTCTTTCCTCAGCAGCCTTCAGTCTCATAAGAAAATGGTCTGTACCAAGATGGTCAACTCTGCATTAAACATAAAACAAGGAACTGCAGATGCTGAAGATCTGAAACAAAACAGAAATCACTGAACTGTCACCAGATTTGAAACGTTAACTCTGTTCTCTCTCCACAGGCGGTGTCAGACTTGCTGAGTTTCTCCAGCAATTTGTGTTTTTGTTTCTGCATTAACCATCATCTGGCAAGGCTCTGTATTCCCACCCTGGCATTCGCTGCTGTGGAAGACAACCAGCTGAGAGGGTGCAAGATTTGCTCTTCCCATTTTTTTCTCCCATGTCATCTTCTCAGTCAGCTTTCTGTTACTGCTCACCTCTTTCAGTCGCATTCCTAACAGTCAACATCCTGAGGTGGCTGAATTCCAGTTTGTGTTTTTAATGTACATTACTTTCATACTTACAGATGTCTTTGCAACAGAAGTGTCAATGTTTAGCAGATCCTGACCCAGTGGCCAGTTCATTCTATAGATGATTACATGGCCGTACTTCATCCAAAGATGTTGTTGGCTTCACAATAAGTGAATGATGATATAATTGGCGCTGGGGTCTCATACTGGATCCAATGTGGCTGGTTGAAGTCACTGTTTCTGGGCATAGTAATGTTAAGTCAGACTCCTTCAAGAACTGTCTATCTGTGATGAGGCTTTTCAGTGAGCTTTCAACTCTCAAATATTGGTGAAAGGGTTTTGAGAGAAAGAGAGAGGGTTTCTGCATTGATGAGCCTGTCCTACCAAGAGATGCTGAAGATGCATCTTAAGGGATGCTAAATGTTCAGTCTTTTCTTCAGCCTAGCATATGCTGTCTAGGTCTCAGTACTGCAGAGTTCACGGAGGATGAAGGCTTCCTTGACATGCAGTTTAGTGTTCTCAGTCACTGTTGTTGCTCCACACTTTCTTACTCACTTTTACATGATTTGGAGATGCTGGTGTTGGACTGGGGTGTACGAAGTTAAAGATCACACAACACCAGGTTATAGTCCAACAGGTTTAATTGGAAGCACACTAGCTTTCGGAGCAACGCTCCTTCATCAGGTGATAGTGGAGGGCTCGATCGTAACACAGAATTTATAGCAAAAATTTACAGTGTGATGTAACTGAAATTATACATTGAAAAATTGATTGTCTGTTAAGCCTTTCATCTGTTAGAATACTGTGATAGTTTCACAATGTACCTTAGTTTCACTTTTACAATGGACCTGATGATTACAGTATCAAGTTACAGATTACTGATAGGGAAGTTCCAGTAAAGCTGGTACCAGTAGATTCAGTTTTGAATGGATAACACAGTAGAGAATGCCAGTAAAACTTATGATGTTCACATTAACAGTGGTAAAAGTGGAAATGAAACCTGTAGAATTACCAACCTATGTTATTTTTCCAGTTTATTGTGTGATATTCCTGTCTCCAATCATGAACTGTGTTTATTGCTGCCATACATATATGTTGCAAGCTTGAATGAGGATCGACTGATGTCAGTAGTGGGCTGAAAGTGCGCAGTCCTTTTCCACTGTGTGTGAGAGAGAATTAAGGTGCTCTGAATTAAGATGTGGGATTTGGCAGAACTTGAGATGGCACTTCCACATGTCCAGGCAAAATGGTCAAAGTAAAGGTTTGAGTAGAACCTTTACAAATTATGAAGATGTGTTATCCAAATAATTTATTTAAAATATCATTGGTTAGTCTTATATACAGATCGTTCTACTCTAACGCATGTTTCCCCAGAGCGAATTCATTGTAATGCGATTGATGAATTGGGGATGCTACTTATAAAGCATGAACTTTTAAAACGTATGTTGGCTGTCATGTGATTATATCGCCAACACTTTAAGCACTGTTTCTAAAGTGCAACTTTTCTGTAATTTCTGCACAAGAACGCAATCATCATGTTTTAGAAGAACTGACTGTATAGCTTGATCTATTTTTTTGGAAAGAACCCTTCATGAAACAAAAGATGTTGATTAAGCAGCAGTAATGTTGCACTTACATTAAAAAACATCAGCTGCCTGGATGGAGACACTGAGTACAACATGTTCAAAGAGAGTTCATATCAACCAGGTAGTGGGTGTAAAATATATTCATTTCAAACACAGACAGAACTTGCCACAGGAGAAGTAGCCTTTTCCCTATCTCTCTCTCTCTCTCTGAGACCCCTCTCATCAAAGTTTAAGTTGAAAACCCATCATCATGTTATCATGCCCCTTGACGTTCAATAACATTATTATCACTGAAACCCCACTTTCAAGTCACAGCATTAACATTGGTACCAGCTCGGTTGCAGGAATTTACAGAAAGGTGGCATGGTGGCTCAGTGGTTAGCATTGCTGCCTCACAGCACCAGGGTCCCAGGTTTGATTCCAGCGTTGGGTGACTGACTGTGTGGAGTTTGCACATTCTCCCTGTGTCTGCATGGGTTTCCTCCGGGTGCTCCGATTTCCTCCTACAGTCCAAAGATGTGCAGGTCAGGTGAACTGGCCATGCTAAATTGGTCATAACTTCAAGTGCATTAGTCAGAGGGAAATGGGTTTGGGTGGGTTACTGTTCGGAGGGTCGGTGTGGACTGGTTGGGCCGAAGGGCCTGTTTCACACTGTATGGAATCTAATCTAATTTACACAGACTGCCTTGAGCTTCTCTCCAGACAGTCTCTTTTTGCCAAGATTTACTTCCTTAACCTTTAGCCCTCTTGAGGCATCCACAAGACAGTTCAATCATTGAGTACACAGGCATGTCTGCAAATTTCTTCTGAAGGCTGACGCTCAGAATAAAGTAGAAATCTCTCAGTGGAATAGACTCATAGGCCCTGTTCTGTCTCTGGGCCTTTCTTGAGTTCTAACCTCATTTTCTGGGCATCTCTTGACCATCACTCTCTGGGCTCTCAGCCTGTTCTCACTTCCTGAACAGGTGCCTACTGCCAACCCTGAGAGTTAACACATTCACCTGATTCTGGTGCTCCTCCTCTGGCTCTTGCTAGATTTTGAGGAGGGGGTGAGTGTGACTGAAAGAATGAGTGAGTAAGGGTGATTGGAGATTGAATGACTGACAGACTGAAGGGGTGTGCGTCTGTATGGGGGTGTCAGGCTACACCATGCAGTCAGTCCCCAATTCAAAGTTCCCTGTGGCTGATAAAGCACAACTAGTCCCTGCCCAGCTCTGCTGATATATTTAGGTACAAAGTTATTTCTAGTTGGATTTACCTTGTCCCAGGGACAATCCAGTAACTCTGGTGATAGAATGGTAGAGTCATACAGCACAGGAGCAGACCCTTCGGTCCATCTAGTCCCCGCCAGTCATGTTCCCAAACTAAACTAGTCCCACCTGCCTGCATTTGGCCTGCATCCCTCCATCCTCTCCTATTCATGTACTTATCAGAATGTCTTTCAAATGTTGTAACAATAACTGCATCCACCACTTCCTCTGACAGTTCATTCCACACATGAACTACTCACTGTGTAAGAAAGTTGCCCCTCAGGTTCCTTTTTAAATTTTTCTCCTCTCACCTTAAAAATATGCCACTGAATTTTGAACTCCCCCACCTAGGGAAAAGACACTTGACAGTCACCCTCTCTATACCCCCTCTTAATTTTACAAACAGCAATAAGGTTGCCCCTATGCTCTTGTGAAAACCATCCAAGCCTTCCCAGTCTATTTTTGTATCCCAAACTCGCCAGTCCGAGCCACATCTTGGTAAATATTTTCTGAACCCACTCCAATTTTATAATATCCTTCCTATAACAGGGTGAAGGTGAAACGTGAAAGGGTTCAGAAAAGTTTTCCAAAGGTGTTGCCAGGGTTGAAGGATTTGAACTATAGGGAGAGGCTGAATAGGCTGGGGCTGTTTTCCCTGGCGCGTCGGTAGCTGAGAGGTGACCTTATACAGGTTTATAAAGTCATGAGGGGCATGGATAGTGTAAATAGGTCTTTTCCCTGGGGTTGAGGAGTCCAGAACTAGAAGGTATAGTTTTAGAGTGAGAGGGGAAAAATTTAAAAGGGGCCTAAGGGGCAACATTTTCATGCAGAGGATGCTTTGTGTATGGAATGAGCTGCCAGAGGAAGTGGTGAAGGCAGGTACAATTACAACATTTAAAAGGCATCTGGTTGGGTATGTGAATAGGAAGGGTTTAGAGGAATGGGGCGAAGTGCTGGCAAATGGGACTAGATTGGGTGGGAATATCTGGTCGGCATGGATGGGTTGGACCAAAGGGTCTGTTTCCATGCTGTACACCTCTATGACCAGAA